>NW_022436989.1:16738064-16866635 GCF_009761245.1 Sapajus apella | reverse complement strand
CCTCCCTCCCTTCTTTTTATTCTTTTTTTCGAGACAGTGTCTCCCTGTGCCACCCAGGCTGGAGTGCAGTGGTATGGCATGATCATAGCTTGCTACAGCCTCAACCTCCTGGGCTCAAGCAATCCTTTAGCTTCAGCCTCCCAAGTAGGTGGGACTACAGGTGTGCACCACCATGCCTGGCTAATTTTTTCATTTTCTGTATAGATGGGGTCTCACTGTGTTGCCCAGGCTGGTCTTGAACTCATAGTCTCAAGTAAGCCTCCCAACTCCGCCTCCCAAAGTGTTAGGATTACAGGCGTGAGCTGCTGCACCTGGCCAAGTCCTCTCTCTCTCTGATCCTTACTTTTCTCTTCTGTAAAGTGAGGATGAAAGGATATATTCTGGAGCATTGTCAGGAGGATTGAATGGGCTGCGTGTGTGAAGCACTAGCAGGGTTTCCTAGGTATACAGGAGGCACTCAGTCAACATCACCTTCCTTCCTGTCTCTCTCAGGAGTTGCAAGGTGACAGAGAGCAGAGGAAATGTAGGTTTTCACTCTTCTGGGGGTGGGTCAGGTAACCACAATGGAACCTGCACACATCATTTTGGTGCCACGTTGATTGGGACGTGCCTGATCCTTTGCTCCTGGTCTGACTGTCCCAACTCCCTGTCAGCACGTCTGGCACCAGCCACCCTCTGATAATCCTGCCATAGAGCTCCAGGACCGAGTGGGGCCTGAGTTGTTGAATTGTACTCTTTAGGATCTAACCTAGTGTTTCAAAACTCACACTCGTCCATGCGGCCTGTCTGCACCGCTTTCTCTCCCGGTTGCGAGTTCCAGCACATGCACGTACCCCTCACTGCCCCCTTCCAGAGCTCCAGCCTGCCCTGTCGGAATACGTCCAGCCCTAATGAGGGAGGCGTTGTCCTCAGATCACAGACTCGGCGGCGGCTCTGCCCTGGCCCTTCTGGAGCACTGAGTGTGAGAGAGGACTTCAGAAATAACGGGGGCAATGTTCCACTTTGATGCTATTATTAGAATCTTCCAAACACCGCTTATTTGTAGCCTCACAGGGACTTGGAGAGAGGCGAGTGGGAAGAGGTAGTGCCATTGTATGGGAAGCTCAATGGCGTTCATCTGGTCCAAGGTCATTCAAAAAGAACAGGTTGAAATAACCCTCAGACTGAAGAGCCGGCCGTCTGTGCAGCTCACTTTTCCCACAGCTCAGCTGGGACTCCGCTTCACGGATGCTTGCACAGCACGCACAGGGAAGCCAGGCAGATAGGCCCTGCCTAGTTAGGGGCGAGAGCATTTTTCCATAGTCAGTGGGCTGATCCTGAGCTAAGAGACCATTTCCTTGATGAACCAAAAGGCTGATTCTTTCCTGCTGGAGCTCCTGTTTCACACTTATTTCCTTTGGGAGAGTGTTGGGGGAGCCAAATAGTCCTTCTCATTGGCACCTGAGTGGCTGCAGGGAGGCACACATGCCTTGTGGAAAGGAGTTGGTGATCTGTCCTGCTGCTCTGGAGGTCCAGCATGGAGCTTCCTGTAGGCTGGGGTGGTGTTGGTTCTGTGTGACAGCCTGCACAGAGGTGGCAGATGCAGCCGAGGGGACTTCTAATTCATGGTGTGTTTGGGCCAGATGTCCTGGGTGGCTGGGAGGGTGTGCTGTGGAGGTGCCCATGGTCAGAGAGCCTGCAGGCTGCAGGGGGCTGGCCACTCCTCTCCTCACCTGGCATCGCTGAAAGGGTGACTGCGGGGCATTCTCAGCTGGGCAGCCAGCCAAGGGGGGGGAAGGAATTATTTTCTCTTCCAGGGGTGGATGTGAATTACTTAATTATTTGCAGAAGGGTCATTGCTTTTTACTTACATTCTCCTGGTTCTTCCCCAGCAGAAGCATCAAGACCCCACTGTGACAAGATGTATCAGCATCTTGTCACAGCTGTGGATGTTTCCCAGGCTTTCTGGGCAAGTCCAGCGCTAGATTGCAACCCAGTTTAGCTACACCCATTGAAAAGGAGAAGAAAAAGTAGAGATAAGATAGGACTTGGCTCAGGATTGATGTTGTGTGGGGTTCAACTTTATTATCTTTCACTCATGAGAATTGAAATGTACTCTTTGGTTTCTGTTGACGATGTTGGAAATAGAAATTTCCTTCAAGTCTTCAAACAGCATTATTATTGTTTCCTATGTTCTTAGTTTTGATTTGTTTTGTAAGCCGTTATGCTTCATTCTGATCCCTTCTGCATCCATTTTACCTTTTTCTCCTTGGATTTTGTTCAGTGATGACTTAAAAGAAAAAGCACTTGCATGTCATTGCATGCATCTTTTCCAGCCCTCTGCTTGTAGCCTCTTGTTTCATCTGCTATTTTCCAGGTGTTACTAGAAAGGGGTCCTGACCCAGACCCCAAATGAGGGTTCTTGGATCTTGCGTGAGAAATAATTTAGGATGAGTCCATGGAGTAACGCGAAAGCGAGTTTATCAAGAAAGTAAAGAAACAGGGCTGGGCATGGTGGCTCACGCCCGTAATCCCAGCACCTTGGGAGGCTGAGGTGGGCAGATCACCTGAGGTCAGGAGTTGGAGAGCAGCCTGACCAACATGATGAAACACGATCTCTACTAAAAATACAAAAAATTAGCCAGGCGTGGTGGGGGGTGCCTGTAATCCCAGCTACTTGGGAGACTGAGGCAGAAGAATCGCTTGAACCGAGGAGATGGAGGTTGCAGTGAGCCAAGGTCGCACCACTGCACTCCAGCCTAGGCAACACAGCGAGACACTGTGTCAAAAAAAAAAGTAAAGAAATGAAAGAATGGCAACTCCATAGGCAGAGCAGTGGCACGGGCAGCTTGACTGAGTATGCTTATGGTTATTTCTCGATCATATACTAAATAAGGGGTAGGCTATTCATGAGTTTCCCGGGAAAGGGCAGGGGTTTTCCTGGAACTGAAGGTTCAGACCATCTAGGGTAACTTCCAGGCATTCTCATGGCATTTGTAAACCGTCATGGCACTGGCAGGAGTGTCTTTTAGCTATTGTGTTATAATTAGTGTATAATGAGCAGTGAGGATGACCAGGAGTGGCTTTCGTCACCATCTTGGTTGTGGTGGGTTTGGGCAGCTTCTTTACTACATCCTGTTTTATTTATCAACGGGGTCTTTGTGACCTGTATCTTGTGCTGGCCTCCTATCTCGTTCTGTAACTAAGAATGCCTCACCTCCTGGGAATGCAGCCAGTAGGTCTCAGTCCCATTTTACCCTATTCAAGATGGAGTCACTCTGGTTCGAACACCTCTGGCACGAGCACCCAGTGTCCACCCTCAAGGGTGTTATGGTGTGAGGAGACCAACAAGAGCTTCTGGCTTTTTCTAGCTGCTCCTTCCTGTTGACCATTGACAGCCACTTCACCTGGCTAAGGTCCCCTCACCTCACTGTTCAAAAGGTGTCTGATAATCCCCATTTCAGAGATTTATATTTAAAGGAAGAAATTTAGATGAGAAAGATCAAGGTCCTCTTGCTAAATCTGAAGACTCCCAGTGTTATCGTTGAAACCACGTGCTCCCTCCTGTCCACATGTGTCCCTTCTGATGAGAAGTTTGTCCTGCTCTGTTCCCTGCCACAACTTCCAGGCTGCATGGGACATAGCAAGACCCCTCTTCCAGGCTAAGACAGCACAGTGCAGCCTGGAGTTCAGGGTCTTAGCCTCTGGCTTCAGCAACGCCCTCATCCCCTCCTGCCCCATGGAGGGAGGACGGTTATTCTGCAGCAGGGCTGCTGGCCCTGGGCCTGGAGGAGAGTCACCCATACCCCACACGTGGGAAGCGTGGAAGCAGGCGTGAGAAGGATCCATCCGAATCCAGGAAAACTGGGAGGAACACATCTTTTTTTGCTTGTTTGTTGTTGTTAGTTTTACATTTTTATTTTTAACTTTACTTTTACGTTTGGGGATACATGTGGAAGTTTGTTATATAGGTAAACTGGGACAAACACATCTTGAAATTAAAACAGAGCCAGAAAAACCATGGGCATGCTGGGGTTCCCTTTGGGTTCAAGCCCAGTAGCCTGAGTGAGTGGATTTGCAAGGCTGTATGCTTTTCAGGGCTATGGGCAGTTCATGTGGAGTGTTTAGAATGGGTGATTAACAGCTAATAGTTCTGAAATGCTAATAGTTGCAATGTCAGAGAACCTCCTGTGGTTTTTACCCCATCCTCTTCAGCCTCTAAAGGAAAAACAGCGAAAGCCTTGGCTCTTCGGTGCATCTGCTGAGGTGAGGCTGTTTCCCAGCTTTCCTTAGAATCCATCATTGTTGGTGCTGGCCTGGGTGTACAGAACACCTGACCTGGGTTGGGGATGGGTAGGGGAGAGGTTCCTGCCAGCAGAGGGTGTTGCTGCCTCTGGTGGAACACCTTCTGTTTGTATTCGTGCTGGGCTGGAAACAGCCTATCAGGCAGCCCAGAACCAGCGCTTGTTCCACTGACAACAGCTAGAATTGTAATGAACTATGGAAGTGGTCCCTGAAATCGTAGTCTGGACAACAGCTAGAGCTGTGAGAAAATGGCCACCAAGGGAAAGAGCAGTAGAATACTGAGGGATTTTTGTTTTGTTTTTTTTGTTAAAATTCCAAGGAAAATAAAAGCAAAGCGCTGCGAGCCTAATAATTTGCCACTGCATGGGCTAAGGGGTAAGGAGGGAGCAGCAGGTGTGTATTAAAGGAAATTCAGTTTTGTTGCCACCTGTGAAGATTACTCAGGTTTGTGGAGAGTCATTTTTCTTTTGGCCATTATGGAAATAATCTACTTGGAATGAAGTTCTTTCAGCTCCTGGGAACCTTTATTTATTCTGAGGGCTGGTCCTTCAGGTTATACATTCACAGACTCATAGAACTGCGTAGCCCTGGGAGGAAGGGGCCGTGAAGATACATCAGCCCAGCCTTCCGCAGACATCCTGGGACCACCCAGGCCCAGAGAGGCCGTGCTCGGCCCAGGCTGCCAAGTCCTTGCGGCCGCTGAACTGAAACTGTCCGCTGAGCACACCTTCCCCCACGGGGCTTCTCTCTGCTTCTTGGACACCCCCTTTCTTCCCCTTGGGGGTCAGTTTATTTTTTATTTATTTATTTTTTTGAGACAGAGTCTTGCTCTGTCGCCAGCCTGGAGTGCAGTGGCGCAGTCTCGACTCATTGTACCTCCTGTGTTCAAGTGATTCTCCTGCCTCAGCCTCCTGAGTAGCCGAGATTACAGGCATCTGCCACCATGCCTGGCTAAGTTTTTGTATCTTTAGCAAAGACGGGGTTTCACCATGTTGGCCTAGCTGTTCTTCAACTTCTGATCTTGTATCCACCCTCCTCGGCCTCCCAAAGTGCTGGGATTACAGGCACGAGCCACCGCGCCCAGCAGGGGGTCGGCTTTTTAATGGTGAGCTCACCTCTGCCCGAGAGGAGGAATGAATCCCAAGGTAAGGGAGGCAGGGTGAAGGGGGTCGGGCTTGGGTTTAGGGGATGGCTCACCTCTGCCATCCTGTGCTTCATGTCTGGGGACAGGTGGATGGTTAACCAAGCGACAGTTCCTGCCAGGTGGTGTGTACACAGACAGAAGTGTGGCTGGGAGGTTTGGTCAAGGCCTGGAGTTGGATTCCTACCCCTGCCACTGCCTGGCTCCACCACCCTGGGCCAAGTCCCTGCCCTTCCCAGTGCCTCAACCCTTGGACAGTAGTGCCCAGGTGATGGAGATTGGCCTCTGTCCTGCTGAGGGGATGGGAGTACAGTGGCGCATGACTTCCCATGAAGCTGCTGCCCGTTGCTATAGAAATCCAGCCTCGGAACCGGGAGTAATGTCAGTGGTGCTTGGGAGACTTGGCTCTTCCTCCAGCCTGCACTTCCTGGAGTGGCGCGCTGCCGCAGCTGGAGGCTTTTCTGCAAACGTGTATTATGGTTTGATCTTCTCCCCTCCCACAATGAATTCTGTCTGTGTCAAGTGTTTAAAGATCATTCGAACCTTTCTCCTCACCCCTCCCGTCCCCTTTTCCTTGGCAAAATGCTTGGGTATGACTCAGTGGTAAATGAATTGTCGAAATCATTTAGCATAACACAAAATAAGGTGACTCCCAGTAGTATATTACATGACACAACCCAGCTGTACAGTATTTCAGTGTATTCAGAGGACCTCCTTTCCATCACCGAGTGATAGTGTGGAAGGGAAGATATGTATCCTTCCTCGTTCTGAAATAGCTGTATCCTTATTTCTCTGCTTTTGTGTCATCATCGAAAAATTTCAGCATTCTTTGCAAATGTGCGTATAGTTTGAAACCACAAACGAAACAGGAATGCACAGATCCGCAGGTAATCATGCTTAAAGACACTCTCTTTCTTCAAGGGGGCTGTGAGTGATCGTAAATTAGATCACCCCACAGGAGACTAGCAGGGACTGATTGATTTTGCCAGTGTTAGCGACATTTGTTGACAGTGGGTCCTGGAGCCTTCATATTACAGCTGAAAGAAGAGATCCTGCCCATCACTTAACACTGCCCAGAAGGGATCGCACAGGCTCTGGGTCCAGGTCCGGGTTAGGTTTCTTGCTTTGTTTTTAATCTTTAAAAGTTGATAAAATACATACATCACAAGATGTCCTGTCTTAACCATCTTTAAATTTGCAGCCCAGTGGCACTAAGTACATTCGCACTGTTGTACCGTCATCCATCCACAGAGCTCTTTCGTCTTGCAAAATTCTTTCGTCTTGCAAAACTGAAACTGTCTCATTAAACACCAACTCCCTTCTCCCTTCCACCCCCTCTGGCAACCATAATTCTGCTTTCTGTCTCTATGAATTTGACTCCTCTAGGTCCCTCATGTAAGTGGAATCATCCAGTACTTACCCTGTTGTGACTGGCTTATTTCATTTAGCATAATGTCCTCAGGGTTCATCCATGCTATAGCATGTGTCAGAATTTTCTCCCTTTTTAAGGCTGAATATTCCATTTTACGGTTGGGCCACATTTTGTTGATCTAGTCACTGATGGACACATGGGTCCTTATGGCTATTGTGAATTGTACTGCTATGAAATATGGGTGTACGGATGTCTCTTCAAGATCCTGCTTTCTTTTACTTTTCTTTACTTTTTCTTTGAAATAGGGTTTCAAAGGAACCTTGTTGCCCTGGCTGAAGTGCAGTGCTATAGTCATTTCTCACTACAGCCTCAAACTCCTGGACTTATTTTTCCACCTCTGCCTCCCAAGTAGCTAGAACAACAAGTGCTCCCCACCACGCTAGGCAAATTTCTTGTGTGTGGGTTTTTGTTGTTGTTGTTGTTAGAGATGAGAGTCTCACTGTATTCCCCAGGCTGATCTTGAACTCCTGGCCTCAAGTGATCCTCCTGCCTTGGCCTCCCAAAGTGCTGGGATTACAGATTTGAGCTGCTGCCCCTGGCCAAGACCATGCTTTCAATTCTTTTGGGTGATATATGTCTGGATGTGGAGTTGCTGAATCATATGGTGATGCAGTGTTGCACTTAGTGTTCATATCCGTCAGTCGGAAAAAGCCACCACACTGCTTAATAAAAGGCTGGGCTGCATTTTGGGATTAGGACCTCCTGTGGAGCCAGGAAGTGTGGGGGGTGGCTCTCTCCACCAGGCCACTTTCCACATCAGCGTTCTTCTGCACTTGCGCCACACAGTGTCTGTGAGAACTCCAGATGTGCCTTAGAGTGGCACTGACCAAGTAGTCTGTGCGGGGGACTCGCTGTGCCCCCCATGCATAGAGGCTGTGTGGTCAGATCACTGAGGGCCCGACTTATATCCAGCTCTGCCAGTTGATCGCTCTTGATCAGGGGCAAGTAACTTAACCTCTTTGTGTCTCTGTTTCTTCCTTTGTAAAATGGGGAAAAAAGTAACACCTACCTCTTAGCGCTCTTCTGAGGGTGACCTGGGTTAATATAATTGAATATGTCTAGTAAGTGCATAGTAAGCACCATCTAGGTGTCTAGAACATTATGGGTAAAGAGTCACCTGCCCTTTGGTGAGTCTGGAAGTCTAAAGTGTAGCTTTCCTAAGCAGGTTGTAGCCTGTTCTGTTCACCCCCCTAAGTTCCTGTGTTCACTGGCTGAATGCTCTCTGGGTACTTGCTGGTCAGCTTCTTCTTGTCCCCTGTCTTACTGTGGGGCCTACGTGGGAAGGCGGGGTTTTTCTGAATACTCACTTATAAATTATCCTCTTTCTGTTCATTTAAAGCCAGATGTTCTCTATGTGGGAATTGGCCTGTACCCTGGGAGAAGGTGTGAGCTCCCCTGGGTCCTGGGTGCTGGCAATTCCAGGAGAGCTATTTCCTTGCTGTGGCTGCTGTTCAGAGCAGCAGCCTGCAGGCTGGGCCCACCCCTGGTTCAAACTGTCTTTAGGGGAGGGCTGGAGAGCTGCCCACATCCGTGTATGAGCAGCTGGTGGAGAGAATGGTGCTAGCTCTGCTTGGCTTCTGGCACTCGTGGAGCCTGAGTCCAGAGGCTGAACCTTCTAGTACTTCCCTTGCAGTAGATTCTGGGAACGGGGGTACTGGGCACTGTCCGCTCCATCCCTGGTGAGCATCTGGGCCTTGGGCAGGGTCCTCACTGTCTCTGGCTTTCAGTTTCTGCGTGTGAAAAATTGGGGGAATCCACACCCTGAGAGCTTCTCTGGAAGGCATAGTTACTTTTTGGTGAGAAATGTCCAGTTGTTTGCCGCAGCTGGTGGGAGTGAAGGGCAGAACCAGCGCCATTCAAGAGCAGAAGCAGGTATGAGGCATGGTGTGTGCCGGTTCCATGCTGTCACACAGGACCGCTGCCCATCCTTCAGGGGTCCCTGAAGTCACACGCAGAACTGCAGGGTGGCCCTGCTGAAGTTCCTGTGGATGCTGCTGTGCCTCTGTAGAGAGGCATGGCACGTGCAGTAGGGGCCAAGGAGAAAGAGGTCATCTGTTGGCTTGAACACTCCCTTGCTTTTTTTCTTGGCTTTATGCAGCATGTTGCTTTTTCACATGGGAAAATGTCAGCCCCACACTCCTATTAAAGCACTGAGTTCTCCCGGGCCTCTGTTGCTGCTCTGATAACCGAAAGGGTATTGTGCTTGTGTTTATCTGCTACACGCACGTGGGTGACATTGATGAGCCAGCCAGATGCCCCCAACTGTGACAGGCAGAATTTAACTGTCACCCTCCTGAGTGGGTCAATGGCTCATCTTGTGTGTTCTGATGATGGTCCCTCCTGTTATTTGGCTGTTTGTCAGATATCGAGAGTTTTCTTTGTAATGGCTTTAATTGCTAACTTTTAAATTCTAATCAGTTCCAAAATAGCACCCTTTTAAATTGAGGTGACACATCTTAGGACATTTGGAACGATGCTTCCTACATTTGCCAGAATATATTCCACTTACAAAAGCAGCACCTGCGAATGCTTGACAGGCAGAGCCTGTGTCACAAGGAGGTGGCTTGATGCAGATGCTCCTGGCCACACCTGGATCGGGAGGCAGAGCAGGTTGGGCTAGGAGATGTTCTGGTGCTGCCTCTGGGCCACATGTCCAAGAGTTGACCCTGTTATTTCACGACCCTCTCTCTGTATCTAGAGTGACCATGCTATTTAGTGTCCAGACCGGAGTGCTTTTGAGAAGGAAAGGGGAAATGTTAATAATTACATGGAGACTGTAGTTAGTATCCAGAACATTGGTCCTGTTTTGTGCTTGAAACCAGGAAGGACTAGTGCACTTGGCTCTTCTGTGACCGGAGTATCACAGAGCCAGCGCCACCCAAAGTACAGAATGACAAAAGCTCTGAGTAGCAGGTGCCGGCACATGAAGGGCAGTTGGTGTTCCTCGCCACTGGAATTAGGATTATGGTTGTAAAAGTATGTTGACTTCAGTATTTTTTTAAAAGAAAGTTTTATAGTGCCAACATCTGCAAAAGTAGACCCTATGTACTCTTACGTACCAGGCACCCCCCAGGACTTCACCTTCTTGTTTTATCTTTTCCTGTGTATGCTTGCGCGTGTGTGGTGGGGATTTAGGGGTGGTAGGGGTACGTTTTAAAGCAAATCTCAGGTGTTATTTTTCTTCCTGTGATGCTTGCTTCAAAGTACATACCACTAACCTTGTGTCAGGGTTCTCATGTGGGGCAAGGATTAATTAGAGGCTAAGGGATTTGAAGAACAACTATAATGTATTAAAAAGCCTGGGAGTAGGTGGTTGATTTGGGGCAGAGGTTATGGTGTTGCTGATACAGTGGCTTCCAAGCTTATCGTGGGAAGGATGAGTTTGTCTTTGGCAGCTTTCAGTGATCTCCCTGCAGGCCTTGAGGTGAGATGTGTTGTGACGTCAGGCTCTACTTTTGCTTGGTAACCTACAAACCAAGGTGAGAGGGCTGGTGGAGCATCCTGGTAGCCTCCTGGCGGCCCCTCTGGAGCTGCGTTGTCTGTTTTCCGCTGCAACATCTGCAGGCCCTCACTCATCCTGTTACACGTAGAGTACCCCATGTGCCCTTGGGCCTCTCCTGCCTCGATACCAAGATTGTCCTTGGCACCCCCGCTCTGACCCCGTTCTCAAGTCACCCTGTGTTGCTTGTTGGCAGTCAGGTTCCAGTGCAGAGACCGCCAGAATCTGCATTGCTCAGGGAACTGCTCTGAAATCTGCACTCTCAGGTCCCCCGACCCCTAATGTTTGTGGGGTCTCCGGGCCAGGCTCGGGCTCCTGGCAGCCGGGCCTGGGCCTTCCAAGCGGTTTCTCCTGGAAATCACCTTTCCCACATCCTTTGGTTCCCTAGGTATCTGGTATTTGAAGCCAGTCCCCCGTCTCCCTCTGTTTCTGTTGTTATCGCACTGCGGTGATGATTGTAATAAATACATAGACTTTTAGAGAATGCAGCCAACTCAGTGGTTCTCAGCCTGTCAGAATCCCCGGGGAGGCTTAGACCTGGGGTTCTTCTGCTGAGGTTGGGGCTTAGGCATTTGCAGGGTTTTCTTTTGTCTTTTGAGATTTTTACCCACAGCTGGTTTGTTGATGGAAAGCCGCCCACCTTGGCATAGCACCCGTGGGGCCCTTGTCCCATGTGGAGGTGCAGCACAGCAGGATGTCAGCAGGCCCAGACGTCAGAACGTCAACTGTCTTCGTGGTGGCAGTGGTTCCATCTGGACTTGGAAATGCCTTGTTTGAAACAAGGTTTCTGTAATCACTTAATTACAGGTAAATGAGAGTTAGCGGTTCTGCCTTCCTTGCCTCCCTGCCCAGCCCCTCTGGGATGTGCATTTTAAAGGTGCTTGCTGCTTGCATTTTTATTACCCTGTGATTAATTAAGAGGGAGGAGGTTTGTCCACTCCTCGTCCAGGCTGCTTTGGGCTTTCGTGGCCCCCCTTCTGGTGTTCCTTGAGGTTCTGCTTTCTTGTGAGGGTTCTTTTTTGTCTCTTCTGCTCCTTATTGATCTGTAGCTGCTTATATTTTTTGGCTTGGTTAAAAATAAGCACTTTTTCCTTTTTCCTCCTGGGCTAGGAGTGAAAAAGACAGTCTTTGTACTTCCGCTGTTTGGATTTGGATGTGAGAAATTGATGAGCTAAAAGGCAGCGGTTATTTTTCCCCTCCCTTTTCATGTATCTCTTTCGGGAGCCCTGTAGGAGGAAGGTTTGGGAGGAGTCCCGAGCCGTCTCTACCACGCTAGGTCTGAGAACTTGTGTGCAGCTGTTCATGTCTTGTGTCTGCTTGATCGCCCCCTTCCTCTTTCAGTATTTTTTTTGTTATTAATAGCTAAATCATATTTCTGGTTATTCCCTTAATATGGACAGTATTTTCATTTTCTATAGAGGTGTTGATCAGAGGCCACTGCCTGCCTCCCTTGCTGACTTGGTTGGAGTGAAGCAGGTGTGGCCTCGGAAAAGCCTGCGTAGGAAGCACTCCTGTGTTCATTTGCAACTCAGCCACCTTCTACCGACCGACTGCACCCTACACGCTGGGTATTAGATGAGAAGGGAGCAAACTCAGCTCTCAGGGAGCTGGAGCACTGGGGAAAAGGACACAAATTATGATAGTAAGATGCATAATAAAATGCCACTGGGACTAATCTGGAGGGATGGCCCAGGCTTCAGGGGGACGGAGAGATGGCATGAGGGCGTGGGGTGGGGGTGTGCATGTAAGTGAAGTGGCATGCCAGGAGCTGCACACAGCTCACAGTGGCCTCACATGTTGGTGGGGAGGCATTATGCTGGAAATGTGACTGATGAGAAGGCTGGGTAAGAACCACACAGCATCCTGTAGGCTGCCTTCCAGAGCTGCCACCTCCTGCACTGTCAGATCGCAATGTCTGTCCCCTTGGCCGCACTGCACAGGAGGAGACATAGCGGGGGACAGGTGGGAGGCAGATGGGCCACTAGAGTCCAGGTGGGAGGGAAATGGGCCTTCAGCTGTGGCAGGGTGAATTGGGAGGGAGGGGCCAGAGTTAGAGAAACAGGAGGCAGTGTCTGCAGAACTGGACAGCTGGTGAGATGTTGGGGATAAAGGGTTGGGCAGGGACAAGCTGGGGGAGATTTCAGATGGTGATTCTCAAAATGATGCTCTCTAATTTGACAGCATCCTCAATTTGGAGGAATTACCTTTGTGTTCCTTTCAAGATGTTGTCACTGGACTCCTAAACTGAAACCCGTTTCCTCTGGCATTTTCTGGTTTCCAAGATTGACCGTGAATTGTAATGACTTCATTTTATTAACATTCATTGTGTTAAAACCTTCTAGCTGAAAGCCACCTACGTTGGGGTTAAGGTGTGGCTTTGCTTGTGTTCTTTCACTTTGCTGTCCTTGACTGTTGGCCAACATTCCTGGAGCCCCTGTCGCAGGACTGCTGTGGGCTGAGGCTGATGTCGCCTCTCTCTTGAGAGCACGGCCTGCTCTGCGGTGTGCCTGGCTTGGCTACTGGATCTTCCTTCCTGGTCCTGCAGGGGCTTTTCTTTTCTGTTTTTAAATAACCTCAGGCCAGGGCCACTTGTGGTCTATTCTTCAATTCTGTGAACGGTGGCTGGCTAGTGCTGTGGCCACATTCCCATGCAGTACTCGAGGCTAAAGGATCCCTGTTGAGAGAAGCTGTCTTCCTCCTCCAGGAAGCCCTCCTTCCCACCCTGCTGCCCTCCTCCCCTTGAAGGAGAGCTTCTGTCTTCTGAGTGAGGGCCTCAGCTTTGCCTGTGGGTCAGCTCTAGCTCCCAGCTAGGAATGCATTGCAGGCTTCAGGAAGAGAGCTCATCTTCAGCTGCTGTTTCCAGGTGTGATTGCTTATTGGAGGTTGGCAGTGGGAGGTGCTCCTAGCACATGTCCACATCTTCAGGATAAACGCTCTGTCCCCAGACATTGTCCCTGTTTAGTTTCCTAAACTTACCACTCAGCAGCCTTTAGGATAGTCACTGTTAATAGTACATACAAGTGCGGCCTCTTACATACCTGTGTGTGTGGTTCCCGCCCCACTGGAGACACTCCTTCCACTTGCCCACATTCTTCCCCATCCCCCTTTAAAGCTTCAAATCTGAAAAGACAGTGGCGCTGTGTGGCTGAGAGCCGTGAGGTGGACTGCGGGCGAAAGGCTGCCCCCAGGACAGCCACATCAGCGGCCAGCTCGGGGCTTGCAGAATGCACTCAGAGGGAGAACCTGTGGCACTGCGTTATTTTCCTCCCAGAGCTGAAGTGAGAAACCTGATAGGTAAAGGGGGCATTTTCAGGGCTGGAATAGTTTGGCACAGTCCCCTCCTGGGTGTGGACTCCTTTTCTAAATCTGTAAGCCACGGATAACCTGGATGCATCCCACAGGTCCCACAGCCCTGGAAAGGCCCCGTGTAACACTGGGGCTCTCTCCTTGCTGCAGAGGCTGTCCCACGTGTTGCTTCTAGAGGTCCCACACTCACCTTCCCCGAGTTGACTCAAGGGTGTGGGTCAGCCTTTTCAAGGGGTTTTGCTTGTCTACTTTTTCCTTCTTTCCCTCCCTCCCTCCCTCCCTCCCTCCCTTCCTTCTTTCCTTCCCTCCCCCTTCCCTCCCTCCTCCCCCTTCCCTCCCTTCCTTCCTTCCTTCCCATCCCCCAGGCTGGAGTACGGTGGTATGATCACAGCTCACTGCAGCCTTGACCTCCCTGGGCTCAGCTGATCCTCCCACCACAGCCTCCCGAGTAGCTGGGACTCCAGGTGTGCACCACCACACCCAGCTAATTTTTGTATTTTTGATA
Organism: Sapajus apella; assembly: GCF_009761245.1. Lineage (NCBI taxonomy): Eukaryota > Metazoa > Chordata > Mammalia > Primates > Cebidae > Sapajus > Sapajus apella. Next base: position 16,852,468 of record NW_022436989.1, on the reverse strand, counting down.
GAGACAGCGTTTCACCACATTGCCCAGGCTTGTCTCAAACTCCTGGCCTGGGAGATCCACCTACCTTGGCCTTTCAAAGTATTGGTATTACAGACCTGAGCCACCATGCCTAGCCCCACTCCTCCCCCTTTGTTTTTTAAATAGGGTCCCTCTCTGTCAACTAGGCTAGAGTGCAGTGGTGTGTGATCACGGCTCACGGCAGTTTTGACCTGGGCTCAAGTGATTCTCCTGCCTCAGCCACCTTAGTAGCTGAGAACACAGGCACGTGCTGCCACGCCCAGCTAATTTTTGCATTTTCCATAGAGATGGGGTTTCTCCATGTTGCCCAGGCTTATCTTGAACTCATGGGATCAGGCAGTCCACCTGCCTCAACTTCCAAAATGTTGGTATTACAGGCATGAGCCCCTGCGCCCGGCCTGCTTATCTGATTCTTGATTGCCTGATTTCAGAAGATGCTGCTTCTGCTTTTATGGCTTCCGAAGTCACTTTATGGTCTTGACCTTGTCGCTCCTGGAGGGGGCGGGGAGGACATTGCAAGGGTTTAGGAATATCCCTGGAGGGTGGGTGATGGTTGCTGCCTGCTTGCTGGTTTATAGGGGGTTTATCTTAGGCTGCCAAGAGTTTGGTGGTCTGAGCATCGTATTATTTCAGTGATTCTTAGGTCTGGTGTTGACGCATCAAGATTTCTGGCTAAACATGTTCCTTCTCCCTATTGGTGATTCTAGGATGAGCCACTATAGACAGGGGCATGTACTGAGTAGAACAAGGGGTTGGGGGACCTTGGATTTTGAGAGTTTTTAAAAACCACCTGATTGGTTTGTGTGTGTCCAGCCACAGTGTTCCCTAAGTTGGCTGGCTGAATGAGGCGGGGGTGGGCTTTTTGTTTTGTTGTTTTACGTCTCAGCCATGTAAACATAAACAGATAAATTGAATAATTCAATGTCCAGAGTGGGAAACTGCAGCCAAGCCCTCTTCACTTTTAGAAGAGCATGGCGTGAATAACTTCAAAGCCTCCCTCAGGTCTTTCCTGCCTCTGAAAGAGTTCTGTCTCCAGAGATGAGCAGAGCTGTCCCTGGGCAGATGTGCTGATTTGTTCCAGCAGGGCTTCTCTGGTGGCCATCACATCAATCAATCTTGACACATAGGGGTGCCTCTGAGGGCGTCTCACTCTTGATTTAATTCTCAGAAACGCTTCTCAACACGGTTGGTGTCTTACTTAATTATACCATAATATAGGCTGACAGCCACGCAGTGGGGCGGCCCCCAGGGTGAGGATGGCTGGATGGGCTTATGGGGTGACTGAGACAGCGACCCAGGAGGGTGCTCTCCGTTCCTGGACGTGGAGCCCATGCGTGGCTTACCAGCCGCACACCTGCCCTGCGCGGCGGTCAGGAGAGCCATGGCCTGCTCGGTGACTGCAAAGCTGCCCACCCCCATGTGCTGTCGTGTCTCTGTACGGAAGCTTTCCTCTTTACCTCACCACAGGAAGCCTGAGATGTAACACCCAGAAGAGGCTTGACAGGCTTGGAATCAAAGGCATGACTTCATACATTGCCCAAGGTGTCGTATTTCCTCCCAGAAACTTATATTTGGATAAAACAAAAATCCTTTTTTAACCTTTGAAACGGTTTCCAGCAGCTGCTTTAAAAAGACATAGTACAACAACTCCTTCCACTTCCTCTTTCTGCCCGCTTTGTTTCTGTCCTCAGCCTTTGCAGAGAAGTGGACGTCTCTGTTGGAGTTGGAGTTGGGAACTGGGGAGGGATGTGTGTCTTGATTCTGAAAGTCTCATCTCTTCGGTAGAGCACTTTTGTTCTGTTTGTTTGTTTTTAGACCTTAAGCTCTGCTTATAATTCTGTCTAAGACACCTTTATGGAGCAACTGCAGTGCCTGGCTCCTCGTTAGAGAATGTGCTGCAATATTCAGCCCCTCCTTGGCCTTCTAGGATGTGGGGAGGCACAGACGCACAAATCTTTTCCCACCCAGGAATTTGGCATTCAGAAAGGGGGTCTGACTGCTCGGCTCTGACTGTGCAGTTTTCTGGATGGAAGCCTGCCGTCTTCTGAACACAAAGGAATCCATCTTTTTCTTTGCTTCCCTGAGGAATCTGTTTTCACAGTCCCAGAGCAACTTAGAGAATTCCTAGCCAGGGCACTATTCACAACTCTTCAGGATGAGGCTGGTGCAGCCAGCATGCAGGTGTCTGTACCTTTGTGTGGCTTGTTCAACTCTTTTTCTTTTTCTATTCTTTTCTTTTCTTTTTTTTTTTTTTTGTTTTTTTTTTTAGGATATCTTTTTTTTCCTCTTTTTTGATACAGAGTCTTGCTCTGTCACCAGGCTGGAGTGCAGTGGCGCGATCTTGGCCCACTGTAACCTCTGCCTCCCAGGTTCAAGTGATTCTCCTGCCTCAGCCTTCTGAGTAGCTGGGATTACAGGTGTGTGCCACCACGCCTGGCTAATTTTTCATATTTTTAGCAGAGATGGGATTTCACTAGGGAGGGTGGTCTCGATATCCTGACCTCGTTATCCATCTCCCAAAGTGCTGAGATTATAGGCATGAGCCACTGCACCCAATCTATTCAACTCTTTTCTGTTAAGGTGCATACTTGGGTTGCTTTCTGGAGCATACTATTCTTCCTCTTGTGGAAATGTTCAGGATCTTGTATGGTGACCTGCGTTGGATTTTATAGCTTTGCCAGCATAATGATTATAGTTGATGATCACCGTGGCCACTGTTGTCTTTTCTCTCCATTCCCCTGCAACTTTCTGGATCTCTGGGACGTCTTCCTGGAGGGAAGGCCACTGGAGAAGTGTCCTAGTAGAAGCTGCTGTTGTGTCACTTGCTCCGACCGCTGTTGCCATTGCGGCACAGTGCTGCACATCTGCGACAGGATGATGGGAGAAGATGGGGGTCGGATTGTCCTTTTAGTGCCTCTAGGAAGCTCAGGATGATGGCCAAGCCAGAAGCCTAAGGTGGCTTTGGAGCACAGGATGATGCCCTGAAGGTTATGCACAGTTTAGTTGTTTTGTAAACAATGCTGTTTCCTGAAGAAGCAATAAGATTCTGACTGCGTCCTCCCCAAGATAGCCCTGGGAGGAGAATTTCTGATTCCCTAGTTTGCGCAGCAGTGCCTTCTGGAGAGTTCCCACACATGTCCCTGTGCCCACCACATTAGCCAAGGAAGGAAAGCAGAGCTCCTGCAGTTCACTGATGGCTTCAGCTACAGATGAACCAGTGTAACAGGAAAGGGGTCCCAATCCAGACCCCAGGAGAGGGTTCTTGGATCTCGCTCAAGAATGAGTTCAGGGCAAATCCGTGGTGCAGTGAAAGCAAGTGCATTACGAAAGTCAAGGAATGAAAGAATGGCTGTTCCATAGACAGAGCAGCCTCCAGGGCTGCTGGTTGCCCTTTTGATGGTTATTTCTTGGTGATACACTAACTAAGGGGTGGATTATTCATGCCTCCCCTTTTTAGACCATATAGGTTAACGTCCTGACATTGCCATGACATTTGTAAATGGCGATGGTGCTGATGGGAGTGTAGCAGTGAGGATGACCCGAGGTCACTCATGTTGCCATCTTGGTTTTGGCTGGCTCCTTTACTGCAACCTGTTTTATCAGCAAGGCCTTTATGACCTGTATTTTGTGCTGACCTCCTGTCTCATCCTGTGACTTAGAATGCCTTAACTGTCTGGGAATGTAGCCCAGTAGGTTCCAGCCTCATTTCACCCAGCTCCTATTTAAGATGGAGTTGCTCTGGTTCACCTGCCACTGATAAAAGAAAGCTCTTGGGGAGCTCAGATGGATCGGGTCCCTTTTAATTCTTTGAATTGAGCTTGGAACCATCAAGCGCATCGACAATTGGCTGGAATCTTGAACCTCTTTCAGAGACGAAGGCAAGGGTTTTTCAGATTTTAAGTTGTGACTCACTAAGTAGGTCATGAAATTAATAGAGGAGAAAGGCATCAGTATTTATGATGAAAAATTAAGTAAAACATACTGGGCACATCATAAATGTAAGAGCAGATAGTCCTGTGACACCATATATGGATGGATGTGCGTGCATGTGTTTAGATAATGTGTATATTTAAAGACATGCATTGGGTGCTGGATGTCTGTATCGAATTTATTTGTTATTATGGGTTTTGGTGAAAAAGTTTGAAAGCTACTAGGATGGAGCATAGCCAGGAGGAAAATAAAAAGAAGCTATCAGGGAACTAGATAATCTGGCTCCTACACAGACTCGTGTTTTGCGTGAGTGGGACATGGCTCGGCCTGGGTCATTCACGGGTAGCCTCCTCTTTGAACTGCTTGTCACTGTGGGGCAGGGACCATCTGCATCAGCCCTGTCCTTGACTCTAACACGAGGCTCATTTGCTCACCTTCCTTGCCCTTCCTTTCCTTCCTCGGGCTTCAACTTCTTGCCCTGCTATCTGTATCTACGGCCTTCTCTCTGGCCGTGGTCTGGGGAAAATCACTCCACCTTTCTGTGCCTTCAGTGTGCTTGTCCCCTGTGAATGAAAGGTAATCAACGCTTGACGACTTGGCTAACCTGCATTCAGTCCTTCTGAATACTTACTTCCATTTGATTTATTATTTTTATTTTTAGAGATGAGGTCTTGCTGTGTTGCCTGGGCTGGAGTGCAGTGGTGATCATGGCTCACTGTCATCTCAAACTCTTGTGCTTCAGCAGTCCTCTCACCTCAGCCTGTGGAGCAGCTGGGACTGCAGATCTGAGCCACTGCCCCTGGCCTGAAGACATTTAAATGAAATAAAATTAAATGAGAGAATGGAAATAAATAGGCCCATTACCATGCCTGAGACAGACTCAGATGTCTGCTAGCGATCAGTTCTCTTCTTACACGCAGGAGTGTTTCTGTAGTTAGATTGGACGCTTACACAAACAGTCATTGATGGGGGGGTCATCTTTCAACATTTTAAGGATCTCTTTGTGTTTTTAATTTTAATCACAGTAAGCACATTTTCATGTATTAGAGAAAAAGAGAAAAAAACCCTCATAATGCTTTCTATGTAGAAACAAGCACTATAGTGGCCTTGGTGTTGTTTTTTGAAAGGACTGGGGAATGAATTCATGGAGAACATCTGAGGACGCCTTCCGGATTCGCCAATCATCAGACCCCTTCGTACCCTCCCGGCCCCCCGCCCCTGAGTTCTTTTCATGGTTCCACCCGGAGGTCTTGGTTGTGAAAAGTTTCTTTTGTCAGACAGTGAGCTCAGTCTGTCTGGCCGAGGCCGCCCGCTCTTGCGAGATGGATTACAGCCTTTGTTTTTGCGCCTGGGCTCCTGGCACGACCTCGGGGCCCCTGGTTGGTGGCACTCACCATTCACTCTGTGGAGGAGTCTGGTGGAACTGATAACGTTCATAAAAGCTACTGGCAAAAACAAAAAACAACAAAAACAAGCTACTGGTGCCCAGTGCCTCTTACGAACTCTCACGCAGATTAACCGTGTGAGTCTGTCTGCGTGGGTGTCTCCCCTGTAAGGGCTCAGAAATGGTTTGGTTTCTCTTTTCACCCATTGTTTGGAGAATAATAAGTCTCTGTCAGATTAGCTTCTTGGGGCCTCGGTGCTTTTTGAAAAGAGCTCGCATAATCAGTGTCTGGTGAGCTGTGAGGCCAAGAGCATATTCCCATTGTGCTTTGGGGATGTACATTTTGCACGTTTTGAATATTTCACCATTCGGTCTTGTCAGAAGTCAAGCTGCCGTCCCCCTTGCCCTTGCAATTGAGACGTAGGCCCTTCGTCCACAGGGAATGAGTTTTTCTCCACCTGGGGCATGTTCTTACGAGAGAGGAAGCCCGGGCCCTTCAGCTCATCAGCCTCTGCTCCAGCTTTCCCAGAGTCGGTACAGAGCCGATGCCATCAGTGTTTTTAAGAAATCTTGAGTCAGAAGGAATGTGACCACACAGCCACAGGTGTGAGGTCTCTGGACCCCCTTGGATTTGCCTATTCTGCCCCTTCTGAGAAATTTCTGGAAGAGAAGGTAATATTATGGGTATCCCTCCAATAAAAAGGGACAATGAAGCTCTAACCCCCCAGGACCTCAGAATGTCACCTCATTTGGAGATAAGGGTCTTTACAGATATAATCAAATTAAAATGTGGTCATCAGCACGGGCTCTGGTATGACTGGTGTCCTTATGAAACAGTGGATTCAGACAGAGCTGGACACACGTGGAGGGAAGACAGTGACAGGAGAACAGACAGCAGGCGCCATCTACAAGCCAAGGAGAGGACCTGGGACAGCTCCCTCCTGCATGGCCCTCGGAAGGAACCAGCCCTGTGCCCCTTGAGCTCAGACTTCCGGAACTGTGGGACAGTGCACTTCTGTTATTTCAGCCTCCCAGTTTCTAGCACTTTCTCATGGCAGCCCTGGCAGACTTACTCAGGTGGTCTCTGTCAGATTATTTATAACTCACCCTATCACATTGGTAACATGTGGTTTTAGCATTTGGCATGACCGTCCAAGACCCCTTGAGTTCTAATATTTACATACTAGCACTTAAAAAGACTTTCTGTGACCACAGCGTCTTTGCTGGATGGGGTCTGGGTCTGGGGCTTTGGTTTCCAAACATCAGGGTCCTCCCAGGTGCAGCTGCCCCGTGCCCCAGGCACCCCCCTCCCCGTTTCTGCGTGCAGTTTTCTACGGAAGCATTTCCCAGGTCCTCAGGTTCCCTTCTGTGTAAGAGTGTCACTTTCTCTCACATCTGTGGAGCGGAAGTCCTAAGGCAGTCACTGTCTGGGGCCTGCCTGGGGTTGTGAGAACCTCCAGTGCTGGCTCCAGCCTCCCTCTGGCCCTCTCACTGGCTGCCTGGGGCTCCCTGTAGGTTTTCCCTTGGGGGCAGGGCCCCGCCTGCTGCCACTGACCTTCCAGAGACGGGCCTCTCCCTAATTATAGCTCATCTCTTAATCCCAGTCATCATTTCAGCTGACTGTCCTTGAACTGAGAATTGGAATACAATCCAGCCTGTAGCTAGCTGTTTAAAAACCACCTTGCTCAGAGAGAGTCAAGATGAAGAAACTTTAGCTTCTTTCGGGATCCTCCAAAACAGATCAGGAATGACTGAATCAGCACGGGGTCTCCTCCTTTGGGGTTGGGAGGGACAGGGCAGGACTCTCCCAGAACAGTCCCATGGGCAGAGCTACGTTTTGTGAGGACCGAAGCGTTTGTCATTTGAAGACCATTTCTAAGAGAAAGAGTGATTGTAAACCCTAAACTGGGCTCCCAAGTGAATATCACAAAGGTCCCCACAGAAGATCACAAATTGTCCATCCTGACTGGAAGAGAGAGAGAGATTAGATTGAAGGGGTCATGAGGGCACTCTGAGGGTCACCAAGACTCCAGAAAGTTCACTCAGGAGTTCTGAGCAGAGGACATAAGTCTTGCTTTAAAAGGATGAATTCTGTAGTGATTTTGCCACATGAAGAGGGGAGGGAACCATTGTGTCAAATCGGTAAAAAAAACCATGAGATCAGTGCTAAGGGCCTGGGTGGTGGGCTCTGTCCAGGTGGGGGAAACTGGTAATGAGGCTCGGTCGGTGGGTGGTTGACAGAAACAGAAGAGTAAAGATTTTGTATTTTTAGGGTGGGGAAGAGAGGGTCATTGATTTGAGATGCAACTGGAACAGCAAGTAGACCTAGCCTCTGGGTGGCGATGACCTTCTGGGGTTGGCATCTGGAGAGGGTGCGGTTTGGGGATGTGAGAGCAGAGGGGGTGGTGGGGGGGGGGGGAGAGAGAGAGAGAGAGAGAGAGAGAGAGAGAGTGTGTGTGTGTGTGTGTGTGTGTGTGTGTGTGTGTGTGTGTGTGTCATGGCAAAGACCTGGATCCTGAATCTTAGAGAGAAACTGTCATTGTCTCGTACTGATCGGGCTGCTTCCCAGCGGCTCCTGGTTACACGGCTGAAGTCCACCGTGTCATTTGAGGCCTGTTCTGGCTTCCACGCTGGTCTGCATTGTCATCCTAGGGAAGTCACCTTGTCCTTGGTAAGATACATTCATTGGTGAGTTAACTCAGGAGACTCCTTCTTGTGTTTCTTTTGCCTCCAGTGTTCGTTTCCTAAAATCGATTCTTCCTTCATCATGTCAAGTCGCCAGCCATTTTCAACATGCTTCCTAGATGCTGGATATTTATTATCGTTTGTCATGGATCAATCTATTTATTTATTTATTTTGGCCTGTACTGTGGCCCTTAAGCTGTCACATTTCCTACAGCTAACTTGGCTTAACTTTCTAATGCAGGGGCAGAATGTCACCTGCAGGCTGTGGCTTTGGAAAGCAGTGTGGAACTCGGGGACGTGGCAAGCAAGCTGGTGGTGTCTTTTTTTTAATAGGGCACCTCCCCCTGTGATGTCAGAACACCGTCTACACACTCTGATTCATTTCAGTCAGTCCCTAAAATGTAGCAGATGAAATGTTGGGGAGACAGCTCCTCTAGCCCCAGGCAGCTAGCCATCTTGTTTGGGAGATAAGAAAAACCAACCATTCTGAAAATACTTTGGTTCTGTCATTAGAGAGCTGATCAAGTGGAGTGAAAGGCAGGGTCAGACTGGGCTGCATTATGTTTTGATTTGGAGAACCATCACGAAAGAAGTAACATTGAGTCAGAGCCTGAGAGAACAGTGGCAAATCCACGCAGGTGTACATCAGGTCACCCCATGACAGCGCTCATTTAAGGCCATTTGTATTGTGGTCATTTGACCTTGGTTCAGAGAGAGCCACTTCAGTTTAGATGCATTTAAAAGCAGAGAAAACATTGGAACTTCCTGTGTAGTGCTGAGTGAGCGTGAATTGAGATGTGTGTGAACCATTGAGCATGACACGTGGTGTGTAATGAGCACCATTATAGTAAATTTATAGAAAGCTGCATTATGTCACCATACACCCAGGGAATGACTTGGGGCGTGGGGAGCAAAAACCCCACCAAGTACTGGCAAGGACAAAGAGTAGCTGGAACTCTTATCCCTTGCTGGTGGGAATGCAAAATGGTACAACCACTTTGGAAAATAGTTTGGCAGTGTCTTATAAAGCTAAACACATGTTCTCATACAACCCAGTAGTCCCACCCTTAGATATATTAGCCAAGGGAAATGGAAATTTATGTGCTCATGGGATTCGTCACGGCATTATTCGTATTTGCCAAAACTGGAAACTACGTAACTGTCCTACAACTGGGGAATGGATAAACAAGCTGTGGTGTGCTTACACAGTGAACGCAGCCTGTGAGTGGATGCAGCGTGTGGCGGGATACCCCCCTGCAGAGGAAAGGAGGCAAGCTCAGCACCTGCAGTGTGGATGGATCTCTACACATCATGTGCATTAAGAAGCCAGGGTCCAAAGGCCACATGCTGTATACTTCTGTTCATATGACATTCTGGAAAAGGCAAAACTATAGAGAAAGCAGATCAAGGATTGCCAAGGGCTGGAGGAGGGAGTTAACTGCAGAGGTCCTCAGGGGAGTTTTGGAGGCTGGTGGCGCTGTTCTGTGTCTTGATTGTGGTGGTGGTTGCATGACTTATGGAGATGTCAAAACTCCCAGATCTGTATACTAAGAAGAGTGAATTTTTCTGTATGTAAATTATACTTTCATTTAAAAGCAGAGAAAAAGAATCTTGAGCCACGTCAAGGAAGTGAGAAGGATCTTGCTGTATGTGGAGAACCATCATGGAACAGGCCGGAACTGAGCACAGATGAGGTTGGATGGGTAGGATGGACTGTGACTCCAGAAGGGTTGAAAGGGAAGTGACTGTACCAGGCGTGGTGGAACACAGAGAGCCCTCAGGAGGCCCAGGCAGCATCAGGGCAGGATGAAGGGGGCGTATTGAGTTTTGTGAGGGATGGGTCATGTGGGGAGATTAGAGGCCAGAGGGCCCAGCCAGGAACTAGTGCAGTTCTCTAGTCTACAGATAAGGCCTGAACACAGCAGTTGGTTGTAGGATTCTGGAGAGACTGGAGCTTAGAGCTGATTATATTATATATATGTGGGCTGCCTTTTCTCAGAGATGGGGAAACTAAGGCATAGAAACACTAACTTTTATTTTGGAAAAATGCTAAACATAGAAGTAAGAGCTAGGCCTCCTGAGGCACTTTGCCAAACTTTATGCACAGGAGCCATGATCTGCAAAATCTTTCTAGCCTGGGCTCCCTCTCTTAACCTGAGACTCTTCCAGTGAGTTCAGTGTCCACATGAGTGGAAGCAGCTGGCCAGGGCCACAGAGCTGGAGCTGCCCCACGGGGCAGAAGGCCTGGGGCTCTAGCAAAGTGTCCTGTAAGTGTTCCTGTTATTTCCTTTGTCTAAACCAAGTCAGGCTTGCAAATCAGCAGCCTTTCAGGTCCTTTCTCTCCTTCTGAAGCTCTTACATGTTGCAGTCGCCTACCCAGCCCGCCGCCTCCCATCACAGGTAAAGATTTTGTACCATCAGCCTGCAAGTGAGTTGGATGAATGCCACTATCTGAAAGGCTTTTGCTATTTGCACACAAGGTCGTGAATAGCTGGCAACAAAGAGGATTGAGCCTTGGACCTAGTGTGTCTGCGCTGGGCCCCAGCCCCCATGCCGCTTTGGATTTCAGTGGCCTCTACAGTAATTTATTATTCTTACATCAGATGTTTGAAGTAGGTGAAGGGGCAGGTGGCATGTGTCTGGTGAGGTTGCTGACACTGCTTTTGGATAAGAGAGAGAGTAGTGATTGAAACAGGGCATTAAAAAAAGCATGCACTTTAACCTGTAACCTGCAAACATTCCTTTGAGTTTACACAGCCCTGGGAAAGGCTGCTGTACCCCTGCCTATTGGCTGCAGCCCTTTGCTGTTGATGTGGGGCTTCATTTACCTGGGAATTGACAGGGTTTTGGTCAAGAGTTGCTCCTTTCTCCGCAAGCACTTCTATTGCGCCATCACATCTCATCTTTGCATACAAAGGCAAAGCCTTCTACTACTTGTTCTGTTAAAGTCTTTAGCACTCCCCTGAGTTTATTAGAAGGATCAGAAGAAAGAGACCCTGAGTATGAGGTGAGGTCAACTGGAGAAATTCACACAGTTATTTCATTTCTTTGTTTGGATCCCTGCTTTTTATTTCTACAGATTCTGAAAGAGACATTTAAAACTAAAGTCTGGTTAGTTGAGGATCAGATGCATCAGACTTTTCTCAGAGCAGGGGGGACAGTCACTTTGCTCTGAGCTTGAGCCATGAGGTCCACACCAAGCCTACATGGGTGGGGGCCACCTTGAAGTGTGCAGTGATCTCAGGGTGCGAGATCACCCTGGGCCATCGTGGTCTCCCCGGGCAGGCTGTACCTGGTGAAGGTGATGGACTCCACATCTCATGTGGCGTGAGGCCAAGTGATTGTCGCTCAGCTTGAGGAAGAAGACACCGAATTCACCTCCCCCTACCTGCAGGCTGGCTGGCTCTGCAGTGACCCTCCTCTACCTGGAGTTGCTGTTTTATTGTGGACCTGTTGGAAGTGCCAGCTTGGCTGGCCTTTGGCTGGATCCCTGTTTACTAGAGCTTTGCTCCCTGCTCTGAAGGAATCAGCTGCTGTGCCTTCTGGGAAGACTGCCAAGAGTTGCTGAGGGGTATGGGGAGTCCTCTCTGTGGGGTGTCTTCTGAATCCAGCAGCCACACCACCCAGTTCCTAGGCCAGTGTCCTTAGTTTCTGTTCACGGATCAGACCTTTATCCCTTCTCCAGGACGGCCACCATCATCTGCTCATAGTCCTTCCTCACGTCCTTCTACTAAGTGCCTCTCCAACCCATTGTCTTTGTCATAGTGCAGTGATCCTACTGCTAGTATCGAGATTTTCCTCTAGTGCTAATGAAACTCTCCGATGTTATCAAATGTATGGTATGGGCCAGACACTATACCGGGTGTCTACAGAAATCCTGTACGGTGACTGTTGACCACTGTCCTCATTGTGTAGGCGAGAGTGAGCCTCAGGAAGGGCGTTGGACGTGGCCAGGATCACATACCATGCCTTCCACTGACCTCTGATCTCTGAAGGGCAGGGCCTCCCTGTATACCGTGATCTCTGCATCTCTTCTAGCAAAAGACTCAAAAGAATTTTGAAATGAATAAATTGTTTCTATCAGAGATGGCTCCTAAAGCGCAAAGGCTGTCTTAGCCCTGCTGATGCACAGGCTCTCAGACCCTTCTTCTGTGTTACAGAAGGGAATATCATACCCAAAATCAGGTTTTGGTTTTTGTTTTTTTGGGCATAAACTGTGGATAGCACTAGATTTTGCTCCACCCAGAGCTCTTTTGACAGAACTACCCTTTCATGTTGTGCCCCCAGCGTTTTTACAGGCAACAGCCACGTACAGTCTACTTCCTATCTGTCGTGAAGTTGTTGTTGAGGATTTCCTGTATTATTTCACTCTGCGTTCGTGTCTCCGTTATCTCTGATGCCTAGCAAACTGTCCCAGATGGAATGATGATTTATTACTTCTTACAATCCTGTGACTGTCTGGGTGGTCCTTTTGCTGACTTCCCCAGGGCTCACGTGTGCGCTGTGGTCAAGTGATAGCAGGGTTGGCTGGCTGGTCCAAGATGGCCTCACACATCCTATGTATTTGCGAGCTGTTGTCTGGGGCTCCTCAATTCTCCACATGCGCCGGAAGCATAGACCAGCTTCCTTACACCATGGTGGTCTCAGGGCAGCATTCTAAGAGGGCAAGTCCAATGTGCAAGTGCCTATTAAGCATCTCCCTGCCTCATGTTTGCTGGCATCCAATCGCCCGAAGCAAATCACACGCCCAGTCCAGAGTCCGACTGCAGCTGTCCATGCAGGAGTGGCAAAGAAATACAGCCACTTCCAATCCACTGCAGTCCAGTACCCAAAATCCATTCCTTTCACGGCACATTTCGGAATCTAGCAGTGGAATTTCAGTCTCTCTTAAGATACTCATGACTTCATTTGGGTGGTGAGCATGTGGTTAGTTGGAGCACAAGCTTCAAAGTTCAACCTGAATTGGAATTTTGACTTGATCACTGACCATTGTGCCTTTGGCAGGTGACTCACATCCATTTCTTCATCTGTGGAATGGATATGATGATACTTTCCTTCCTGAGATTGTTGTGAAGTTAAATTGAGACTATACATGAAGTCTGTGGCCCATGACTGATCTCATTACACCTTAATTCTCGTTTCTGTTCTTTCTTTTACTTCTGTCTCTGGGAAGTTCAGAGTTTAAAAATTCAGCTTGACCACATCATCTTTACTTGGTCATTTCCTCAATCACCGTGTTCCATTTGTTTTGTGTTTCTCTTTAGGTTTTTTTTTGTATAGCCACCCAATCCTTTTTGGAAAAATAAGGAATATTATTGAAGTAAAACTGACTAGTAAAATTCTGTAAAAATTAAAAAAAAAAAAATCTTGGCACTCCCAGTTGGTTGGTTTTGCTGGTAAGAGTCAGGATTGTCGTGCTACTGAACAAGCTTGTGTAGATAATGATGAGTTTCCACAGTCCTGTGGATTTGACCCAAGTGATCTTTGCAGATTTTCACAAGCACTGAGGACTGACCAGCCTTCTCACAAGTCTTCCAGCACTTAATTCATCTGGTCCCACACATCCCTAAAAAGCGGAGTTCTTCAGGGTGTTATGCTGGGGCTCCTATATCTAATCATCTACTATATTCCACACATTTGTCATGCGTTCTTTCTCATCCTCTGAGAATTTGGCATTCTGGACGATGCTGCTGAGATAGATGAATAATTTATAAAGTTTTAGAGTTCTAAATCTAGTTCTTTCTAGTTTCTCCTCGGGCTCAGAAAACAATAACCCAAAATGAAGGCCTCAGAAGCAAAAGTTTTTTCACTTTCTCCTGCCCTCCAGCTGTCAGCCTCCTTCTGCCCGAGGCTACCCATAGATGCTAGAATCCCTCTTCCCTAAGACAGGTCCTAGGGACAAGAACCCACTTTCCCCAAAGCCAGCCACCAAACCTGAAAGTACGACTCTAAGCTTCCTTCTGCCTTGCTATGTAAATACTGTTTATAAAAACATTATGTGACTTACTTTTGTTTGACTGTAGGTTATAAGACCCCCATTCCAGAGAGGGTCCCACCCACACCCAGAATGAAGGAATGCTGCTCAGAGGGGCTGAGAAGAGATGGACGGGCCTTGCTGGGCTTCCCCACGCGATCTGTTAGCTTTGGATTCTGCCCTTTTTGGCCAGTCATATTTCCACATGGCCGTCCATACTGTGTTGAACTTCAGCATAAAAATGGATAGTTTCCCCTGTATCGTTGGGTCTTCGTTCTGATGGCTCATGTACATACACATTAAATCAATGCGTATGCCTTTTCTCTAATTAATCTGACTTTTTTGAATTGATTTTTCAGCAAAACTTCAGAGGGTAATGGGGAAAGTTCCCCTTGACCCCTGCATTTCCAAGTCAGTGGATACGTGAATCTTTGGCTCACAGAAGGATAGGAATCAGGTAAACATGTTCTTTGAAATAGCATTAAGACAACAGCAACAACAAACAGACTTTTGTCCAAAGGGACTGTTACATTCTCCAACCTCAGTGTGCTGTGAGATAAGATCCTGGCCCCACTTGGAACAGGTTCCATGGAGCGGGCACATCTTGTGGGCCACTGGCCGCTCCTGAATTCCATGGATGCCCTGGGGCTGAGATGCAGTGGAAAGATGACCCGTGACTGTTCCCAGCACTGTTGCTCATGAGAGACTGTGAGATGTGGTCACTCCGGCAATCTCTCATGCTTTAGCATTGTCAGCTGTACAAGGGAGTGCGGGGTAGCTTCTCAGGCAGTCATGTGGCTCTGGGCTCAGCTTCTGTTGAGAGCCTTCTACACTGCTAGTGTCACAGCTGATGTTCTTTTATTTAATTCCACCACATCACAGTGGATAGAAAACATGGTTTCTATTGCTATGAGCTCCAGAGCAGGAATTTGAATTTGCCTTTGAAGTCTGAGCTGCTCATAGCAGCTCACCCTCTTTTCAGCTTTCCCATCAGGATCAAACGAGATGAAGTGTGTGGGAAGGAGAAGCAACCCTTAAAAGGAGAACTTGGTAAAATTACCGTTTTCCAAAGTTGGACCAAGGAAGCTAAGAGGAAAGGGGGACAGTCCCCACTGACTCTCTTGGCTGCCATGGGCCAGGCCAGTGCCAGTCACTTGGTGTCAGTGAGCTTATTGGATGTAGCCTTCCCAACCACGTGGACACGGGGTCTGTCCATCCCAGAACTGGCCGGGGTGGTGGAGGGAGCTTGGACTCTGGGCCAGTCACACCCTGATGTGACACTGGATACACTGTCTGTTAGCTGTGTGCCCTTGACTTTGTCTTTTTTTGGATCTCAATTTTGTCATCTTTTATTAATAAAAGGGGCATTAATACCATACTTCAAAGATGTCGTGCAGAACACATACGTAACTGCAGTAGCACACGTGTGGCTACTCTGTGAGGCCTGGCACACGGAAAATCCCTGGAAAATGCCAGTTCTGTGAAGGCGGCATCACTGTCACTGTTATTCCCGTGTTCTGGGTTGGTGGCAGAAGGGCCGTTGGGCCCGTGGGGAGTCATCTGGTAGAGGCCGGTGCTTTCTTCCTCTCCTCAGGTGCGCGATTGCCCATAGATGCACTGTCAGTACCTGGGTTCCCTGTATACATTTAGCGCTGACACAAGCACACAGGACCACTTTGGCCTAGATCGACCAGCTTCTTGGAGAAAGCAAAGATTTGGTAGGGAAAGGTATGTAGGCAGAGGGACGAGCCCCTCAGCAGGCCTGGAGGACTGCGTCCGATCGTGCCATCTCTCCCTGCCTGGGATGGTGGGGTGCTCTCTGGGCCCTTTTTCTAATTGCAAGGTAGAAGGGAGGCCACCTCAGATTCTAGAGTAGTGCCTGGACTCGAGACCTTAAAAGCAGAGGCCACACACATGTTTCTAGAAACAGCTTTTGGGTCTCCTGGCTCAGGGGTTCCTGTCTTGGCTTTGGGCAGCATCTGGAGCCTCTGGCCAGATAAGATACCTTCATGATGTGAAATATTGCATAAGGTCGAAGTTTCAACTTTAACATGTCTGTGCTAAATTTTTAAAACTACTCAACGATTCATGAAGATAATTTAAAAACATGAAAGTTTGAGAGGAGAGCCAACACTCATCATTCTCCGCTCTTAACACAGTCATTTTTATTGCATTCCATTCCAGGCTAATCCATATGGATACATATTTTTATATAGTTGTTTCATTGTGTACATAAAATTTTGTCTCCTGCTTTTTCATTTAATGTAAGCATTTTGCAGGTGGCTATATGATCTTTATAATTTTAATGAATGCGTAATATTCTTTGAAGGGGCTGTTAACAGAAATTAACCTTGTACTAGTGAGTGTTCTAAATTTCTTCTGTTTTTTTTCTCTTATACATAATGCTGCAGTATTTGTGCATAAGATTTATTCCTTATTTTAGGTTAGTTTACTGGGATAAATTCACAGAAGTGAGATTTCTTGGCTTAAAGGTTTTCAGTAGCTTTCTAGTTCTTGATGTCGGGTACCAACTTGCTTTCCGATAAGGTTTAATTTACACTGTGTCCTTTTGCTTTTAAAATAAGATAGTGAGACATCTGCAGCCTGTGTTGTGATGCCAAGTATTGAGATAGTATAGAAAATGTACCAGCTGTTGAAGGCAGAGAATGGACATATAAATGAGTGAGCCAGAGGTAGGGGGTCTCACAGCTTGTCCCTGGGTGGCCCCAGTCATCCTGTCCAGGGGCAGCACTGGAGAGGGAGGGAGGCTCTCGGGGTAGCCGGAGACCCTGAGAAGGTCTGGCAGATGCTCCACAGGGCTGGAGGTTTCTGTGTGGAGTTCTGCTGTAGGTCATTCATGTTAGGCACGATGTGAACCTGCTCTGCTCAGCTACTGTGATCTGATTGAAATAACCTTCTAAGAAAAGAGCTTGGAATTGTGGAAAGACCACTGTTTTGGATCTGGAGTCTGGGCTTCGATGGAACTGCTTGAACTACCTTAACCCATGTGTTTACCTGTGTTTAAAGTGGGCTAATAAGGCATGACAGTGTCCTCTGTACAAATCCTTTGTGAAAGAAGAATTTGTAATTTATGAAATAAAGACCTTTTGAAAAAATAGATTAGGATAATCCTTATAGGGTGTGGGGGTAATAGTCATACGGCTAATAGCCACTGAACCCTGAGCAAAGAAAATGTTAATGAGAAAATGTGCATTTAAAATTAATAAAAAGAAACATACCGTCTGTATGTATTGCTCATTTGTTAGAACTTTTTCAGACACTCCTCTCTGTAGGTCACTGAGATCCTCATGAGCTTCTCTTTCTTGGGAGCAGATATCACACATTTTGCACGGTGTGCCTCACATGGCTTTTCTCGTCTTCTAGCTACTTTCACCATCTTTCTAAACATCCCACATGGGTTACCATCATTTTCCTAACTTTGAAGGGATTTATCAGGTCTTTTTCAAATGTCTGCTTCATCAGGATGCACAGTCCTCAGGATGCTCAGCCTTGGCCTGGCCGTGGAGAGATGGCGGCAGGACAGTGGACTGTAGGGTTTCAGGGAGCACACAGGCGCGTCTCATCCCTCCCTTCTTGCCGTGACCAGCGGTGTGATGTGCTGGTCTCTGCCTTCTGCTGTCTCCCAGGGCAGCTTGGGAAAGCCTCTCCTCTCCCCTGACTTCTCTGCTTTCTTCCCTTTTCCCAAAATCCAGGTCTAATTCTAATGGTCCCCCAAGAGAAGTCAACCGAAGTCTGAGGTTTCCCCCTTTGAAGAGGAGGCGTAATTGCTGTACAGAGAACCTCAGATTGGGAGAGAATTGCTGTATGGGGGACTCATGAGGAGTCAAAGAGAGAACATACTAGTGCCAGCCCATGCCGGGCCTGGGGTGGGTGTTGGATACGCATCAGTCCCTCTCACTCGCGCTTGGGTTGGCTGTACTGCCAGGAATTTCTGACTCTGAAATGATTTGTGATGGGATAAGTCAAGGGAGAAGCTTATTACAAATTTCCCATTTCATTTGTAACCCTCAGCCCTTTTGGGGCTCTTTGCATATCATTCTGAGACTCTTTTTTTTTGCTTGGAGATGCTCTTCAAAACAAATTCAAGTGTTTTATTTTTTGGTGGCTGGAAGTGACAAAGGGACTCTCACTCTGTTGCCTGGGCTGGAGTGTGGTCATGCAGTCGTGGCTCACTGCAGCCTCAAACTCCTGGGCTCAGGTGATTCTCCTGCCCCAGCCTCCCAAGTAGCTGGGACTACAGCTGTGTATCGCCATGCCGGGCAAATTTTTTAAATTTTTTGTAGAAGCAGGGTCTCACCATGTTGCCCAGGCTGGTCTTGAGCCCTTGGGCTCAAGCTGTCTTCGTGCCTTGGCCTCCCAAAGTGCTGGGATTACAGTCTTGAGCCACCACTTCCAGCGCTGGAGCCAGTTCTGACTCAGTGGTTGCAGAGCTGGCCTAGGAAGGAACCAGTTGTAAGGAAGTTAGACCCTCACAGGAAGGATTTGACCAGTTGGTGGTGGGACATGGCGGCACCTACTGGTGACAGGTAGCATTGCACTGTAGTTCTGCAAGACCCGCTCCTGGGCTGCAGTGAAGTGAGGAGGAAAGCAGCCTTGCAGTTGTATTGACAGGGTGGTGGTGATGCTGAGTAGGAGGAGGAGATGGAGTAGCAGGGATGTGAAATGTTCAGCGCTGCATCCTGGCCTGCCTATGAGGCTGCCTCCTGCTGGCCTCCCTGTGGCTGCTCTGCTGTGGCCCTTGGGTGCCGCTCATGACCAAGTGCTGCCTGAGGATGTCACCTCTCTCCTCCCACCTTTTATTCTTATCTATTGGGAATGATTATTATTTTCTAAATTTTAAAATACAATTGATTTTTACATAAGTCACAGGAAATAATTTTCTAAAATACCTCCCCCCCCCCTTTTTTTTGATAAAGAGATGTTTTCCAGTTCAGTTTGCAGAAGTTCATTTTTCTAAAGTAAGAGAACCTGCTTCAGCTGTAGTTGAGAAACCCAGAACAAGAAGTGAGCCGCGCTTGAGAGAGGGCTTTGTGTGCCACCACCTGACTGGGGAGGTGGTGGACTCAGAGCCAGCGTTAGAGATTGGGGCCATAAAAGACTCCTTAAAGTGTCAGGTGCTCAGCTAACTTATGGGCTAGAATTATCTATCGGCTCTTAGAGGACCTGCTGCTGTTCTTGCCTTCAGGAATGGGGAGTTATCGCAAGGAGCTAAGAGCTGACCTGCTTCATAAACTCTTATTTAGACCCAGGAATAAAGTAAAAGCTGCATGTTAATGTAACAAACAGCTGCCCCTGTGTGCGCCTTCTCTGGGCTGCCTTCTGCTTAGCATGAGCATTTGGGATGGCCTGGCAGCTCTTGAAGAGGATGGTGCTGTGGAATAGATTCCTTTTAGGCCTCTTCCCTCCTGTCCCTGGATCAGAGCTGATTATTCTCATTGGAAAATTGGCTTTTGAGTGAGTATTTATTAAAAGATTAATACCCAAGTTTCCTTGAAGGAAGAGGGAGGTGAGAGGGCTTAAAATTGCCACTAAAAATGAACAGGCCCCCCCAGAAATAGATGCTTGACAGATGTTGGCCCAGGAGCGTTCAGTGTGATTGCTTTCCCTTTAGGGAAATAGGATTATACACATATTTTTGTAATTTTTTTCAATTTTACATTTTTCTAGGACAGTTTTAGACTTACAGAAACATTGGGAACATTGTGCAGAGTGCCTGTATGTCCCATACCCAGTTTCCCTGTTATTAAAATCTTACATTAGCATGATTTATTTGTTATAAAGAACAGACAGTATTGATACATTATTAACTAAAGTTCTCACTTTATTCAGATTTTTTTTTACAACATTCCCCTGTGTTCTTTTTCTGTTTTAACATGTTACGTTATCCAGAATACCACATTCCAGTTAGTGATCTGATCTTACTGTGACGTGACGTGACATGTTTTTAGACTTTCTTTCCTTTTTTTTGATGATCTCGACAGTTTTGAGGAGGCTTGGTCAGGGATTTTTTTTAGAATTTTTCTTGTTTGGGGTTTGTTTGATGTTTTTTCTCATGATTAGACAAGGGTTATGGATTTGGGAGAGGAGGACCACAGAAGTAAAATATGCATAAATTAAGCAAGTTGGTTAGTGAGTTAATTTTGGAGAGAAAAGGAAGTTTAGTAGCCTGAATAGTGACTGCAAGAGGAGTAAAGGGTAGACCCTCAAACTGGAGGAAGGCAAGTGTGATATTCTTAATGATGGGACTTAATGTCTAACTTGTATCATACCCTTATAGTTCAAAGGAAATGGGATGGAGTTGTTCTTAAATTTCCATGTTATATCTTGGGAAACTGAGGCTCAGAGAGGCAGAATCGGTTGCGTAAGGTCATAGAGATTGACCAGGACTTACTGGATGTGCCAGTGCATTTGCAAGCCTTTCCTATTTGCATTTTGTGTGGCCAGAAGTTCTAGACTCAACTGGCTGGGTCACTGATGGCCATTTCATCTGTGTGAAGCTATAGGAATTTAAATTGGAAGATTTTTGTTAAATGAAGGCAATTGACCGGCTGTGCATGGAAATCAATGTGCAGGGTGATTTACCAGGCCTTCTTCCTGTTAGAGAAGTTAAATGGTTGAGGATTAATGATGATGCGATTGTAGTTCTTGACTTCAGCACAAGTCATTGCTACAGTTCTCAAATGTTGAGCCAGCCCCGCAGTATTCCCCACCAGCCTGCTTTTCTCTGAGGTTACACAGTAAAATAAGTGAAGTGGTGACCTTTATCATAGTGTATTTTTTATTTGTGAGCAAGTGGAGTATGTGTGAAACAGTCTGTGACTTTGAATCCAAAATAGAAATTTGCTCTCCTCTCATTTGCAGCATTGAGTTTCATAAACCAAGTTGGAGTCATGAATGTGAAACTGGAAATACATGGATGAAGCCAGTGGTTCTCAATACTGAGAACTGCCTGGGAGCTTCTAGACAAACCGCTAAAGCTGGGTCCCATTTCCTGAAGTTGTAATTATATTGCCCAGGGCTGGTGCAGGCATTGGAAAATCCAAAACCTGGCCTTTCTGTCTTGTTCCTCACCCTCTACTCTACCCAGGTCTTTATTCTTCAATCCTTTGTATCTTTTGATTTTTGCCCAAGTAAAGGTTTTGGGAGCTGCTGGGCTGGAGCGTTCGAAGCTTCTAGTAGGCTGATGTTACTTCTCCACCTGGATTCTACCTGCTCTCCCTAGGTGATGGAACTGGGAGGGCTCGTGGCTACCTCTGCTACATGTGGCACAACACGTGCTTCAGAAATATTTGAGAGACTGAATGAAGCATGTCTCTGGTCTCTAAGGTATATTACGTTCCCTTTCTATTCTAACAATGAGTAGGAGGAAAGATACCACTCTCTCTCGTAAACCAAACTGTTGCTTTCAGTGGGAACTTTTATTAAGAAACAAAAACTGATCTCTTTTATAAATCCATAGATATGAGTGTTTTACACAGTACAGGCTTCTGGTTTTAAGAGAAGTTTTGCTATTGTTCAGAGATCTTACTAGCCTAGTAGATTAGTCTGTTCTGCATTGCTATAAAGGAGTACCTGAGACTGGGTAATTTAGAAAGAAAAGAGGTTTGTTTGGCTTGTGGTTCTGTAGGCTGTACAAGAAGCATGACAACAGAATCTGCTTCTGGCGAGGAGTTCAGGAAAGTTAATCATAGTAGAAGGTAAAGGGGAGCAGATGTGTCCCATGGCAAGAGAGGGAGCAAGAGAGAGAGGGGAGGAGATGCCAGGTTCTTTTAAACAGTCAAATCTCTGCGAATGCATTTCTTTACACAGGGAGAGCACAAAGCCATGCATGAAGGATCCGCCCCCATGATGCAAACACCCTGCCAGGCCTCACCTCCAACACTGGGCATCACATTTCAACATGAGATTTGGAGGAGATAAACATCCAAATGAAATCACTTAATTAACTCGGGTGTTCTTTTTTCAGGACCCTTTCCCAGTAAGTTAAAATTAAAATTTGTAAGTTATTTGGAAAGTAAAAGCTTAGATAGTGACACAGTCGATCAGTGAGTTTTTTTGCTTCTTATGAGAAGACCTGAAGATTATTCCTCTACACTACCCTTGTGGAACATCAACTCTGAAGAATTAGAAATAATTAATAGTCCTTCTGGTTCTCCCAGGGGTCACCTAATAGGGAAAATGCTTGATCACGGGAGGTCTTAGTCTTTAGCAGGAAACTTAAGTGTGCTCTAAACATTTGCTTTTGAGTAAACAGTATTTTAGTTAGTTTGTAATGATTTAGCTTGGCAGTGTGAAGAAATGGGCTGTGAAATATAAATTATTACATCGTTTAAAAGTATCTGGCAACCCGTTTTTTCCCCAAAACTTGAGGTTTGCTGTATGGATTGGCTGTCATGGTAGTTAACTGTAAAGTCATCAAATAACAGAGAAAACCAGACAGTTGATGAGAAGGGAATCAAGTAGTCATTCAGATGGTATTTTTGGTAATTTAATCTGCCTCTGACCATATGGTCTAGTCAGCTGAAATAATTTAACAGTGACAACATATATTTTAGTAAGCAAGATTGAAAACAGCCCATTTATTTTCTGTTTTCTTCCACAGTAATATTTTTATGTCTCTGTTAACAAATATGATGTTCTCCATTTAAATTATATGGAGGCAGCTTTGGATGATTTAGCAATATACATAACATTTATTCTTTGTTATTATCTAGTTTTATGTATGTAAGCCTGTTTATTTTAGCGGTGTTTTGTAATTCAAAAATGTTACCAAAGGTGGTAATTGTATTTATATTGGACATGGGTAAGACATCAGTGTGAGATGAAGCAGTGTTTTTGCCACACAGACTTGCTGCTTTTGTGACTCAACTCTTGGCTTCCATCACATCACAGCCCCTGCCCCCCACCCTGCCTCACACAAATGACTGGCTAGCCACAGCAGTCTCTGCCCCCAGCAAGCCTTATGGCATTGATATGTGTCGTGGTTTTAGAATATTCTAAATATTAACCAACCTTTTATTATCCTCCTCTCAAAACTGGAGTCTAATCTCAGCTCCATGAAACCTGATTTCACGTGAGCTGGACATGGTGACTTGTTTCTAATGAACAGACTGTGACAGAGCAACAGTAAGCGATTTCCAAGACTAGGCCATAAAAGGCGTCATGGTGTTTCCCTTGCTCTTGTATGTACCCTATTCCTCATGTTCATTGGGGAAGCCAGCTGTCATTTCGGGAGGACACTTAAGCAGCCCTATTGGATGGGCCTAGTGAGGAATGGGGGCCTCCTGGCAATAGCCATGTGAGTTACACATCCCGGAAGCAGACCCTAGCCCGAGGCAAACCTTCAGACAACAGCAGCGCTGGTGAATATCTTTGCAGCCTTATTAGAAATCATGGGCCAGAACCATTCAGATTCCTGACCCTCAGACGCTGTGAGGTATAAACGTTTATTGTTTTAAGCTACTGAGTTTTGAGGTAATTTGTTTTGCATCAGTTGAAAGTCATGTAGCCCTTCTGGATCCTGTTTTCCAGTCCTCTGGGAAATGAAGGGTTGGCCTGCACAGTGCCCTGAGCACATGGATGGGATCAATAGTGCCTAAGGGGCTTGCTCATCTTCCAGCCAGCTGTGCCTCCTCGCCCCACAGCGCCTTTCCTCCTCCACCCGCTGACCACCTTGCCTTTGGCAACTGAGCCAAGACCACTTCTTACTTTTTTCTTATTTTGGATCAAAGACAGATTATACTGGGAATAATAATCGCTAAACCTATATTTACACTTAGTTTTCATAACTATTTAATAAAGTAACCTATTGGATTTGCTGCTTCTGAAAATAATATATTATTTAGATGTCATTGCTATTTTATCTACTTAGAAATAGGATGAATTCGAGCTGCCGTGCTCTCTAATTATGGCAGGTAAGTAGACATCGCTCAGCCATGGATTCCCACCTCATTGCACTCATGACCTGGTGTCATTCCGTTTGTGCCTCTCTTGTGTGCATTTGTAAGAACTGTGTGGGCAGATACATACTTTGAGGTTTTAAGATACATAATTTTGAGCTAGATTAAAATATCTAATATCAATAATCGCTGCCAGCTTGGGTAAGTTCATAAGTAGGAGAATTAGAGTTCTCATTATTTGGCCCAGATGCCATTTACAAAGGGAGAGAAGACCACAGCGCCATACTTTATGGCGTCTAGGTCTTTCCAGAGGGTGCATGTGGATGCATCCAACACCGTGGACCAAGGGGTGATGCCAGGCAGGGCGGCAGCGCTCTCCTGCCCCGGGTTTCTCATTTGCTTGGCAGGAGATCCTAGCTGCCTGGTGAAACTTCCCTGATGGAATGCAGCATTTCGTCAGAGCTCGAGCCCTCGCTTGTCCACGCTCTCCTGAAGCACCGTCTGTCTGTGGGATAGTCATTCCGCATTCACTGTCAACATCCCTCCTTTGAGGGTGGTGCAAACAAAGCAGAGATAGGTCTGCATCCTGGGAAATCAAAGCGGACTTACAAGATTACAGGCTCTGAATTCTCTGCAACTTTTGACCCAGCGTAAACCACATCATTACCCCCTAATCTCAGCAGTTTATACTTGTCACTGAAAAGAGGACCTGTCTGTCACGGCATCGTTTCCCCCTTAAAAGGGAGAAAACACACAGATCTGTTGGTAGCACAGCCGGGATAACAGTGAGTCCTGGGCGCAAGAGCCTTCTTCACACATTTGCATTCAGTACATTTCCATTTTTGAGTGGTGCCGACACTAGTGTAAATAAGTCTTATAATGTATGTAAATGTATGGGAGGGGGATTGTAACGAAAAGCTTCCACTGCAGAGTGGGCGAAGCCGGTACAATCAATCTGAGTAAGTAGGGCAAGGATTTTTTTTTTTTTTCTGCTGCATTTATTATTGAGCAACTCAGTAGTTGTAAGGCCACCATCGCACTTGGTACCATAAGGATACAGAAGGAATATGACAGCTTCCCTACCCTCAAAGAACCTATAATCTTTTTGAATATCAAACTTGGGCGAAACAGGTAGCGAATGTAAAAGATCCTCAACTGTTAACTGAAGGTATCAGCTACACAGGAGCGCTGGGCAGGCAGGGACCCGCTGTGCAGGAGGCACTGAGCCCAGCCTCCCAGTCTTAGAAAAGCTAGACTCTGATCTGATGCCCACTGCCACTGGCAGAGCTATGGCTGGAACCTGAGGCTCTGGCCCCGATGCCAGTGCCGCCCCCAAGGGCCATGCGGTCTCTCCTCTTTCCTGCTTGTGCCTACACCTGACCCTCCCTGGGTGGTCTCCCTCCTGCTGGCCAGTAGCTTGAATTGCCCTGGGCCTTTTCACAAGCCTGGATTTGTGACTCCCATTTCCTTGCAGATCCCACCTCTTGGTATCTCATGGTAGCGCAGCATTTCCAAACCAAACTCGTCTCTATTTCCTAGCATTGCTTCTTACCCTACCCAGCAGCTTTCTCGTATTTCTTCTCGGTGGACATCACACCTATGCCAGAAGTGCTGCAGTCAGAAACCTGGGGCCATCTTTGAGTCTTCCTCCCCCTTGCGCTCCTCCTGCTGCCCTGCAGCCCCTCCTAGCTGCACCTGTCTCTGCTCTGCCCCTGTGGGACCTGGACTGGATCCAGCATGCCATCTTCCTGTGCTGCATTGCCAAAGGGCCTCCTGGGCTCTCTTCTGTCTTCTGGTCTGCCCGCACCTTATAGCCACAGTGATGTTTCTAGAACGCAAGTCTCAGACTATCCTGCCACTCCCGTGCCTTCTCGTTTTTGACCTTTCCTTTTTTCCATCTGTCTGCTACACCTACCACCATGCACTAGTCCCCATTGTTCCTTCTTGCCTCCCTTAGGTCTCCATCGAGGGGCCACTTCTGTGCACAGCCTTCCTGGGGTCCCTGCTCTACACAGGTTTCCCGTACTCGTCTGTGGGTGTGTATGCACAGCACAGGCTGAGATGCCTGTCACCTGCTGTGTCTCTAGGAGCTGACTTTTTTAATACCCGCCCAAGGCCCTGGGTAGGGGTGGGGAGAAGAGGGTGGGACAAGACTAGTGTCTGCAGACCAGGGGTGGGTCAAGCCTGGGTGCTCCGTCAGCCAGTAAACCTAGTCAGCCATCTCTGCAGGAATTTGCTGGTGATCAGACATACTCTGAGATGAATGGATAGTACAATGTCTTAATTGAACTTTGACTATTTAGCTGGGGGAGGGAAGAAGCTATCTTATCTAGAGGCAGTACAGCTAAACGACTGAGATCATGAACTCCAGCCCTGAACTCCCTGTGGTGTGGATCCAGCTTTGTATGAACACTAAACGTTCAGTGCCTTAGCTTCCTCACCTGTCCCATAGGAAGAGTATAGCATTGCAAGAAGATGAGCGTGTGTACAGCGTCCAGAGTGGGGTTTGGCACCTCGTAAATGCTGTTCAGTGTTAGGCAGCAGCCACCATGGTGGTTCCTCCTTTTCATTGTCCTCCCCCTCCTTCACTTTCCCCTCCTCCCCATTCCTCCTCCTCCTCCCACTCCCCAATCCTCCTCACTCCTCCTCCCCCACACTCCTCCTCCTCCTCCCCACTCCTTCTCCTCCCCCCCACTCCTCCTCCCCACTCCTCCTCCTCCCCACTCCTCCTCCTCCCCACTCCTTCCCCTCCTCCCCACTCCTCCTCCTCCCCCCCACTCCTCCTCCTCCCCACTCCTCCTCCTCCCCACTCTTCCTCCTCCCCACTCCTTCCCCACCTCCCCACTCCTTCCCCACCTCCCCATTCCTTCCCCACCTCCCCACTCCTCCCCCTCCTCCCCTTCTGCCCCACTCCTCTTCTCCCCTCCTTCCTTCCCCTCCACCCCTTTCCCTCCCCCCTCCTCCCTTCCCTTTCTTTCCCCTTCTCCTCCTTCCTCTCCTCCTTCCCCTTCTCCTCCTCCTCCTTGCCCTGCTCCTTTCCTTCCCAGTTTTTACTCTAAGAGCAGGTAGTTAAGATGATAATCTGCACTTTTTGACTTGGAAGTGCAGAACAAAACAGTCCTTTGTGAATGACCTCCTAGAAATGTATTCTTGGGTTTTTATGACATTTTGAGAATCAGGCTCTTATAATTTAGTTTAAATTGAGCCCTAGCCTGTCATTCCCACTCTGACTTACATAAAGGGCCAGATTTAGCGTCTTACCAGCTGTGTAACCTGGACGAATTGCTTATCCTATCTTATGTGTCCTCATCGTAAGACCGGAATTATAAAATGCAGTAATGAGAGAGGGTCTATGCGCAATGCTTGGCACATAGTAGGTATTTGTAAATGGCATGACATTGTTCCATCTGCTTGGTACTTTGCCATGCCCTAATTATGTGGGCATGAACTCAGCCTGCAATAGTTTATAGTAGGCGCCGTTGATAGGAAGGGAGAAGGAGCTTGAGAAGTGCTACCTTTGGGAAAATCAGTCTTTGTGGGAACAAGGAAAAAAGTTGATTTTCTGGGGAAACATTGATGGTTGACCTGCAAATGTCTGGTAATGACTGTAAATAATGACTTTATTTTTATGTGTAGGAAATATGCTAGAGTCACCAGCTCCACTGGCAATGTTCAGTTTTTATTTTATTCAGCCATAGGTTGAAATGGTTTGATCCATTAGCTGGTGTACGTAGGAGGCCAGATGCCTATGGGGTGTGGGGGGTTGGGAGGTGGGAATTATCAGCCACAGTGCTACAATCAATCCTCAAAATAAAAATTAATGATTAATTAAAAGTCTGCACAGTGTGACTGTGGTAACTTCATTACTTGCTGATTTAGTATTCACGCACATCTCATTACTTTGTAAAGCCAGTTGGTGGGTTAGATTCTCTCACTGTTGCGTATCTGCCAAGGTTCTTGCAGAATCACTGCCAGTAGTAAATTGAGTTTCCTTACAGCCAAGTAATCTCAAAAGCCAAGTTATAAATAGCAACCCTCCTGCCTCAGCCTCCTAAGTAGCTGGGATTACGGGCATGCACCACCATGCCTGGCTAATTTTGTATTTTTTAAAACATTTTTGTAGTAAAAATTATTTAAATTCGGATACATATGCACTTTAATACATTTATTGCAGTGTGGGATAAGACTTGCAAAAGTGCATAGGGCACTTAAAGGCCCAGGAAAGCATTCTGATGGGCAAGGGGGGCTAGGATCCCCTGGTACAGAACAGTTTCTTTCACCAGCCCACCAAGGCTGCAGCTCTCCCCCTCCTGCCGTTTCCACAGCAGCCCTGATGTGATAAACCCAGCTGTATTGCCTCAGAGAGAAGCAGCAGAAGGAAAAGCTGGCCGAGAGATGGGGGAGGCTTAGGCACAGTTTCTCTCTAATTACCATCCCTCTTGAGTAAAAATGCAGATTATTGGCAGAGCAGGTTGCATTTGGAAAAAATCTGTCATTTGGCTAAGGCCCTGAGATTTACCCTTCTACACATCTCACTTTACATTTTAAGTAAGGAACCAAAACATCTCCTGTGGTGAACTACGTGCAGCACGCAGTCCGTGCTGGTCCAAAGGAGTGCTTGCTGATGGAATAAACCCATAGAGAGCCGGGTCCCCTGCCCCGCAGGGAGAGATTACCGCTGCGCATCCGCCTAATCGTATCTGCTCAGGAAAATGGCCAATTGACGATGCTTGGCTCACAGGAGTCTGGTGGGAAAATTACTAGCCATGGGTTATTTCTGATTTGGGTTATATATAGAAACCTTTCTTATATTAGTCACAGAAATCAGATTCCCAGTGGTGGAAAAATATATTTAGCTCTGTGGTCGTATGGTTGTTATTTAGTCTGATTTCATGTTGATAAATTAGAGTAAATTGTTTGCCCAGATGAGTTGAATAAATTCTGCCAGAGCTTATATCTTATTCTGGTTTCACATTAAGTCCTTAATATGTATTTTGGTTTCATTGGCAGTCCCATTAGAGTAAGCCCTAGAAAAAGCTTGGTGGCCCTACCCACCCCGCCTCCAGCTCCTGTGTTAGTCAATGGAATTAAACAAATCATGTAACACTCTCTGAGGGGAGCTCAAAGGGCCCCTTAAGGAGAATCTGGTCCTAAGATGTCCATAAAGCACCTAAGCTCTGGAGAGCAACCTTCATTTTAATGGTTTTAATTTAACTGCTCTAGAATTATTTCATTTAATTTCCTTTCCCTATCTCACTTCCCCACCCTCACAAATCCCCAAAGTCCTGGGAGTTTTTGGAGTACTTCCTTCTGACAGATACAAAATACAAGTATAAAATGAAGACAGAAATGTAAACCCTTTGGAAAGGTAATGCTCATACTTTTCTTCCCTTGTGTCTTGACTCCCTGACAATTTCTGGTGTGGGGGCGGTCCTTAAGATGAGCACTCCCTCCTGCTCATCAGTGCCTCCCCAGGGCCAAATATTACTCTCCTAAGAGTCCTCATGTATTGAACTGATGAATGAAGGTGTGCCTGACGAACTAGTCAACTCATTCAGTGTCTTTGTTCCCCCCAGGAGGACTGGAATGAAATTGACCCCATTAAAAAGAAAGACCTTCATCACAGCAATGGAGAAGATAAAGCACAAAGCATGGAGACCCTCCCTCCAGGTACTGCCAGGGGCCAGGAAGCCATCTTGCTTTTCGCATATGATTGGGAATGGACTAAATGTCGCCCTGTAGCAGGTGGTCTGTGGGGAGAGGCCAGATTCCATAGGTCAGCAGGAGAGAGCACTGCTTTGCTGCAGTGGCTCACTCCTGTAATCCCAGCACTTTCGGAGGCCAAGGCAGGCAGGTCACCTGAGGTTGGGAGTTCGAGACCAGCCTGACCAGCATGGAGAAACCCGTCTCTACTAAAAATACAAAATAAGCTGGTCGCGGTGGCACATGCATGTAATCCCAGCTACTTGGGAGGCTGAGGCAGGAGAATCACTTGAATCTGGGAGATGGAGGTTGTGGTGAACTTAGATTGTGCCATTGCACTCTAGCCTGGGCAACAAGAGCGAAACTCCATCTCAAAAAAAAAAAAAGTATTTATTCACGAAATTTTTTTAATAGACTTTATTTTTTAGGGCAGTTTTAGCTTCAAAGCAAAACTGAGGGGAAGGTACAGAGAATCCCCATATACCTCCTGCATCCCTACTCCAACACACATACATCCTCCTGCACTCTCAGCATCCCCCAACCAAGTGGTACGTTTGTTACAATCCATGAACCCACATTGGCACATCGTAGTTGACATTAGGGTTCACTCTCAATGTTACACATTCTGTGGGTTTGGACAAATGCATAATGGCATTTACCCACCATTATAGTGTCATACAAAGTTGTTTCACTGTCTTAAGAGTCCTCCATGCTCTGCCTATTCATCCTTTCCTCCCCACTGCCCCTGGCAACCACTGATCCTTTTTCTGCCTCTGAAGTTTTGCTTTTCTAGAATGTCATGCAGTTGGAATCATAGGGTATGTCAGCTTTTCAGATTGGCTTCTTTCACTGAGTAATATATATTTGAGCAATATATATTTATTTCAATATATTAATATAATATAGCATATTAATATTTAATATATATTTAAAGTTCCTCCATGTCTTTTCATGGCTGAAGAGCTCATTTCTTAGTGAATGAATAATACTCCATTGTCTGGATGTATTCATTTGTTTATTTACCTAGTGAAGGACAGCTTGGTTGCCTCCAAGTTTTGACAATCATGATTATAGCTACTATAAATATCTGTGTACCAATTTTCCTTTGTCAGAGATCAGTTGGGCAATATTCATGTGGTTCTATATTGGGTCTCTTTATTTACTTCCATTGATCTGTTTGTCTGTTATTTTGCCACTCCCACACTGTCTTGAATTCTGTGACTTCATGTAAAGTCTTGAAGCTGTGTAGTGTTAGTCCTCCTTGCTTTTCAAGGTAGTTTCCGCGATTCCAGATCCTTTGCTGTACATATTAATTTGAGAATCAATTTGTTAATAGCCACAAAACAACTTGTTGGAAGGTTTGGATTGCATTTAATCTATAAATCAAGTTGAGATTAACTGACATTTTGACAATATTTGTCTTACTCCCCATGAATGTCGAATATTTCTTCATGTATTTAATTCTTCTAATACCTTTTATCAGAGTTTTGTAGTTTTCCTCATATAGAGTTAATACATATTTTGTCAGATTTGTACTTAAGTTTTTCATTTTGGGGGTTTCTAATGTAAATGGTCTTGTGATTTCAATGCGGCATGCCACTCCTTTGTTGCTGGTATATAGGAAAGCAATTGACTTTTGCATATTGACCTCACATCTTACAACCTTGATATAATTGCTTATCAGTCATAGGAAATTTTTTTTTCAGATTTTCTGCATAGTCATGTCATCTGTGAACAAAGCGAGTCTTATTTCTTTTCTTCCAATCTTTATACATTTTTTTTAAATCTTATTGCATTAGCTAAGACTTCCAGTATGATGTTGAGGAGTGCTGAGGGGTTATCTTTGCCTCGTTCCTGATCTTTGTGAGAAAGTTTCCAGTTTTTCACCATTAAGTATGATGTTAACTGCAGGATTTTTGTAGACATTCTTTATCAAGTTAAGAAAGTTGTCATATATTCCTAGCTTCAGAATTTTTATCATGAATGGGTGTTGGATTTTGTCAAGTGCTTTTTTTGCATCTATTGATATAATCATGTGATTTTTCTTCCTTAGCTAGTAGATACGATGGATTATGTTAATGGGTTTTCGTTTGTTGAGCCAGCCTTGCATAACTGGGCTAAATCCTACGTGATCATGGTGTGTAATTCTTTTTATACATTGTTAAATTTGATTTGTTTTATTTTGTTGAGAATTTTTACGTGTGTTCATATGAGAGCTATTAATCAGTACCCCTCATTTATTTATTTATTTATTTAATCCTTCTTTCTTTTCTTTTCCTTCCTTCCTTCCTTCCTTTTCTTTCTTTTCTTTCCTTTTCTTTTCTTTCTTCCTTTCTTTTCTTTTCTTTTCTTTCTTCCTTTCTTTTCTTTTCTTTTCTTTTCTTTTCTTTTCTTTTCTTTTCTTTTCTTTTTTTTCTTTTCTTCTTTTCTTTCTTTTTTTTTTCCCAAGAGATAGGGTTTTACCATGTTGGACAGGC
Organism: Sapajus apella; assembly: GCF_009761245.1. Classification (NCBI taxonomy): domain Eukaryota; kingdom Metazoa; phylum Chordata; class Mammalia; order Primates; family Cebidae; genus Sapajus; species Sapajus apella. The sequence continues at coordinate 16,820,377 of NW_022436989.1, read as the reverse complement.
TGATCTTGAACTCCTGACTTCAGGTGATCTGCCTGCCTTAGCCCTACCAAAGTGCTGGAATTATAGGAATGAGCCACTGTGCCCAGCCAATACCTTTCTTTTCTTAAATGTCTTTGTCTGGTTTTGGTATTAGGGTAATGTTGACCTCATAGAATGAGTTGGGAATTATTTCTTTGGCTTCTATCTTCTGGAAGAGATTATAGAGAATTGGTATAATTTCTTTCTTTAAATGTTGGTCAGAATTCATCAGTGAACACATCTCGGCCTGGTGCTTTCTGTTTGGGAAAATTATTAATTATTTATTCAGTTTCTTTAATAGATATGACCTATTCAAATTGTTGACTTTTTCTTATGTGAATTTTGGCAGATTATGTTTTTTGAGGAATTGGTCCATTTCATCCATCTTATTGAATTTATGGGCATAGGGTTGCTCATACTATTCCTTACTGTCCTTTTCATGTCCATGGAATCTATAGTGATATCCCCAGTTTCATTTCTGATATTGGTAAAGTGTGCTTTTTATCTTTTTCACTTAGCCTGGTAAAGGCTCATCGATTTTATTGATCTTTTGAGAGAGCCAGCTTTTGGTTTCAGTTCATTTTTTTCTCTATTGATTTCCTCTTTTCAATTTTATTGATTTCTGTAATAATTTTTTTATTTCTTTTCTGCTTACTTTGGATTTAACTTTCTCCTTTTTCTAGTTTCCTAAAGTAGAATCTTAGATGATTGCTTTTAGATCTTTCTTATTTTTAGTATATACATTCAATACTATAAATTTCCTTGCAGGTACTGCTTTTGCTGCATCTCACAAATTTTGATATGTTCTGTTTTCATTTTTATTCAGTTTGGAAATTTAAAAAAATGTTTTCTTGAGCTTTCTTCTTTGACCCCTGTGTCATTTAGCAATGTGTTGTTTAGTCTGTACGTACTTTGGGATTTTCCAGCTAGCTGTCTTTCTGTTGTTGTCTAGTTTAATTGTATTGTGTTCTGAGAGCACACAGTCTGATTTCTGTTCTTTTCAACTTGTTAAGGTATGCTTTATGACCCAGAATGTGGTCCCTTTTGAATGTTCCATGTGAGTTTGAAAAGAATGTGTATTCTGCTGTTTTTGACTGAATTGGCCTATAGATGTCAATTATATCTAGTTGATTGATGGTGTTATTGAGTTCAGCTCTATCCTTATGGATCTTCTTCCTGCAGGATCTGCCCAGTTTTGATAGAGGAGTACTGAAGTCTCGAACTGTAACAGTGAATTTATTTATTTCTCCTATCAGTTTTTGCCTTATGTATTTTTAATGCTCTTTTTAGGCACATGCACATTAAGGATTGTTACGTCTTTTTGGAAAATAGACTTTTTAAAAATCATTATGTAATGCTCTCTTGATACCTTAAAAAATTCCCTTGATCTCAAGTCTACATTTTCAGAAATTAATATAGCTATTCTTACTTTGTTTTGATAGTGTTAGCATGATAGATCTAACCTTTCTTTGTGAAGTCCATTCTTTATCATTTTACTTTTAATCTATGTGTGTTGTTTTATTTACAGTGGATTTGTTTTAGACAACATATAATTGGGTCTTACTTTTGAATTCTCACTGACAAGCTTGGTATTTTCTTTGGTGTATTTGGACCGCTGATGTATAAAGTGATTGTTGATATATTTAAATTCATATTTACTATAATTGTTAGTATTTTTTATTTGTTGCCTTGTTCTGTTTGTACTTTTGCCTTTCACACTTTTTCTGCCTTTTGTCATTTGAATTGAGCTTTTTGTATGATCCCATTTTTTCTCCCTTCTCAGCATGCCTATTATATGTCTTTTTTAAAAAATTAGTTTGTCTTCTTTCAGATAACACTGTTTCACAGATAGTACAAGTATCCTATAATAATGAAATATTCTTGATTCCTCCCTCCCATCCTTTATATCATTGCTGTCATTCACTTTACTTACACATAAGCATATGTATATATAAATGAATACATGATAGAATATATTGTTGCTATTATTATTTCAAATAACCCATTATATGTTAGTTCAATTAAAAGAAAAATAGGCCGGGAGCAGTGGCTCACACCTGTAATCCCAGCACTTTGGGAGGCCAAGGTGGGCAGATCACCTGTGAGGTCAGGAGCTTGAGACCAGCGTAATCAGCATGGTGAAATCCCATCTCTACTAAAAATACAAAAATTAGCTGGGCTTGGTGACATGTGCCTGTAATTCCAGCTATCTGGGGGGCTGAGGGAGGAGAATTGCTGGAACCCAGGAGGGAGAGGCCGCAGTGAACCGAGATCGCACTGCTGCACTGCAGCCTGGGTGACAGAGCGAGACTCTGTCTCAAAAAAAAAAAAAGGAAAAGTTTTTATTTTACCTTCAACTTACTTCTTCTTTGATGTATCCTTTCTTCATATAGATCCCAGTTTCTGACCTATGTTATTTTCCTACGTTAGAAGAGCTGCTTTTAACATTTTTTGCAAGGCAGGTCTACTGGCAGCAAATTCCCTCAACTTGTGTTTGAGGAAATTTCTATCCCCCCTACATATTTGAAGATCAGTCTTGAATGATACAGAATTCTAGTTGGTGATTTTATTTGTCTCTGAACCCTTTAAATATTTCACTTTCCTTTCTTCTTGCCTGCGTGGTTTCTGAGAAGACATTGGTTGTAATCCTTCTCTTTGCTCCTCTGTTGATAGGTAAGGTGTTCCTTGCAATATTTTTTTCTTTATCTTTGATTTTCTGTAATTTGAATCTAATATGCCTGAATGTAGTTTTTCGAGCCTTCATACTATTCTGTGTGTTCTCTAAGTTTCCTTAATGTGTGTTTTGATGTTCAACGTTAACTTGGGGAAATTCTCGGACATTTTTGCTTCCAGTATTTCTCCTGTTCCTTTCTCTCTTTCACCTCCTTCGGGTATTCCCACCATGCATATTTATACCACTGTAATTGTTCCACGGTCTTTAGATATTATTTCAATTTTTTTCATCTTTTTTGTCGTTGCATTTGAGTTTTTGAAGTTTCTAATGTCATATCCTCAATTTTACAGATTTTTTTCCTCAGCATTTCCTATCTACTAATGAGCCCATTAAAGGCATTCTTCATTCCGTACAGTGTTTTTGATCTCTAGCATTTCCTTTTGATTCTTTCTCATAATTTCCATTTCTCTGCTTACGTTATCCATCTGTTCTTGTGTGTTATCTACTTTTTCCATTACAGTCCATAGCATATTAATCATAGTTGTTTTAAATTCCTGATCTGATCATTTAACATTCTTCTATATCGAGTCCGGTTCTGATACTTGCTCTGTCTCTTTACACTGTGTGGTTTTTTGTTTTGTTGTTTTGTTTTGTTTTGTTTTGCCTCATAGTTACCTTGTAATTTTATGAAAGCTGGATGTGATGGACTGGGTCCAAGGAACCCTGGTAAATAGGCCTTTAGTTGTGCGGCGGTAAGGTGTGGCAGTAGGGAAGCTTGCTGTAGTCCTATGATTTGGTCTCATTCCTTTAGGGAGCCTTTGTGCTTGGGCTATGAGCCTCACATTTGCTTCTCAGCTTCCCCCGACCCACATCCTTAGGTGATACTAAAGGCTATCGGGGCTGAGTATTTCCTGTCCCTCAGGTTGGACAGGCTCTGATAAATGCCAGCAGGTTAGTCCCCGTGTAAATAGTTTCTCCCAAGGGCAGGCCTTATTAATAAGAACACAGTGCCCTGGCTTATTTCAAAATGGTTATTTTCCCCTCTCCCTGTTGTAAGGATGAGGGGATATTTCTCCAGTGTTCAAGGTGAGAATCTGGTAGAGCTCCAGGAGGTAAAACTCACACAAATATAGCCGCCCACCCCCTCCCTGCCCCCATGACTGGGTCCCCCTGGAATTTTTCTCTCTTGGGCTTGTTCACAGTGAGCCTCCAGGAACTTTCCACTACAGTTTAGGTTTTCCTACCCCTGTAGGGGATCTTCAGGGGTTTCTACTTATAGGCCTCTGCTCCAGTAAATTGTGATTCCCTGTATTCACCTGTCCAATTTCGGGGGCTGTGGCTTGTGACATTTCTCTAACAGATCTAAGACAGATCTCTAAGAAGCGCTGATTTTCATTTTATTCAGCTTTTTACTTGTTAGGACAGAGTAACGACTTTCAAGCTCCTTCCATGCCTACCGGGAACTGGAGGTCCATTTATGAAGTGTTTGCTTTGGTGGTGAGAGTGTTTGCGTGTTGTGTTCTTGACTGTGGTTGGATAAGCGTCACCCCAGGCATCCAAGCCCCTCCTTTGTCTGGGTCCTCCCCACTCATTGTCCCAGCTACACCAGATGCAGGTATGTCACTGTATCCTCCAGGAACTCTGAGTGGATGCACCCGTGCAGTAAATGTGTCTGTTAGGTCTGCATCTCTGTCACCTTTCCAGCTCCTGGATGAGTCATGAAGCCCTGAGCCACAGTTCTTTCATAAGTAAAATAAACATTACCCACACAGTGGGGAGTATCTGAATAGAATAATTAATAAATATTCTTTTGCTATAATAATAGGAAGCTAGGATATACATTTCTGTTGTATGGATTAATGAGAGACTTCCTATGGATTATCTTCTATTAAAAGCATACAAGTGTTTTGATGGTTTTCCAGCAAAGAGAGAGAGCTGGACAGGAAAAGCCATCTTCAGGTTATACGCTAGATGTGACCATTGAGAGTCAGACCTTATTTAAAATCATTTCAGTGCTCACATTGACTCTGCCTTTCATATCCTGAACTATTGCATACAGTTGGTTTTCTAATCTTCAAAGAGATCGGAATGTACTGATTTACCTCTCTTTTGAATTATTATTAGTAATTGTTGATGAATGCACAATGTCTTTTTATTTTGCCGAAAGGCTTTCTTTCCTTTTTTTTGTTGAAACCATTTTTCTTACTAAACCAGCATACACATAATTTTTTGTTAGAAATTATTTTCTTGTGATTGAAAAATGTATTTTCTCTAAGCATGGGGAACACAGCTAAAGTTTTATGGTTTGCAAGAAACCACTGGCCATGGCACTCTCCAGTGGATCAGTGGGTTTTTCAGGAAGCTCAGTGGCTTCCTGTGTTCTGTGTGTTGGGCATGTAGCAGCTGTAGAGAGATGGGTGGGAAGACATGACACCACGCTGAATGTTTTTATGGCCATAGAAGTCACTGACAGATGAAGGAGCCAGATCTAAGAGAGCAGAGCAGTGATGTTCCAGGCCAACAGCCTCCAATTTTCTGACCACACACTCTATGAGCAAACATATATTTAGACCACCCCCAACACACATATGTATTAAAATGTGTGGAATTACATGCATATTGCCGTACGGATCTATTGATACATTGTAATTGAAATGGGGTAGTTCCCTTGACCCCTTCACAGGACTCGCAAAAAGGTTGGCTCCTTTACTCAGCCCACAGCTCTCAACCCCTCATGGAGAGGGAGCATACAGTGAGTGGTTGCAGGGGTTAGGATGAATACTTTTGGGCATCGGCAGGAGTAGAACTCTGTGTGGCCCCCTGGCAGCAAATGTAGAGGGGGTACCTGTGACCCCTGGAGCCCCAGAGGGCATGTGTTACAGTATGCTCTTAGATTTGCTGTCCACAGACGGACGATAAGTGTTTAATAGCTCAGTGCAGGGTCAGGGTGATAGCCTTTTGCATCCACCCTCTTGGTACCTGAATTCTTGTGCAATGTCCACGAAGAATCAGATTGTGCAAGTGAATTGAAGGATGGTGAATGTGGAGGATTTTACTGAACACTGAAAGTGGCTCTCAGTGGGATGGGAAGCTGGAAAGGGGATGGAGTGGGAAGGTGGTCTTCCCCTGGAGTCCAGCTGTCCCCGGCCAAACTCTCTCCAAAGTCCCACTGTCAAGCTGTCCCTCTGAAATTAAGCTGATTCTCTCCAACATGCGGCTATTTGCTCTCCCTTTCTCTGCTGCTCTGCCAGAAGGGCCTGGGGTTTATAAGTATGGGATGGCGGGGCAGGGCAGGACAGAGTGGTTTTGGAGAAGGCAACATTAGGACAGGAAAATATAAATGCATGTTCTCACTTTGGGCCCTGGGTTCAGGCTTGAGGGTTTGACCCTCACCGGGGACCACTCTCTCCTACCCAGTATTTCCCTGCCTCCTGTTTGTATCATAAAGTGTATTTAAAATATGCAATTATAAAAGATGAGGAAAATACCTGACAATGTCTATTATTTTCTTTCTTTGCCCCAGAAGATTGTCTTGTGTGGCCCCTCTTTGGAGACTACCACTCTTGGGGCTGCTGTGGTCACAAAAACTCATGATTGTTTTAACTCTATTTCTTGGCTTAGTTCATCGTATTTTGGGGAAGAATCTGGAATTTAGATGAAGTGTACCACCCAAGTGGCAGTCCCAGCTGAAAGTCATGGAATGGGGACAAGAATAATAACCTGGGAGCCCAGGATCAGGGTCCAGGACGAAGATGAAAGCTGGGAGCCCTAGGCTCAGCTGTGCCACTAGTCCTGTGGTCTTGGAAAAGTTAGGGAATATTTGGGTTTTGTTTTCCTTATCTGTAAAATTTAGATACACTCTTGCTCTAAAACTCTTCGATTCTGTTAACTCTGTCTTCCTATTTCCTCTTAATCTCTATTCTCAGATTAGAATCACCAATTTTATTTTCTTTTAGATGCTGTAACAATGTATCTCTGTAGTTCCCCCCACCCTGACACCACTTGCGGTCTACTGGGGATGAGGTTTGGCCCTTAAACTCTGTGACCCTTGCTTCTATTTCAGCATCATGCTTTCTACTTGGAACCACTGAATTTTTTTTTTCAGTGCTGGTTTTTAAAATATTGTCTTCAAATAGAGTTTGTAGATTAGCTGATATTTTATATTTTGGAAATCTGTCTGATAGAGAAGAATTTCATTTTTTCCCTTTGGTGTAGAAAAACCTCTGGATTGAAAAATAAGTTTCTCCCTGTAATTGTCTCTGAATCTGACCAGCCAGCCCACTGGCAGAAGTACCGGCAAAGGAGCAGGGGCCAGTAGAGGAGCAGGGCCAGTACAGGAGCAGGGGCAGCCGTCAGGGCTAGAAGGCTGAGGTCTGACTCTGAGGACAGCTGTTGATGGGGTTCTTTTTGGGGATCTCTCACCCTTTGGTCATCGTGGCCTTTTGAGGCAGATTTTCTCTTTGCCTTTATGAGTCCAGAGTGTCATTCTTGTGTTCCTTAGTAACCTTGTGTAAAGGGCTGAGGCTTAGGAGAGACACAGGTAGGGAGAGAATTCAGAAAGGAGAGTCCTAAGGCCCTCTGGATTCTCCACGAGGCCCCTCCCCATCCTGGGCTCTGTCTTCATCACAGCCACCCCTCCCCCGTGTACTGCTGGTTCAATTACCCCAGACAGTGGATTTCTCAGAACAGAAATTGCTGATGTTCGTGTAAAGATGAATGAAATGGGAATGAAGAAATTTTAAGAGAGCTTAAATCCAGGGTGTGAATTGCCACTGATCCTAACAGTTTTAGCTTTTCTACTTCCCACCTGCTGGAAGATGAGATGAACCACTTGTGTTATTTGTTCAGCATTGCTGCAGTATCAGAGAAATGTTTGTTTTTTTAGGTGATTTAATGGGTTCTGGCACTGTGCATTTATCTGTTTAATTGTGGTAAAAGATGTGTAACACTAAAGTTGCCATTTTAGCCATTTTTAAGCATACAGTTCTTTGGCATTAAGCGCATTCACAGTGTTGTTCAGTCATCACCACTCTCCATCTTTAGAGCTGCTTTCATCTTGCAAAATGAAAACTGTACCCATGCAATACCAATGCCCCTTTCCTCCCTCCCCCAGGCCCTGGTATTCCCTTCTGTTTCTATGAATTTGGTTCCTCTGGGTCCCTCATCTGAGTGGAGTCTTACAGTACTTGTCATTTATATCTGGCTTGTTCACTTAGCATAACTCCTCCAGGTTCGCCCATGTTGTGGCATGTGTCAGAATCCCCTTCCTGTGTCTCTGTGAACCACGTGCCCTGTGAGACGTGTTGTCAGGGGTGGAACCTTGTGATGTTTGTGGGGAGCGAAGTCTGCGTTGGTCTCTGTGAGCCAGGCCTGAGGCCCAGTGATCTGCACAGTGTTATCATAAGGAAAGTAAGTGGCTGTCAGTGTCCTCAGGGAAGCATCTTTTAAAAAGCAAGCAATATGTGTTATAGGTTTTAGAAATTTGGGTAAGCACAAATAAGAAAATGTTATTCATACATAATTCTGCCATCAAGGAATAACTACCATTCCTCTCCTACTGCCTGTCCCTCCATACTTGCTCCGGGCGTAGACCCAGGTGGCTGTGCTCCCCCCATAGCTGAAATCACGGGGTCTCCTTGGCATGGGACACACTGAGACCCAGGCACTTGAGGCCTCAGGCACTGCACGCAGTTTCTTAGAGTTGGCTCCTGGAACCAAATGCTGAAGCACTGGGCCTCTCTGACAACAGGTACGAGTTTTATCCCACATTCAAGTTCAGTCTTTCATGAATTCTGTGAAAATTCCAGGTCATCCACAAAGTGACTAACATTTCAGTAGCTGTGGGGGATTTGCTGACTCACCTCTCCACACGTGCCCATCTCTCTTTCAAAGCCCCTCAGGGCTCTGGCTCCCTGATCAGGGGGCCACCCTCCTCTCTCTTCTCTCCTGAAATGGGGCCTTTTCCTGTAAGCAGATGCAGTCACCTGCCATCTGCTTACAGCTACATTTTTACAAATACAGCACCGTGGTATACCGTCTCTGCTTGGGTGATATATCAGAAACTCATTTTCATGTCCATAAACATCTCCTGTAGCATTTTAATGGCACCAACATCTCCGTGGCAATCAGCCCATTGAACTTGCTTTTTGTTGTGGGACATAAAGACGGTTTCCAGCCAGTATCCTGAGAGGTAAATCTCTTTATGTCCATAATTATTTTCTTGAAACAAATTCCTAAAAGCGAAATTGCAGGGTCAGTGGCAATGTGTGCCCTGAAGCATTGGGCCTTTTGTTTTGTTTCGTTTTTTTGTTTGTTTTTTGAGACAAGAGTCTCACACTGTCACCCGGACTGGAGTGCAGTGGTACAGTTTTGGCTCACTGCCACCTCTGCCTCCCAGGTTCAAGCAGTTCTCCTGCCTCAGCCTCCCAAGTAGCTGTGATTACAAGTGCCTGCTACCACACCCGACTAACCTTTTGTATTTTTAGTAGAGACGGGGGTTTCACTATGTTGGCCAGGCTGGTCTCAAATACCTAACCTTATGATCCACCCGCCTTGGCCTCCCAAAGTGCTGGGATTACAGGCATGAGCCACTGCACCTGGCCACACTTTTTAATATTAGTTGCCATTTTGTCTTCCACAGGGGGCCTATTTTCTTACTCTAGCCAACATTAAAAAACAAATCTTCCCATGTCCTTCCTGCATTCCAACAAGCAAGAAAGTGGACACCAAGGGCTGAGATCAGTAGCCAGAAGTATAATGGAGCTGTTTATAAATAGTTCTCTTGAGCTTTATGAGTCAAAATACAGTGTCCAGAACCAGTCAAGTAACATCCAGTATCCTCTGGGCTTCCACCCCGTAGCTGAAGTGTTATGTTCTGTTCAGAGCACGGGGTGTCCAGGGATGCTGATAAATTAGAGTTAGTCTGGTTGACAGTGACTCAGATTTTGAGGAACCGGAAGCAACGTCCAATGAGGAACACTTGGAATAACTGTGGATGTTTTTACAGAAGGGCTTCCAGGGGAAATGAGATCATGATATCCAAGTAGTTGAAAGGCTGCCATCTAAAAGAAGCTGAAGACTTTTTTTCTTTTTATTTGAGACTTCAGTTTCTTTTATTTGAGCAGAAGTTAGAGGGAAGCATTTTTTTGTTTCTGTTGTTGTTTTGAGACAGGGTCTCACCTGTTGCCCAGGCTGGAGTGCAATGGCGCCATCATAGCTCACTGCAGCCTTGTACTCCTGGGCTTAAGCAATCCTCCTGCCTCAGCCTCCCACGTAGCTAGGACTACAGGTATGTGCCACCATGCCAGGCAAATTTTCTGCAGAATCAGGGTCTTGCTGTGTTGCCCAGGCTAGTCTCGAACTCCTGAGCTCAAGTGATCCCCCGCCTCAGACTCCCAAAGTGCTGGGATCATAGGCATGAGCCACCGTGTGTGTCCAGGAAGTGGCTTTTGTTTTTATATGAGGAAGTTCCCACCAATAATTCTTGCTACCCAGTGAAACAGCTGCCTTTTGGAACAGGGAACTCCCCACACTTAGCTCCTCTTAAGCTGTGCTGCACATTGGGAATTTCACACGTGGGGAGATGATGTCCACACTTCCTTCTGAGTCCAACAACATGTGATGCCAGTGCTTCAGAGAGAGGAACACGTGTTCTCAAAGTCAGAGACTCAGTCATGCCGGGGGGGAACTGGACTGGCACTGCCACCTGAAAGGGGGCTGGGCAGCTGGAACGGCACAGGCATGCAGGTGTTGCTTTTTGGTGTTTCCCTTCAGTTTTCCCCACTTAAAAGTGAGTCATTGGCCACGGTGGAGGGAACACAGATTGGGCATAATTAGGACCTGGGTTTGAGTTTTGGTTCCACCATCTTACAGCTGTGATATGTGGGATATGTTTACCTTCTGTGCCTTAGTTTCCTAACGTGTAAAGTGGAAACCATCATATTTTACATGGTTATGCTGTGGTGTGGATGGTGTGGATGAGGTCTTGTATGAAGTAGCTGGCCAAGTAGTCACTGGTTCACAGAGCCTCTCTTTCTCTCCTTCTGTCATTTTCATCTGTTGGCTGGGATTCTGGGCAGTAGATGCACTTTGATATTGTTACTGATAATTTAGGATGAAAAAGGAGATTGGTCAAGACCATGTACAATAGGCTAAATTTATTATGGTTAGATACTGTAACATAGAAGGGAAAAATGAAGAATTTTCACTTAAAATGTGGAAAAGAGATATATGAAGATTCACATATGCAGATTTATTGCACTTTATCAATTTGATACTATTTTTTAGTTGTTTTGATAGCACAGGTAATTTTAAATAAATGAAAACTATTTCCTCTATGGCATCTGATATTTTCTTAGGTTTTCTTTTAAATAGTTTTTTTTTTTTTTATCATTTCTTTGGATTTCCTGTTTTGTTTTTATCCTTAATCATGGATATGTGGGATTCCTTACTTTAAGAGACAGTTTCTCACAGGTCAAGAAAATTTCCTGTGATACCTGATATCCAGTGACAAATGATGAAGCATAATTTATGGGCCTTTGTAATTGAAATGGATCTATTTGTTTGTAATCTTGGCCTTGGCCTTGCCCTCGTCTTTTCTTTTATGATGTGACATTATGACCTTCTAGAGGAAGAATATTAGGATTTCTTTTTTTTTTTTTTTAAGCACAGTAAAATTACATTCAATTTGAGATCAACCAAGAGGTTAAAATAAATCTGAGAGTCTTGTCATTTGATATTAAATACATTCTGTTTTCCTTCCTTGGCTACTTTCCCAGAGGTTGCTCTGTTGAACGTGGGGTAGTTTTACATTTGTTTCAGCTGTCTTTCCTGGGGAGGATTTGAATGAAGAGTTGCAGTATAGCAGTGAATACCAGTGCAGAATACTGAAGCCGCCTGCAGCCTGGATCCACTGAGACTCCCAGTTTCCTGTACCATGGGACCTGCACCCAGGAAGCTACCCCCCCTTCCCTTGTACACCTGCAGGTGGTAGATGACAGCTCTTTGCCCAGGAGCATATGTCAGAATGTTCTGATCTGCTGCTGAAGGACGGTCACAACTGATAGTGCTCTTAAGACCGGATTTGTGCATGTGCCTGTGCGTGTGCCTCTGTGTGCTGGGTGGGGTGATTTGTGATGTTAATTCTTTGAAGGGTCAGTTTTATAGATTTCTATCATCATTCTTTTTCAAATACAAGGTTTTGTAAAAACATTTTAAGAAAGAAGTAGCATTGTTTGAAAGGGTAGCATTATTTTAAACCAACCTTTATTTGAACGAGTCATCCAAATGCCAGTAGTCTTCTGATTATAAAAGCATCTGTTTCAAAAAGTTCATTTGTGGATTGGTTATTAGGAGCCCAGAATGAACCTTCCCATGGAAATGATGTCCTGAGTGGCACTTAGGACTCCTGCTTGACTGTCTCTGGCCACAGCCATGTCCTAGAGTGTCAGCCACAGAGCTGATGCCTGCGGGGCCCGGAGCAGCCTTCCCCGACCTCAGTGCTTATGCTCAGCCTCCACTCCCAGGCACCATGGACCATGCACAGTTACAGTCGCCAGCCACTCTCTGCTCGAGGGATGTCGTGCTGCCCTCCAGCCTAGATAAGATGGGGAGAATAGTTCCCAAAAGTAAACTAGGAAAAAACAGATTCTGAAAAGGTAGCTGTAGCTCAGAGCCTGGTAGATGGGTTTTGGGAGGGAGAAGAAACTGTGGGCCCAAGGAAGTACCAAAGCACAAAACCTTGCGCTGTGAGCGACAGCAGGTGCGATGAAGAATGTCAGTGGTGAGGCATGCCAAATATGTCAAAGATAGGGCGGAAAAAAAGAAAACATTGCTGGGCCTGTAGTCTGTGGAACCCAGGGAGCAGTGGCTGAGTCAGTACAGTGGGCAGGGCTCTGTCCTGCAGAGTGGACCAGCAGACAGAAGTGGCAGGAAGTCCTCAAGCACCAGCCTTAGGATCCCTTTCTCCTGCAGGGGTCCAGAGCCAGGACTTGTCAGGCCACTGTAGCTCTGTCTCTTTGGATCCTGGCCCTTCTCTCCCAGAGGCAGAAGAATTACCTGGGCCCATCCCCTCCCTGATTGTATACATTGCTTTTTATGGCTACTGGGGTAAGAAGGGAAGGCATTGGGGCTGTTGGTCCACAGGTAATGGGCAAGGAATCTCACTTCCTCCTGCCGTTAGCCCAGCCCTTCCCTGGGCTGGCCTCCATTTGCCATCAGACATCAGATGTAACAGCGAGGTGGCTGGGAGGGGAGGGATGCTCTCCCCACAGTGCCACAGGTCTCTGGAAACAGTGGCAGAACAAGCTGCAGTAACACCTAGGGCTTAGCAGGATGTTCATTATCATTACTGAAACACACGCTTGGCAGCCTCTGGACTGGACCCCATCCACCATGGAAAGCAGAGAGAGCTGTGGCGGCCGATTCCAGTGCATGCAAGGATGTCAGTGCTGGAGATGACTGGAGCATAGGCCTTGGACAGGAGGGGAGGAGAGAGAGCAGCAAGAGCATCCCAGCCACGGGGTGAGGAAGCGGGGCCTGCCCATTCCCACCGAGCCTCCATCATCTCTGTCCAGACTTATCTCCAAACTGAAAAGGGTGCAGCAGACAAGGTTAAAGGACATGGAAGCCTGAGTCAGGTGGAGAGAAACAGGACTCATTTTAAATGGCTTTCAGTGACTGTGTCTCCAAATCAGGACCAAGATAAAGATGGGAAGGGCACAGCGACAACCCGAGAGGTGGCTGTAATTTCTGGGGAGTGACTTGGGAATCATCGAGGTGCCAGCAGAGCAGGAATAAACACTGTTATCTCCATGTTTGTTCCTGTGTTCCACGGCAGTTAGACGTGGTTAATCTTGAGCTCTAGCCTTAGTGGAATTTCGAGTTATTACACACAGAAGAGTGTAAGCACTTGTAAGGCCCCCTGGCAAGAGGTTTTCAGAAAAGCTGTGGCTGGGATGGAGCTGTGTGAGGGGGCAGGAAGAGGCTTGCAGAGTGAGGAGAAAGAGAGGGTAGAGAGAGGCAGCAGCTGGGGACCCCAGGGAGGGCTCCTGGAGGAGGTGGCCACACTGAGAGGCAGCTCAGCCGGCAGGAGGGGTAGACACATACATCACAGTGGCCCTGCCTTATCTTTAAGTATGCACAGCATCGGCGTTGCGGGCATGGCTGGGGAGACCGGGTTTAGTAAGGGTTCTAGGTAAACCTCAGGGCTTGTGGGACAGGACTGACAAAACAGTAATGAAGTTAGTACAAGTTAGTAGAGGTTAGTAGAATGAAGGTAGTAGAAGTTAGTAGAGGTTAGTAGAATGAAGTTAGTACAAGTTAGTAGAGGTAAGTAGAAGCATGGCAACCTTCCTGAGAGGTGTGGCACCCACCCCTTCCACCGTGGCTCCTCCTGGAGGAGGTAGGAGTGCTGGGGAGGCACAGCTGGCCACACAAGCCGGAGGTGAGCAGAGATTTGGACCCGGGTTTGGGGCTTGCAGGGGCTGGGCTGGCTTGGAGGTAACATGGCATTTGGCTGGGGACATGTCGTCAGATGGGGCAGGGCCTTCCTGAGCAGGGGGCAGATACCACTAGGCTGTACACGTTTGCACCAGGGTTGTCAGCCTCCTCGCTTTGTTTCCCATCGGAGCCACCCCGCAGCCAAAGGCACATTCCTGGAGTGCAAAGTGGATCGGCACTCACGTGCTCCAAGTGTCCTGTGCGCTCTGGAATGTGGGGAGTGAGGTTCAAGTACTTCAGCCAGGGCTAGAGGATTCGCAGCCACTGGGCATAGGGCCCCCTCTGCTCCTTCCTGCCCTCCCTCCCCACTGAATCTCCTCTGTCTTCGAGTGTCTTCTGATTCATCCCTCCTGCATCTGGCAGGTTCCTGCTCACCTGGTTCCTTCTAGACCCAGCCCAAGTGCCCCTTCTCCGGGGCTTTCTTGGAACCTTGGCTTTGGCTACAGAGCTATCCTGTGTCCTCCTCACTTTGGGGTGGTGAGTCTTTCCAGTGAGGCGTTTGTTAGTTTCTGTACATTTGCTTGGCTTGGCATTTTCACTGTACTGGGCAGTTCTGTTCAACTTGGGGAAAATACAGGGTGGTAGAGTATTTCTCTCCAAAATTAAGACCTTTCTGATAATGAGTTTGCCCAAAATAACATGGCTGTCTTATGAGGTCATCCATACATTCCTCAGCACGGCAAATATGAGATGTCCCTTTAGTATTTTTTCAACCCTAGGATTGAGAGAGTGGGTCTGGGTCTCGACAGATGGGAAGGTACAGCTCCACCCAGGGACACAGGCTCCTGCGATCTCACCCCATCCTGCACTCAAGCTGCTGCAGCAGGCAGGGCCCACTTCTCCCCCCATTCCCACTGAGCAGAAGTTCCACATCTGCATGAGAGCCCCCAGAGGGTTTGTGGCCCTTGATAGCCCTCTGGGTGATGCAGGGAGCAGGAGAAAATGGCAAATTGGCAGGGTGTGGGGGCTCACACCTGTAGTCCCAACACTTTGGGAGGCTGAGGTGGGCGGATCACCTGAAGTCGGAAGTTCGAGACCAGCCTGACCAACATGAAGAAACCCTGTCTCTACTAAAAAATTAGCTGGGTGTGGTGGTGCATGCCAGTAATCCCAGCTACTCAGGAGGCAGAGGTTGCGACAAGCCTAGATCACGCCACTGCACTCCAGCCTGGGCAACAAGAGCGAAACTCCATCTCAAAAAAAAAGAAAAGAAAATGGCAAAGGAAGCTACCCGTGGCATGCATAGGTGAGGGGCAGAGGGCTGGTGCTTTCCGTCTGTGCACAGTCCTGGGGTTTCTCAAACCCAGTCCTGCTGAGGAATGTTAAAACAGCTTAAGTAAAAAAAATGTGAGGACCTCACTGATCATGATATAGCTGATAGCAACACTAATTTCCTCTAGAGTAGGCCCCTGGCACTTCCATTTTGTAAAGTGGGCTGTGTCCGAACTATTCCTTTTTCAAGCGCTAACACCCATGACTTTGGAACCAGCCTCCCTTCCGCCCCACTCCACCTGATATGGGACCTGTCTCACATCTCCCCCTGCCTGAAGCAAGCGGAGAATGATGCTGAGTTATTATTTCCAGGTGTTTCGTGGGAGCAGCAGATGGAAATGGAAGGATACAGGTGTAGACGTGGGTGAAATCATCCACGACCACCTTCTCTCCTCTCACAGCACCATGGGGCTGGGAGGAGGTACTCATGGGTGATGATGGGGCATGAATTCAGCGCATCTGCAGGTCCGCACCCCTGCTCACCTGGGCAGTGCCTACAAGAACCCCAAGAGGAAGGCAGGAATTTGCTCTCTGCTTCCTGCTGGCCTCCTGGGGTCAGTTGCAGAGTGGGACACCCCTCATGGTTGTCACAGAGGGCCTGGTAGCTGGTCAGTTCCCAGCAGCGCTTTCTGGGTGAGGGCGTAAGGGGCATCATCAGAGAGGCAGGGGCATTCTGTCTGTGTGGGGTCATTTCTGCCTGTGAATATCAGTTAATTTATATAGGAGTTAGTGTAGGACTTAGCTTTTGCTGTGGTCATCTCCTTTAGTTGTTAGAAAACCCCAGAGATGGAATGTTATTCCGATTTTATATAGGCCAGAGGGAAGAGGGAGTCAGTGAGCCAAGTTCACCCTCAGACACGGATTCTGTGTTCTGTGCGTGTGCGTGTGTGTGCGCCTGTGTGTGCGTGTGCGCTTGCGTGTGCTTGTGCGCGTGCGTCTGCGTCTGCGTGCACGTGCGCCTGCGCCTGCGTGTGCGCGCGCATGCATGTGTATTCTGCTGCTCCTCTGCTTCAGTCTTCAAATCCTCGTGGGTGACACAGCATTGGCCTGGGTCCCCGTTGGCCAGCACCGCACCCTCTGTTCCGCGTGCTCCAGCCGGGGATCTGACTGATAGGGTAGGCAGGCTCGGGAGGGCTGACAGGCTTTGCCGTGGAACACATTTTAAAAATGCCTGCGAAAGAGCGGAAGAGGCGTAGGAGTAAGCGTCCCGCGCTCGGCTGCAGCATCTCTCAGACGCGGCTGGATCGGCGCGCAGCGAGGCCATGTGTGAGAACTAACGCCAAGCTGCGTTCCTCCCAGTCACGCGCAGCATTGGATGCCTTTTCACGGTCAGCCTCCGGAACTTTCTACCCAGGACGCGACTCTCAGTAGTAAAGCCGTTGACAGGTGCTTGCGGACTGTGCGAGTGGGGTGCTGTGCTGTGGGCGAGCCTGAATCTGTGAAGTGAAGAGCTCTGTCTTCACCTGCGTGGGAAGGGGAGCCTGGAGCTATGGGAGGAGTGGCGGGGCAGGACCAGCAGCCCAGGAGAGCGAGTCCCTTGTGTGCCGAGTGCTTCTCAGAGGACACGGCCATGCATGTGGGGAGCGGGGCAGTCGGTGGGACCGCCTGGGGGCTTGGCTGGCCTAGCTCAGTCATTCCAGCCCAGTAGGTCGGCACGGGGTCACAGACAGGTGGCTGCTTCTGTCTGCAGAATAATCAGCTGTAAGCTTCTCATTTTTACCGAATCAGAGGTTTCAAAGCTGGTGAGGTCAAACGATTCCTTCTTTGGTTTCAAAGACCACATCTAAGAGAAGTCTATCTTCTGGAAAGAAATTTCCTCAAAAATATTTCCCTAACCTTATTTAATAAGCAGACTGTTTCCACAGCCCTTCTTGGGGCAATGCTCTTTCTTTTCTCATGTTATTTAAATACCTTTCTCATGTTATTTAAATGTGTGTTTTATTTTCTTGTCATCTTTGTTGATGAATCTAGTTTCTGCCTCCTTGTGTAAAATGTTATTATATCTTTGAAGTATTTTCCGTCAGCTGCTTCTGCTTAGCCAAGTCCATTTTTCCCAGATCCCTCTATATTTTTATTTTCTAAAGCTCTTTAATTTCCAGAACTCTTTTTCAAGATTTTAAAGAGACGATAAAAGCACAAGATGCTGTATGGATGTCATTTTTTTTAAGAAGGCAATATATTCAGATGTTTCGTTGG
Organism: Sapajus apella; assembly: GCF_009761245.1. Lineage (NCBI taxonomy): Eukaryota > Metazoa > Chordata > Mammalia > Primates > Cebidae > Sapajus > Sapajus apella. Next base: position 16,802,718 of record NW_022436989.1, on the reverse strand, counting down.
TTGGTTTTTGACTCTTTCTCTAACCTCTCGTACCTCGCCCCCTTTGCCTCTCGACACTTCCCTGTCTGCGTGGGGTTGGGCTGGGACACATGTGCTCTCTGCAAGCCTTGTTCTCCATGGGTTCTCCTGCCTTTGCCTCTGAGGGTGGCTTAAACCCTAGCAATTCTGTATAGTGCAGAAATTACCAATTTTAATAATGGTTTTTTAGCCTAGCGTTTTTCAAATTGTGAGTTGTGACCCATTATTAGGTGGTGAAGCCAATTTCGAGAGAGATGTAAAACAAAAATAGAATATATCTGTTCATTGCATATAGTGAGGGTAAATTTGGTATTGCGAGACTTTTGTATCAGTTTATGTGTATGTTTGCATTGTGACACCTGGGTCACAGTGTTAAATGTGTGTCGTTGTCAAGCAAACTTGAAAGCCCCTGTAGTACTCCAGTACTGCTAAGCTTTTATGAAAGAAATACTGTTGATGGTCTGTCTGATAAAACGGCTGTGTGTCTCCGGGAGAGTGCCAAAGGCAAGGCAGGGCCCACCAGGGTCCTGTTGAAGATGCTCCTACATCAAAGGAAGAGGGCGTGGCAGGGTGTGGCAAGGTACTGCTAAGTATGCTCCTGTAGTCTTTAGGTACTGAAGAAAGATGCTATTTCTGTGAAGTTTCAAGGGCTTCTCCTAGTTCATTTTTACTCATTAGTCAAATCTCAGCTCAAATAATCCTTTTACAGGGAAGCTGTCCCTGATTCCCAGTCTAGATAAGATTCCTCCATTAGATGCTTCATTTCTCACCCTCAGAGCACTTAGCTCAGTTTTTATTGATACATTTATTAGTACAGTCATTTGATTCTTGTTTGTCTCCCTCCACCTCCTAGAACATGAAGTCCACAAGCATGGGTCACGGGCCTGTGTGTGCCGTTATTCCCTGCAGGCTCTAGCACTATGCCTCGTGTGGAGTCATCTAGCAGGCACTGCCAGCCACGGTCTGAGCCGCCCCAAGGCTGACTGGCATTAGACATCTTGTAGACCTTGTTCTGTGATGGTCTTATTCCAGAAGGGTGGTCGGGGTGTGAGAGCACAAAGAGATGTACAGGTGGAAATGGGATTGAAACTTCAGGAGCTCAATTCCATTTCAGGAGCGTGTCCCATGGCCACTGCTGTCCTTGCACACAGGCCCACACCAAACAGAGTACTCAGACCTTGCTTTCCCCACCAGTGAGAAGCAAGTAGGTTGCAAGCAGAGTTACACGGTAGGATGAAACCTCTCTTCGGTGGCGGCCTCTTCTCTGGCTGTGCGTTGGACTCTGCCATGGTTCTTTATTCCATAGTTCAAAGTTCCATGGTGCAGAGTATTCAGAACATGAAATAACGTTTGTTAGAATCAGCTCATTGGAATTCTGCCGTAGGTGCTGCTGGTTTAGATTTTAACAAAGGCTTCAAAGCCTCTTTTGTATTAGACCGAGAAAGGATAAACTCACTGGTGAATGGTGAGGAGTAGAGGCTGCGTGCTCTTGAGCTCAGGTGGGTGTTGTTTTTCTGCTCATCCTTGAAAATATATGAGGGTGAAGGCAGGAAGATAGGGAGAGAGTGGAGGGTAAGTATTTTTAGGGTTGTCTTTGCATGGAAAACATGTTTCCAGTAAAATGTTTGGAAACATTTTATTTTAGGTGGAAGAAAATGCTGACACCTTGGCCGACTCCCGCAGACAGTTGTTTATTGAGGCCGCAGAATCATCACTGTAGCCAGGCTCGTGGGTTTTGGAACTGATTTTCTATTTGAGAGGCCAGGCTTCTGTGACCCCCCAAGCATCACATCCACGGCAACCAGCTGTGATGAGATGGGGGTTCTGACCTTGCGGGACAATTGCAACAAGAAGCAGATGAGCTTTTAGACAGAAAATTTACTCTTCTGTTTTGAACAAATTACATGTAACTAATTCTCAATTTCCTCATCTCTGAAATACAGAAAGGAACAGGATGGTCCTTCAATTGTGTAATGAGGGAGTTATGTTGGAAAAGTACATACATGCTATTATGATACCGTGTTTTCAGTGTCAACTGCACAACCCAAGGGCTGACATGCTTCGGAAGAGCTGCTTCCCTATTCCATGTAGCTGCTGGCAGCCCTGCCTTCCCCCTCCTACCTTGGCTCTGACTGCCAGGCTCTTGCATGCTCCTTAGTCACACTGGCCTCCTGGCTGGTTCCTGAATGGGCACTCTCATGCCCACCCTAGGACATTTGCACTGCAATGCCCTGTTCTCCCAGAGAGCTGCATGCCCATGCCCTGCCTTTTTTCAGGTATCTGCTCTAAATCATCTTGTTAGGCCTTACCAGACCACCCCATAAAGAGCAGGAACCCTGTACTCCCTGCCCCCATAACAACCTTATGTTTCCTCATGGCAGTTCCAGCCACTGGAAATTGCATGAGTTTCATGTGAATAGGGTTGTCATTGGTATTTATTATTATTTTTTAGTTTGTCATATCTATGAAGTAGAACATCATTCATAGTCCATTAAGTCCTCATGAAGAACCTGTTGTTATTCTATTTATTTATTCTGTAGGAAACTTAATTTCAAACAATGAGTAACATATCTGGGTCATACAGGTAGCAAATGGTGAATGGTGCTTGATTGAAACCCAGGTTGACACAGAATCATGAATGTTCTCCTAACCTCAAGTCTGCCTCTCCTTCTACCTTTCTTCTGCTGTTTGAGCATCCTGTCTTCATACATTTCTCTGGCTCTGCCTTTATTACCCCTGGGCTCATCCTGACTTCACTCACCTAGCAGGGCTCTCCCCTGGATGCTCCTTGGTGGCCAACACTGCCCCTAACCTAGGATAGGGCTCCCCAGTGTAGTGGTGTGTTCTTGGAGAACCTTGTGCTTGGCATTCTAGGGCAGCAGGCATTCTAGGGTTCAGGCTAATGCTAGGGGACAGGCAGGCTGCCTTGGCTTCCTTCCCTCCAGGAAGAGAACAGGTACGATGTATGTGTTAGGAATGGCCAGGCCCCTGCTGCGCATGTGGTGATAACTCTGTGGACCACATCCTTCACTTTCTGCTTGTGGAGTCAGGCATGCTAACAGCTGCAAAAAGGACCCCGTGACAAGGTTTCACCAAGGGGTGTTTTGATATCCTGTTCTTTAGGGCTTATTTTTTATATAAACATTTATTTTTGTGTTACTTGATGTTACATGGTGGAATATCTTATGTGTAGTTTATACATTATCTTCTTCACCTACCTGAGATAATCCCTAGAAAGGTGAGACAAGCTGAGAACATCTTTTATAGAAAACATGAATGATGCCACCATTATGGGTACTTTGATTTTACTTTGTTCACTGGACAGATGTCTGCACGCCAAGCCATTAACTTTGGTGTTGAAAACGGCAAAGCTGCAGTTTTCTGTTCTCTGACTTGTAGGCAGGCTGAGGCTTGCTTGTGCGGTTTTCAGCTAGTTTGTTATTTTAAATGGCCACTATATGAAGAAGCCATGGATGCGATTTCTTGAGTTAACACTTACTGCAGTCTCTGTGATGAGCCCTTGGTCACATTTTCCCTCATTCCTACCTTCTGCCCTGTTCTTTTTAGGGAAAGTACGGTGGCCAGACTTTAACCAGGAAGCTTACGTTGGAGGGACGATGGTCCGCTCCGGGCAGGACCCCTACGCCCGCAACAAGTTCAACCAAGTGGAGAGTGATAAGCTGCGAATGGACAGAGCCATCCCTGACACCCGGCATGACCAGTAAGTACCCCACCAAGCACCCGCTGCAGCGTCGTTTGCTTTCGTACAAACCAGTGTGTCGCTTTCACCTGTTGCTCTAGAACTTTCCCATTATTCTGGGAAATTGAATATGTGTTGTAAAACCAGGAAAAATCCTGAGGTGTGTGGCAATGGAACTTCACCCATTGGCAATGGAAGGATGGTTCTAGATCTAGTTCTAGTCTTTAGGTGCCCTATGGCAGTGTGCAGAGGCTGTGGGTTTCTGGCTAGAGCATTGAAGTCAGAAAGAAAGTTGTGTGACTGGCTTTATATTTACTTGTTATTTTTATGATCCATTCACAAAGATGCAAAATTTTTCATTGTTCCCAACCTTGGAGGAAGAAAATCTAAATTCCTGCTTATTGGAACAGCTTAAATTGGAAATGTTCTAGAGATTAGAAAGGTGAAATGAACTACCCAGCACAGTAGATGTTAAATTGAGCAGAAACACGGGAAGGACAGGTGCCACCTCTCCACGCTGTACTGAAGGAAAGGCGCTTGTCCACCTCTTTCCTTTTATTTTTAGGGATAATGTCTCACTCTATCATCTAGTCTAGAATGCAGTGGTATGATCATAGCTCATTATAATCTCAAATTCTTGGGCTCAAGCAATCCTCCCATCTTAGCCTCCTGAGTAGCTAGGACTACAGGCATTCACCACCACCCCAGATAATATTTACTTATTTAAAAATTTTTATGTATATTTTTTTGGTAGAGGTGAGGTCTCACCATGTTGCTGAGGCTGGTCTTGAACTCCTGGTGTTAAGTGATCCTCCCACCTTAGCCTCACAAAGTGCTGGAATTATAAGCATGAGCCACTGCTCTCCTGACTTCTCCTCCTCCTCCTCCTTTTTTTTTTTTTTTTTTTTTTGAGAGTCTTGCTCTGTTGCCTAGGCTGGAATGCAGTGGTGTGATCTCAGCTCACTGCAACCTGTGCCTCCCACGTTCAAGCTATTCTTGTGACTCAGCCTCCTGAGTAGCTGAAATTACAGGTGCCTGCCACCATGCCTGGCTAATTTTTGTCTTTTTAGTAGAGACAGCGTTTCACCATGTTGGCCAGGCTGGTGTCAAACTCCAGACTTCAAGTGATCTGCCCGCCTCAGCCTCCCAAAGTGTTGAGATTACAGGCATGAACCACCACACCCACCCCTTTTTATTCTTCAGAGATCTTGAGGGTAGAGGGTACTTTGGGGTCTATGAAGCTCATTTCAGGAGGCTGCCAGGCATTTTAAAGAATATTTGTTACCACTTATCAGGAAAGTGATATTCATAACCCTCATTGTCATCCCATACCTGTAAGCTTTGCTGATCAGAACCTTGATTGGGAGGTCATTCACATTGGAATACTTAGTGAATTTGATTTGTTTGAGATTATTAAAAAATAAGGAGCTGCATTTGGAAGGCAGCTGTTTTCTTGGGTGCTTGCTATATCTTCCTGATAAGTTACTTTTAGAGTCATTCATTCATCAGTGAATGGAATATGGACTACACATCTACCATATGTCAGACTCTGTGCTCCAATCCTGGAATTTTTGCTAGAAAAATCTGGTCCCATTCCAGCCACTAGGGATGGCAGGTGCACCAGGAAGTGAGGTTGTGTAGCCCCACGGGTTGGACAGTCTACTTCACATGAACACTTTTGAGGCACTCAGGAGGCTGGGAGGGACAGGACAGGTCCCAAGAGGGGTGAATTGGGTGGGGACACCCAGGAAGAAAGCAGTGCAGAAGCCCTGCCAGGAAAGGGTGGGGCTCCCAGAGAGCCAGCAAGGGTCTAATTTCATGGGCGGCAGTTTCAGGGATTGATGAGGAGGCAGAGGTGGAGAGAGACAAACGGCCAGTGAAACTATGTTCACACACGCTGCGTGCAGTGAAAGAGGATTTTTCTCTTCTACTCTCAAGGAACTTTATGGATGTACAGTGTAGGTTCCAGTTAACTCCCAGGAGCTTCCTTTCTTAACAGCTTTCTCTGAGCTCTAGTCAGCTCTGTTCACCTATTCCAGCTCATATTTAAGAAATATGTAGCTTTACAGTTTTTTAGGGCAAGGGAAAAGTGTGTGTGTTTATGTGTTAATATCTGATACAAATGAGTATATGTAAACATGCATATCTTATATAATATTAAGAATCTCATCATCTGCCTAACTTCATTTGAAAAGATTTTCTTTGATTAAGGTTTCCTGTCATCCATTAATCTCTGTTCGGAAGATAGCTCTACTCAGTCCTTATGCTGTCCTAGATAAAGTCAGCTTGATTAACTGTTAAATACTGTATCTAAAATAAGGGGTGACAACCTGGGGTCCAAGGACCTCCAAGGAGCCATGCATGGGCTTTGGGATGTTGTGAAAGTCTTGAGGCCAAAGCTGTGTGCAAGGTCACAGGTGTACAAGTATGTGCATTTCTGGGGACAGGGTCCTTCACTTTTGTCAGAGGGTCCCAGGTGTGTACTCCCCCACCGTCAGCCCATGCCCAGGCTAACCAGGCCAAGCAGCCCATGCCAGGTGCTTCTCCAGCCCCCGCCCACACTGTCCACATAACCCTTTAAGGTAGTCTTGAAACTTGTCTTCATTACACAGAGAGGAAACGGAGGCACTTGGAATGTTAATAACTTGCTTAGTGATTAAGAGCTACTGACTTAAGACCAGAAAAGGTCTATGTAGCTTTTAAGAAGGGCTTGACCTAAACTCAGGGGAATAAAGTCTAGCAGAATCTAGTGCAAAAATCTTCCCTGATAACTTCAGTCGACTGCTTGGAATGACATCTCCATGAGTTGGTCTAAATTTCTTTTCACCATGTGGTTTAAGAGCTAGTTTTCCCACTGAGATTTTATCTTTACATACTTATCCTGAGAGCTGAGAGAATAATGCTGTTCTTTCTCATGGCTCATCAGCATGTGGGCTGGGTTTCTCATCTGCCTCCCTTGCAAGTCCCTACAAAGTCCCCAAAACTATATGTACATCTATTTTTTTCAAAGTTTTTGAAATACGAGTTTGTCCAAACAGATGTTTGACTATTCATCCCACAGTGTGGGATGCGTTTTAGGTGCATTTAATTTTAGCTCCAGCCAGTGTGTCGTGTTCATTTGCATGTGTTAAAGGGGCAGCTGGGATGCCTTCCACATTTGTTGGATTTGGGCTAAATTAAAGTCTATCCATAGTCAGTTGGATGCCTAGAGCTGAGCTGATTTAATGTCTCAAAGTGTAAGCTCTAGAATTACCATTCTTACTGAATGTCAGGTTAAGAAGATTGGGTTACTTCTTTGAATTTCTCTCCCAATGTATCTAATGGAGAGCTATTAAAGAATTTGACCTTTTTATATAAAATTGTTTTTTGTCTCTACAGTATTTCCCTTCATGTTGATCTATAGAAATCCTTGCACGGTAGAATTCAGTCTTTAGTTGTGATAAATCTGAAAGCAGTGCAGGTGGAAGGTCATTAAGAACGAGGTGTTTGGAGTCCTACAGAATTGAAACTTGCGCACACCCTCCAGTTCTTAATTCTGTGACCTTTATCAGCTATAAGATGACATAACATGACTCTGTCTGTAACCTATGAAGATTAAGCAACGCATTTACAAGGGTTGGTTGCTCCTCCTCTGAGAGCTGCCTCGGTGAGGTATCCCTTGACCATCTTCCCTAGGAGTTCAGCCACCTGACCCCTACTCCAAAACACCCTGTCCCCCTTTCCTGCCTGATTTTTCTCCATAGCCCCTGTCACCACCTACACGTTGTGTGTTTTACTTATTTTTTTCTTTCTTGATCCATCTTTACTCCAAATAGTAAGTTATTATATTGAGGGTTGTTATTCAGACACCTCCGGGCACTCAGTAAATTCAGTAAGTATTTGCTGAGTGAGTGAATTGTTTTGCAGAGTGCCTGGCATATAGTGAGTGCCTAATAAATCATGCGAGATATGAAGAATCATAAAAGAATACAGGAGAAGGAAAAGGGGATATTTAAGCAGTAAAGGTCATATGAACTCAAGATAGGCCACAAATAACCTCATTGAGTTTGTGTTCTCCCAGGACTAGAAAACTGCGATTGCAGTCTAACCCTTATTGCCATCAGGGATAGGTATAAGGAATCAAGGCTTCAGAGCCTGACAAACAAACAGACAAACACAAAACTCTGGGCTATGCTTTATTTACCCTTCTAGATGTATAAAATATATTGTACCAAGAAGAAATATTTACATGGAATCAGGAAGCATACCAAAGCCAGCTGTGAGTGAAGTATTTAATACTACATATAAAATATATTAGGCCCTCTGAGATACTAGAAAGTTGGTAGCCCATCTTATTTTTTTTTTTTTTCTTTTCTTTTCTTGCTTCATGGTCTCACTCTGTCACCCAGGCTGTAGTGCAGTGATACAATTCTGGCTCACTGTGACCTTTCACTCCTGGGCTCAAGTGATTCTCCTGCCCCAGCCTCCTGAGTAGCTGGGACCATGGGTGCACACCACCATGTTAGGCTTTTTGTAGAGGTGGGGTCTTACTGTGTTGCCCAAGCTGGCCTCAAACACCTGGCCTCAAGCAATTCTCCCTCCTCAGCCTCCCAAAGTGCTGAGATTATAGGTGTGAGCCACCACATTCAGCCCCATCCTCTTTTTGAGAGCACCATTTCTTTGCTTTTTATTTTTATTTTTATTTTTTTGTATTTTTAAATCAATATATTATAGTTGTATCTATCATGGGGATACATATGAGATTTTGATACCTGTCTACAAGTGTAATGATGAAGTCAGGGTAATTGGGATATCCCTCACTTCTAACAGTGATCTCTGCGTGGTTTCTCAATTTAAAAAAAAAAAAAAAAAGTCTTTTTGCTTGGAAATTTCAAATAAATTATCAAGACTTAAAAGCCAGTTAAACCAATGGGAATTCTGCAGTTGCTTTTTTGTATTAAGTGTTTCTTCTCTCTCTGTCCCTGCATTGGGACGCTGTTCTCACTGTCCAGGCAGAAGGTAATGGAAAGTAGCGTTGGTGGTGGTGAGAAGTGGTCAGGTGGGCTATATTCTGAAGGTGGGGCCAACAGGATGTGCTAATGGACTGTAGCAGGGGGTGGGGGGTATGGCTTGAAAGGGGGTGCCACGGATTGTGGCTGGCACAAGGGAAGACTTGCAGTCACCTCAGCTGAGCTGTGGGGAGGCGGTGAGCGGAGCAGGTGTGGGGAAATTTTTACATGTTAATGCCTTTCAGTGTAGGTGGACCTGTTTTGTAGGTGGTGGGATATGTGTCTGGTGTTTGGGAGGAAGGTCTTAGCGGGAATATAAATTTGGAAATGTTCAGTGTATGGATGGTATTTAAAGCTATGAGGCTGGATGTCAAACCCAGAGAATGGATGCAGACAGAAGAGGCCCCGAGGCCTGAGCCCTGGATGGTTCCAACTTTGAGATTTTTAGCTGTGGATTTGAAGCCAGCGGCTGACACTTGGAGGACAGTCTGACACTGTAGATTGCAGACTATTTTAGGCTGCGTTCCCATGATCAGCGGATATAATTTCATGAAACTCTGCAACTGAGAAGCTAAAAGGAGCCTCAGGGGAGTGTCTCATTCAGTGGTTCTCAGCCTCGAGCTGTGCCACCCACCCAGAACGAAGATGGAAATGTGGGGGTGGAGGATCGGGGGTTGTTGGAATACCCGTGGGGTGCTCCTGGCATCTACCACCAGGGCCCAATGAAGCCACATATTTTGTATAGCCCAAGTTGGTCTGGCACATTGAAGCAACTGTCCCACCCAAATGGCCACAGGGCTTCCTGTCAAGCCCTCATTTACCTGTTTCCCCCCACCATTAGTTTAAAAAAAAAAATGCATGTTGAAGAGGTTTTTTTGTTGTTTTTTTCTGTTACTGCTCTGAGTAGTACCTGCGTTCTCCATCAGCCAGCCCTCAAAGGTAGTGTTGAAAACCATCACCTCCTGAGCTTTGTAGCCCACACAGGCCCCACTGGAAGTCTCTGTCCCTCTGACTAGCAGCCACATGGAAGTATGAGTGTGTTGTGAACTGAATTGTGCCCCTGCAAATTTCTATGTTAAAGACCTAAACCCCAGAGTGACTGTATTTGGAGACAGATCCTTGTGGAGGTGATTAAGGTTAGAGGAGGTCCTAAGGGTGGTGCCCTGATCCACCCTATGGTGTCCTTATAGTAAAAGGAAGATGGAAGGAGAGATCTTTTTACCTACCATGTGAGCACACAGCAAAACGGGGCCACCCACAAGCCAGGAAGAGATCTCACCAGGAACCAGATCTGCTGACACCTTGATCTGAGCTTCTAGCCTCCAGAACTTTGAGAAATATAAATCTATTGTTGGGCCAGGTGCAGTGGCTCACACCTGTAATCCCAGCACTTTGGGAGGCCAAAGCGGGTAAATGGCTTGAGCCCAGGAGGTTGAGCCCACACTGCACTTCAGCCTGGGCAATAGAGCAAGACCTTGTCTCAAAACAAAACAAAACAAGTCTATTGTTGAAGGTCCCGTCTGTGGTATTCTCAGCGCAAGCTGACTAATACAGAGTGGAAATGATACATCTTGGCCGGCAGGCCAGTGGGAGGGCCGGCCAGCCAGATCCTAAAATGACTTGCGTAACACTTGCTTCCATTTTCTCTTAAGCTCTTCTGAGGCCCCTCCCCAGTGTTACCTGGTACGAAGATCCCAGGGTAACATATCCTTGATGCCTTCTTTAGAGTATGCTGTGCTTAGGAGGTGATTGCCGTGAAGCTGGAGCCTTTCCAGGATCCAGACTCCTTTCCAGGAGGGTTTTGATTTGATTTTTTTTTTGCCTGGAAATACATCTGATAAGAAAATAAAGTACAGGAACCCAGAGGAACCCAGGAAGTTTATGGAATCTCTTTCTCTCTACTGGGGAAAACTTGAGAGTTTACTTTAAAATTGTTTACATATGTAAAATGCAATAAACCATTAGGGGAGAAATCATTACCTTTGTTTTCTTCTTTTCTCTGTCAACGAGACACCATTCCTTTTCACTTATTTCATTAAATCCTTTAAAAATGAGAACTGCTTGGTAAAAGAACAGGTTTCCTTCAGGTTTCAAACATCTAAGTTATTAGAAAGCTTTTCTCTGCCCTGCCACCACTACATTTAAAATGCGGGGTTTTGAAACATGTTTGTGTCTCAGGCTGAAATGCCACTACTGCCTGAACCATATGCCCACAAAGGAACCTTCTTTAAGAGGAGTTTGTCCAAGTTGTACACCTAATCGGTTTATCTTTAAGTCAAGAGTATATTGCTTTTACTCGGAGTATATTGCTTTTACTCCATTTACAGATTCTTAATGGCTCAGCCTTTGTTTAGCAGAATCACTAAAGAACTCTGTTTTGACCACTTTTGAAATGTCTGCCTTTAATGCAGCCCAAACAGATCAAAGTTCTTAAGCATGTGTTCATTGATTTATTTTTTAGGGGCATTTTAAGAGGGCAGACGTCGAAGTCCTGGGTTGTGCTGTTCACTCTCACTGAAATGTCAGCGCTGATGTCAGTTGTTTTAAGGGTGGCTAATCAGGATTAAGGATTGTGGGGAAAGATGAAATCCAAACTTTCCATTCTTATTCTGGAAGAACACTGCTGAAGCCAAGGAAAGGTTTTCAGCATTAAGTCAGCCAGCTTGGAGGGAAGCTTTGGCTAAGGCAACTATTAGGGGACTCGGAGTTTTCTTTTTAGGAGGGCAGAAGATCTAGAGAAATCTACATGGCTCCCAGTGGAGTGCAATTGGCAATCTGGGCGAGACTGGAGCTTTGCCCTTATGTTTTACTTCTCAGCAGCTCACGATGTCTCATAAATATGTGCCACGGCCTCCTGAGATTCTTGTGATGGAGCTGCTGCTCCCTGGCAGAGCTGGCTGGAGCACCCGCTGCTCCCTCATCGATTTGCAGCCCAACTCCAACTCTAAGCTGCACCACACAGAGTCCTGGTGGGGGAGATGGGAGGCCACACTGGGTGTCACATGTGGGGACAGGGGCGTCTCTAGGCTTAGATGTCCTGGCTTTGTTGGCATTTGTGGCTGTGGGGTAGGTGGAGTTTGGGTGTGGTGTAACAGCGAATCTTTAAAAATCTGTTCAATAATCAAAACAACAAAACAGTTTATTGAACATTTTTTGGTACCAAGGCCTGTGCTCAGCCTTTTACATGCATTAATTTTATTTACTCTAAGGCTGGGCACAGTGGCTAACACCTGTAGTTTCAGCTCTTTGAGAGGCTGAAGCAGAAGGACAGCTGAGACCAGCCTGGGCAATACAGTGAGACCCCCATCTCTAAAAAAAAATTAGCCTAGTGCAATGGTGTGCACCTGTAGTCCAGCTGCTTGGGAGGCTGAGATGGGAGGGTGACTCGAGCCTGGAAGTTTGTGGCTGCAGGGAACTGTGGTCATGCTGTTGCACTCCAGCCTGGGCAACAGAGTGAGCCTCTAAAATAAAAATTTAAAAATTTATTTACTCTGCCTCACACTCCTGTAAAGTGTGTAGGGGTGTTATACTTCTGATGATGTCATATGCCAGTGCCCACAAGGCTCGGAACTCTAACTTCACTTCCAGAAAGTAGAAGAGTTGCACCCAGGAGTCAGGTTCATTGGGACATAAGCTCAGTTTGCAGAGCAGAGGTTGCTTTTCCCATTTTTTAAGTTGTCAATAGGAACATATTTAGGGAGAGGTAGACAGTTGGGATATCCTAGGGCCTCATAAGATACTACCTTGTATCTAGAGAGCCTTGGCCCCCAGGGATTTTACAGTTATTAAGCCAAGAAGTTTTATCACTTGTTGTGAGGCGGGCAAGAAAGGTGAGCCCCTTGCCTGAATTCTAACAGGGCTCAATGGTGGAGGAATTGGAGCGCCCTTTGTATCCCTGACTCAGGGTTCTGACTAATAGTTGTGGCTGCTTCACTGTCTGCTCTTCAGAGGGTCTTTTGTACTCCTTTCTTTTAGCCATGTGTTGTGGCATGAGGCCTGAATGCACCTAAAAAATGGAAGAGATGGGTGTTGATAACACAGCCAAACAACCTCCTGAGGGAAGCTGGCCACATGTTGATGGGATCCTGAGAAATGGAGAAGAAACGGGGTTGTTTTTCTTTTTCCAGTTTCAGATTCTCAAAGAAAATGGACTGGAAGAGTGCACTCTATTTCTGTTCCCTTGGAACATTGCTGATGTCGTTCAGGAAGTGAGACTTATGCTTGTGTGTTCAGTGAGTGTGACATCTCTGCCTGTCACTGTGACATCTCTGCCTGCTGTTGGAAGAGTGCTGGCAGGCTCAGTGAGATATACGAGATGTGGGGAGTTCCTAAGTGGCCAGCAGTAATGGCTCCTTGCTTAACAGCAGGTTCTAACTTGCACCTCATGGGCACAGTTCACACCAAAACCATGTCATTCATCAGCATGCTAGTTTATGTTTTGTTTTATTTTTCCTGTCTTTACAAAACCAACTTCTGGTTTCAACCACCGTTGAAACCGTTCATTTTCTTCCCTTAATATGTTTCCTCCTTTTTTGACTATTTCAGGCCTTATCTCCATCTGAATTAAAGAATACATTGGACTGGTAGCAAATATAAGGCTTTGACTATAGAGATTTCGATGTGTCGATGTTGGCATCTCTGAAGGGTCCGTTGTAAGTCTTCTTTTCAAAGATCATTGGCAAATGTATTTTCAAAGCTTAACCCCTGAGTGCCTGTCCACACGTGTGGCTCAGTTTCCCCATCTGTAACTCTAGGTTACGGTTTGAGGAAACGCAATGATGATGCTAAATGAGTTGTGTAATTTGCTTTCTTTATTCTTTAGTCCTTTCTTTCTGCCACTATCCTGGGAATGGGGATCATCTTTGTCATCAAGAAACTGCAGTCTAGCAGGAGAGGCAGGCAAGAGAACAGGCAATTACTTAGTGTAGCAAGGGTAACCTAAACTCTAGACCATTTACAACAGGGCTCTATTCTTTCTATTTTAGACCTGTTTGAGGGTTTCTGTTATCTTCTTGGTAGACTGACCCTTTTTATCATTATGAAATGCCCTTCTTATCACTAGTAATGCTCCTTGTCTTACAATATCATTATAGCCACACCGTCTTTCTTTGATTTCATGTTTTTGCATGGCGTATCTTTTCCCTTGCTTTCACTTTCAAACTTTTTATGTCTTTATATTTAAAGTGTATCTTCTGTAAGTAGCCTACAGTTGGATTTTGGACTTTCATCTGCTCTGAGAATCTCTGCCTTTTATTTGGTGTATTTAGTTCTTTTACATTTAATCTGCATACTAGTTTATTGGGATTTAACACCAGCATCTCAGTGGCTGCGTTCTATTAGTTCCACCTGCTTTGTGTTTCATTTTCCATTGCATCCTTCGTCTATATTAAGTATTTTTTTTCCTCTGTTAGTTTGCTAAATTCTTGACTAATAAGTCCACATGTAGAGCCTAATGTAAATGAATAATTTTATTACTTCTTAGACAATGCACAGACCTTATAATAATTTACCTTCCACTTACCTTCAGTCCTTTGTGCTCTTGTTGTCATTTGGCTTAATTCTCTCTTTATAAACTCTACAGGATTTCTTTTGCTTTATGCAGTAAATGTCCTTTTGATTTATTCACATATTTATATTCCCATTGCTCCTCATTTCTTATATTTCTATTTTCCACCTAAGACCATTTTCCTTCTGTATTTCACTAGTATTGCTCTTAGTACCAGTTTGCTGGCAATGAATTCCATCCATTTTTTGGTCTGAAAGCATCTTTACTGTGTGTGTGTGTGTGTGTGTGTGTGTGTGTGTGTGTGTGTGTCTGTCTGTCTGTCTGTCTGTCTCTTTGTCTCTTGAGACAGTCTCATTCTTGTTGCCCAGGCTGGAGTGCAGTGGTGCGATCTCAGCTCACTGCAACCTCCCCCTCCCTGGTTCAAGCGATTCTTCTGCCTCAGCCTCCCAAGTAGCTGGGATTATAGGCACCCAGTACCATGCCCAGTTAGCTTTGTGTTTTTAGTAGAGACAGGGTTTCACCATATTGGCCAGGCTGGTCTCGAACTCCTGGCCTCAAGCCATCTGCCCACCTCAGCCTCCCAAAGTGCTGTGATTACGGGCATGAGCCACCGTGCCCAGCTTACTTTGGGTTTTGAAGGGCATTTTCACTGACTGTGGAATTCTTGGTTGACAGTGACTGTCAGCACCTTACGCTGTCATTCAGTTGTCTTGTTTTTCATTGTTTCTGGTGAAATATCTACTGTTAGTTTTCTTGTTCTTTTTGAAGACATTTTGACTTTTTCTTCCAGCTGCCTTTTCAGATATTTCCCTTTTTCAGCAATTTTTCAGTAATATGCCTAGAAGTTGTTTTCCTTGTGCTGAACCTGTTTGGGATTTGTGGAATTTCCTGACTCTTGAGCTTCTTGCCTTTTCAGTTTTGCCATGTTGCATTTCTTTCTCCTCTTCCTCTGCGACCCTAATTTCATCTTTGTTAGGTATTTTTACATTTCCTCTGTCCCTCATAAGCTCTTTTCTGTCCTCTTTATTCTTTTTGATTCCTGGTGCCTCTATCTGGATGTGTTTCTATTGGCCTGCCTCCTGCTCATTGATCCTTTCCTCTGCCATGTCTAGTCTGCTTTTAAATCCACTGCTGAATTCTTCATTTCAGTTATTGTGTTTTGTTGTGTATGAATAAATACAGAGATATTTAAGGGCTCTCACCGACTTTTTCATCCTCCAAAGAGGATTTAGACTTGTTCTCTGGCAGGCAGATAAAATAGGGCAGGTCACTTTAATCAAGTCTGGAATTGAGCTGGTATAAAGCTGGGTTTCGGTCTTTTGTGAGAGAGCTGTTGAGTTTCCAGTTCTCTTTTGCCACTAGTAAGTAGCCCTATGGGATTCAACCTGGACGTGTGGAATAATTATCAGAGCCCGGTTTCCTCAGCAAGCCCTCAAGTCCATTTCTGGCCTCCACAGCCCCGTGGCACCTCCAGAAGCTGTCACTTGGCTCTGCAGCTACAAGACCGTTGCTTCTGCTCGGACCATTCAGCCCAGTTGGCCATTTGACTCCATGTGGTTGAAAAGGAACCTCAGAGAATGTTGGCCTTACTCTCAAGGTGCTTCTCCTTTCTGGGCACCTGGCCTCACAACACCTGGCTGCTTTGCTTACTCTCCAGTGCCTTCAAATAGATGCTTCAGTGTATTTCATCCACAGTTTCTGGTTGCTTTCAGTGAGTAGGTTGGTCTGTAGCAAGGAACTTTACTGTCACTGGAAGCAGGAAAAACACCTGTGTGTTTTAGTTGGAATTCAAATCCGCTCTGAATTTGGCAGTTGATAAATTTTGCCCTGAGCAGTAACGTCTATCTCAAAGGAGAGTAAATAGAAATATAGGCAGACTTGAAGTTGGGAGGTGTAACTTTTATTGATAGCTCAACCAGCTATTAGCTCCCAGACCGAGGTCAAAATAATCTCTCTGTAAAGCCTGAGTTTCTTATCTGTGAAACAATAATAATGCCTGCCCGGCCTGTTGGACAGCATTGTTACTAGGCTCAGATGTGTACATAAGCCACATACATTGCACAAATACAGGACGTTATTCTAGTGACTAATGGCTTGTATATATATCAGCTTTGAGTAAAGAATGAACTGTTATTTTGTTAGGCTTTGCTCTCAAAATGTGTGTGACATGCCTGACAGACATTCAGCCTCCAGTATGTGAAAGCCTGTGTCACGTTGAGATGGTATTGGATTATTTTATCATAGCACCAAAAACAGTCGTGGAAATAGCTGTGAAGCAGTGATCCTACCTATTTCAGAAAGAAATTAGACCAGGAGAAATGGAGTCAACAGAGTGTTGCTTGATAAATGAGATCAATCTTTGGGTCCTAACAAACTGTCCTACTTCAGCTATTCATTTAAAACCCATCACTTAGCCATCATGGTGGAAACACGTAACTGCAAGAACAACTTACTTTCAGTGGAAGGGTTTTGTATATTTTAGGAAACAGTCAAAATACTATAAAAATTAACTTTTTTGTCATTTAGGCTGTATATTTCATTTGAATATGGTTTCAGAGATTACTTGTGACGTTTCTAATGAACTTAAAGGAAGCAGCATTTTCAGTTTGCGGTACATTCATTATTAATCCAAAACACCTGTCTGTTCACTGGTGTAACTGACAATTCACGTATACTTTGGAGTTGTTTGTTTATTTATGTAGATGGGGTCTCACCCCCTTGCCCAAGCTGGAGTACAGAGGTGTGATAGCAGCTCACCATGACAAACTCCTAGGCTCAAGCCATCCTCCTGAGTAGAAGACTATA
The DNA here is from genome assembly GCF_009761245.1 of Sapajus apella. NCBI lineage: Eukaryota > Metazoa > Chordata > Mammalia > Primates > Cebidae > Sapajus > Sapajus apella. The sequence goes on along the minus strand of NW_022436989.1, from coordinate 16,785,701 downwards.
GGCGTGCACCACTGTACCCAGTAATTTTAAAAATTGTTTAGTAGTGACGGGGTCTTGCCACGTTGCCCATGCTGGTCTCAAACTCCTGGCCGCAATTGATCCCCTTGCCTTTACCTCCCAAAGTGCTGGGATTACAGGTGTGAGCCACCATGCTCAGCCTATACTCTGGAGTTGTTAAATGTTAGTGGTGGAACCTATGAGGGCCTATAATCTCCACTGCCATCTGTAAAATTTAAAGTGCAGACTTTTACAGCATGACTATTTTAACTATTTTGAATCAGCCATGATTTTCTTCATCTGACAATAGTGTGAGAAAATCCACACCTCTTTGGAAATTCAAGTTATTTAAAAAAAGGAAATATCCCAATAGGAATATTGTACTTGGATTTAAAGTTTTATATTCACTGAAGATGCTTTTTATTCTTGGATTTATGCATTTATTCAGCAAATATTTGAGTGCTAACTACATGACCGGTCACTGGGGAAACAGCTGTGAACAAAACTGATTTAAAAAACAACTCCACCAGCATAGAGCTTATTAAGAGGATGGGGGGAGAAGACAATAAAATAAATCATTAATTACATGGTTTTTAAAAAGCATGTTAAATACAGAAGAGAAATAAAATAAGCAGTGATGGTTTGGAGTGTGGAAGAGTCAAGGGTTCCAGTACTAAACAGTGATCAGGGAAGGTCTCACTGACAGGTAGACGTTTAGGCGAAGACCTGAGGGAAGGGACAAGGGAATGTCCATTTGGATAACTGGGAAGAGAGGTCTCATCAGAGGAGGTGGCAAGGGCAAATTCCCCAAAGATGTAGTGTGCCAGGCCTATCCAGAGGACAGCAGGAAGGCAGATTCACTAGGCAGGAGGGAATGAGGAAGAGTAGAAGGAGGTGAGATCTGAGAGGAGTCAAGGCACGAAGCCCTAGGAACCTGGAGGTTTATTGTAAGGGCATTGACTTTGTGCTGCTGTAACAAAAAACCTGAGACTGGGTAACTTACAAAAAAACAGAAGTTTACTTCCTGCAATGTGGAGGCTGAGAAGTCCAAGATCCTTAAGCTGGCAAATTCATTGTCTGGTGAGAATCTGGTTTCTGATTCCAAGATGGATCCAAGACGAGCGGATCTTCCAGAGGGGACAAATGCTGTGTCCTCACATAGCAGAAAGCAGAAAGGCAAAAAAGGGACAAACTCCCTTCATTAAGCCCTTTTAAAGGGCCTTTATTTCTTTCACAAAGAGAGAAGTCCTCATTATCTAATCATCTCGTAAACGGTCTATTGCCACTACATTGACTGGTTACATTGCAACACCTGAATTTTGGAAGGGACTCATTCAAACTATAGCAGCCATTCAGTGAGATGGACAACATTGTAGGTTTGGGAGCAGAGGAACAGCGTGATCTGAATTAGGTCTATAAAGCGTCAGTCTTTTAAAAGGTCACTGTGATAAGACCAGGTTTATTGGAGTTGGGGTGGGAAATACAAGGCCAGAAGCAGAGAAACCTGTTGCCATGATCCAGCCAAGATGACAGTGGCTAAGAACAGGGGACTAGCAAGGGACATAGCGAGAGGTGGCTGGATTCTGGCTGCATTTGAAGGTAGAGATGACAAAATATGCTGAATCGGATGTGGAGTGTGAAAAAGAGAGGGGTGAAGGATGCCACTGAGTTTCTTGACCAAGCAACTTGAAGAATGGACTTGTCCTTTGCTAAGCAGGGAGCAGTACAGCCTTCTGGTTAAGGTGTGGATGATGGCACCAGGCTGCCCATCAGCTGCAGAATCTTGGTACATCACTTAGTTCCTTTGTGACTTAGTTTCCCTAAGGTATCAGTTAAGGGTGATGACAATAGTCATCTCATGGGCTGCTGTGAGGACTAAATGGGTTAACACCCACCCATAAGTGACTTAGCACAGTGGCTGGCACATAATCAGTACTAAATGAATACTAGCTACTTTTCAGGAAGCATTGCTGGAAAGATTAGGAGGGATCTTGTCATCCAAGTGGAACTGCCAAGTAAGTGGATGAAGACACACAAAAACCTGGAATTCAGGGGGCAAGGCTGGGTAGAAGTTAGAGTTGAGATTGTCAGCATTTACAGATGGTTTTAAAATCATTTTGTTATCTATCCCTGAATGTGTATTTGTAAATGTGGAGGTATTTCTAGTTACCAAAATAGGCTTAACGCAGGGGTTCTCAACCCCTAAGCTGTGGACCAGTAATGATCCTTGGCCTGTTAGGAACTGGGCCGCACAGCAGGAGGTGAGCAGGGGATGAGCCATCATTACCGCCTGAGCTTGCCTCCTGTCAGATCAGCACGGACATTAGATTCTCATAGGAGCACGAACCCTTTTGTGAACTGTGCATGCAAGGGATCTAGGTTGTGTGCTCCTTATGAGAATCTAATGGGTGATGATCTGAGGTACAACAGTTTCATCCCAAACCATCTCCCCCCGAAAATGGTCTTCCATGAAACTGTTCCTTGGTGACAAAAAGATTGGGGACTGCGGGCTTAAGGGACACTGGGTTTCTTATCTGTTGCCTCCTCTTCTTTATGATGATGATTGAATTTCCTCTGGCACCTTTACTCTGGCCCCTTAAACCAAATCTTTTTTATTCTTGGTAATTCTTTACGTGCAAAGGCCAAGGTACTTGTTGATACTCACATATAAGTGCTACCAGTTGATGTTGGAAAATTCCCTGTATGTTGCTCTGGGCTAGAATAAAGCAATGCCCTGGTTGCTTGATTCTACTTGGCCAACATGTACTGGCCTGTGGGACCATGAGCTGCCCAAGTGGCCTTGGTGCCTTTCTGTTCTGGCATCACTCTCAGATTAACCCCTTCCTGTCATTGCCACTCTTGGTCCAGTCTCTTGTCCTCCCTTCTGGGTCACTGGACCTGCATACTCTCAGTACCTCCTCAAGTCTGTATTCTGCATGCCCCTCCCATGCAAGAACTAACATATGGTAAGGGCACCTGGATCCACCCTCCTGGGCCCTGCATAGACGGCCTGCAGCTGCTGGTCCTGCCTCTCCCACCCAGTTATCTTTCTTAAGACTTCTGATGTGGATGCATTCTAGATGGGGGGCATTCTTTGCGAATACAAAGTGCTTGTTGCTGTCTTCATTCATGGTATTCTCCATTGCCCTTCTGACCTTTCTAAATGGATGTGTCCCTTAAAATACAATTCACCTAGCTTCTTCCAAAGGACCACTTCTGACTGGCCCCATGCCATGGGATTGCTGCCCTCACTTGAGACCTCAAAACCCCCAACCAGAGCCTCTGTGCCTGGGCTTTCTTGTTTTATACCTGTGCATGTTTTCTCCAGGTATTTCATAAGCTACTTTGGGGCAGAGACTATCTGTAATTAAGACAGTTCTGCAATCCCTCACTTAAATTCTTAGGGAATTCAGATTTTTAAAAAAATTCTATAGAGGTATCAATGATATATACACAATTTATGAAATAATGTTTTCAATCCTGGGGCAGTACCTTGTAATCAAACACACTAATATTTTTGCATCAAAACATGAATATGCATACCAAGTGGGATAAATAAGGAGAGAAGGCATCAGGTCGGGTTTTACTGCCACATAATTCAGGTTGGGGCAAGTTTTGCCACCAAATAGGATACCGATTTTTTTTTCCAGGGTGGTATTTTTTTTTTTTCTTTTTTTAATGTTGGAATCAAAGATTAGGAATTATGGACCCTCTCTAGGTAAATAAAGAAGAGTACCATTCATTCTGCTGCCACATGATAAACAGCCAGTCCCGGAGGGACCAGAACCTATTTTGGGTTGGCATGTTATAGATGATGGGGGCTGGCAGAAAGGAGGTCAAAAGTCCTAGATGGTCTTCAGCTTGATCTCCTGCAGGACCTCTGGTACACAGACTGCGCTGGAGACTGGTTAGCATCCTGGGAGGCTCTGCCGATCACTCATTGTCACCATGTGCTGACTGGGCTGAACTGGATGTCTCTTGGTAGCTGCTTTTATGGAATCACTCAGTTAACCCAGATGGCTGTTGAATCCTATCTGCATAGAGGCACCCCCTGGAGGCCAGTGCAAGGTGCTGCCATCAAACGAAAGCAATTTTGTTAGGGTTGGTCCATTCTTGGGCTTAATCAGAGCTGCCCTAAGGAAATCATGGTAAATTGATGACAGCGATGGTGATGATCTGCCTTCTATTGTTGGCAGACCTTTTCCTGGCCAAATATTAGCTAAAATCTCTGAATCGGTCTCTGTTTCACCTACATATTAATGGTCTACGCAGTGGGCTGTTAACAACCTTGTATCACAGACTCCCCGAGTTCTCCTTTCTTTATGTACACCAAATTACTCAAAACTGATTTTTTCTTTTAAAGTAGCTTTTTAAAACTAGATACATGTTTGTTGAGTCATATGTAAACTTTTGCTCCTGCAAAAGAAGTAGCACTTGAATATAAATTTCCTCAGCAAGGCAATTCACTTGTATAAAAGGGTGCATTTCACAGATGCAGCAATGACAAGCACACACCTGGACAAGGGAGGGGAAGGGGTTCTTATTCCTGGCACAGGAAGCCCCTACTGCTGTGTTGTTCCCCTGTTGGCTAGGGTTAGACCACACAGTCTAAGCTAATTCCAATTGGCTATTTTAAAGAGAGCAGGGATATGAGCCAGAGTGGCGAAGTGGGTAGTTTGGCAGGAAGGACAGTTGTGGGACAGGTCAGAGCAAGTGACCAGGGGTGATTCAGATCAAAGCAGGTGACCAGGGGTGACTAAAGTCAAAGCAAGTGACCAGGGGAACAGATGTAAACTACTCATTAGAACTGGCGGGAGAGTTGTTTCCTGAAACTAGAGGCAAGCGGTCACAGGGAACCAGGAAGTTAAACTTTCAAATACAGAATTAAAGAATAAGAAAGCTGAACGTACTGACATAGTGATTCTTTGAAGAGAATTTTGGAGTTCACTCTATCTAACAGTTGCACACAGAAAAAAAAAAAAATCTGTACCAAAAAGTTGAAAGGAGCTTCACATTGTCTCTGCTCTGGTGAGTGTCCTTCCTAATTTATCTCATAGTCTCTGATGTTCGATATATGTCATTTTATATAAATACAATGACAATAAAATGACACTGCATTTGCTGTTTGCCTGCCTACTTTTTTTCATTCAGTAATACATAGGAAGCATTTTCTAGGACTGTTAAATAAATTTTCCTTTTTAAAAGCTGTATATATCCCATTTTATGTTTATTTAGCTAGTTCTCTGGTAATGGACTGCTAAGTTGTTTCCTTTCCTTTTTAATGCTAATAATGTTGGGATGAATATTTTCCAATAACCTCTTTGCTCACTCATTTAAAAGGAAATGGTCTTTGAGATGACAGTGTGTTATTTGATTCTGAAAATGTACCAGAAATTACTCAATATATTGCTGAGTTTGGTTACTGCTTTATTTTAGGTTTTGAATGAAGATTCGTCGCACAAAGTATCTGTGGCCAGCCGGCCTCCTTGCCTTCCTTTCCTCTTTCCCTCCCATCTTCCTTCCTTCATCTAGCTTTGTTTCAAGATTATATTAACTTTGTAAAATGAATTTAGAACCAATTCCTAAATCTCTTTAGATGCTTCAGAAAAACTGATTTCCAAAGGAGTTATTTGTTTCTTGGAGTTCACCTTTCAAAGTCATCTAAACCTAGAGCAATTTTCATTTTAATGACAGTAATCCTTTGATAACCTTTTAAAATTGTTCCATAAATACTGACGTTTGGCAAGTTTTTCCATGTTTTATTTAAATTGATTTGATAATATCTTCCCAAAAGAATAAATTTCCCTTGGATTTTCAAATTTATTGGCATAATGTTATATGTATATGTACTTAAATCTTTATTAATTGTAAAGTGTTCTCTTTTTTCTTCTTTAAAAACACCAGTGACATGTCCCTGATTTCTCTTCCTTACTTCTTTCTTCTTTTCATCCTTAACATCCAAGTGCTGGGGTTTTATATACATCCCACTTCTTTTCTCTTTAATGCATTCACGTCTCCCTACTCCGTCTGCTTTCCTCTGCGCTACCCTTGCCCCATGAGAGTTGAATGTTGAATGTTTATTTTATGTCTACTTAATTGGTTTCTGAGTGCAGCTTTGGCTGAGTCTCACATAATACAAAATATAGTGTGATGATTTGGGTTATTTTTAAACCTACTTGTAAATGACCACAATGTTATTATTTCTCACTAGTCTGGAATTCTACTTTTGGTTTCTTTTTCGGTACATTGCTTATTTAGGAAAGAGTTTCAAAGGGTAAGAAACTGATTTTTTTTTCTTTTTATCTATTTAAACTTACATCATTGGGGAGTTTTTTCCCTCTCATTTTATTGCTGTGGAGTCAGACATTATAATTTTATTCTTTTCCATATATGGAGCGTTTTACTTTGGGCATGAGATATAGCTACCTTTAATTGAGATTTTTGTTCCAGGTGCTCTACCAAGCAATTTACATGCATTACTCATTTAATTCTCACAACAACCCTATGAGGGGTAGGTACTGTTGTTTTTGTTATTAAGACTTCATAGTTAGAGAAGCAGAATGGGAGAAGTGCATAACCTGCCCCATTAACCAGGCGGTGGTGGGGTCTAAGCAACAGCCTGCCCCCAGAGGCTGCCATCTTTACTTCTCATTTCTGTGAATATTCGATGGATATTTTTTAAAGGCTAGTAACATCTATACTCATTTCAAAATTCAAATATACGTGTTTAACCAACCTTATTGATTACATTCAAAACCTTTATTATTGACAAAAGCATTTGAAGCTCCCATTACAGTGCTAGGAGTTTCTGCTCATTTCTAAGCATGAGGGACCTCGAAGGTATGTATTCGTAGATTATACCCTTATTGACATAAAATTACCCATTTTACTTGTTTTTCCTTCTTTTCTTTCTTTCGTTCTTCTTTTTTTTTTTTTTTTTTTAAGAGATGATCTCTCACTGTGTTGCCCAGGCCTATCCTTGAACAAGTTTTTCTTTTTTGCCATACATTTTGCTTTTCATAAATGTTAATCTCCTACTTTATTTCAGTTATTCTTAACATATGTTTGTCTTTTATTCATTTTCTTTTTTTGGATGCCATTTTGTTTTAGGTTTATCTTTTGTAACAGCAAACGAATGCTATATTTTGATTTTTAAGCCAACATGATGGTCTAAAGTTTAATAGACTCTTAGCCATTTTTTTTTTTTTTTTTTGAGACTGAGTCTTGCTCTGTCACCCAAGCTGTAGTGCAGTGGTGCGATCTCAGCTCCCTGCAACCTCCGCCTCCCAGGTTCAGACGATTTCTCCTGCCTCAGCCTCCCGAGTAGCTGGGACTACAGGTGCGTGCCACCATACCAGCTAATTTTTGTATTTTTAGTAGAGATGGGGTTTCACCATGTTAGGCAGGCTGATCTCGAACTCCTGACCTCAGGTGATTCACCCGCCTCAGCCTCCCAAAGTGTTGGGATTACAAGCATGAGCCATTGTGCCTGGCCTCTTAGCCATTTTTATTTTTGGTCTGTCATCTAATTTTTAATGTCATTCTATTTTTCTCTTGCTTTTTCCATCATCTTTCCTGTACAGATAACATATTTTGTTTCACTTTGTTGATCTTGTATTCTGCTGTTTGCTTTGTTCTCCAGTTGGTTAAGAAAGTTTGTTTCTTCTAATTCAACTAGTTGTAAGTTTTTGTTCACAAAAATTCAACAGGAAAATGTGTTAGAGAAGTATTAGTTTAATACCAAGACATTTTTAAATGAGGAATTAATATCCTTTTACTTTCTCCCACCTCCTTTTTGGTTTTGTTGATATTATCTGGAATTAAACACAAATTGTTAAATATTAAAATGCAATGATCTTTCAAGAACTTTTCATCAGCATAACCATATTTACACATCTGTTAAACTGTATAGCCGAAATAGTTTTAATGCTTCCTGCCATTTTATGCTGTAATTTGAGTTATTTTGTTTTTGTTTTTGTTTTTTTCTTTTTTTAGAATAGATCTTCAAGCAGTTTTTCAGGAGGTTTATATAAATGAAATATTTTCTGAGCCTTTTTGTACTTACCTGAGAATTACTTTCTATTCCCTTCATAGGAATTGTAAGTTCATAAATGCAAAGAATTCTTGTTGTGTCTTTCTTTTATTCTTTAAAACTCTGTATGTATTGTTTCACTGTGACTGGTTTAGTGTTGCCAAGGAGAAGCTGGAAGCCATTCTGATTTTTGTTCATTTATTATGTTGTATCGGTTAGGATACTGTAGCAAAAAAGACGTTAAATTATTTAACAAAATACCTGGAGAGGCCATCTAAGTTGGCTTCCCCTGGCCTGGCAGCTCTTTCTGACCTTCCTCAGCACCATCTTCATCATTTGTGTTTTTCAGCTGTATCCTTTTGCCTTACGTGGTTGGTTAGGAAGGCTGCCATAGCTCCATGCATGTGATCACTTTCAAGGTGGGAAGTGGGGGGCCAGAAATGGGCTTTTCTTGAGTGGCTCTCTACTCTTAACAGCAACATAAATGTCTCCCAGAAATCCCTTCTAGTACTCTCCGTTATAATCCAGAGGCCAGAACTACATCATGGCCATTTGTGACTATAAAAGAGGCTGGTGACATGAGTTTGTCGTAGACCAATTGAGACTTGACCCTGGGGCTTCACAGTTCTCCCAAAACAAAATCTGTATGATGGGAGCAGGAGGGACGCTTGTATTTTTTTTTTAATTACCCCAAAGGGTGTGTGCACCTTAGGCATACATGGAAGGCTTCCACGACGGCATCATAATAGAGTCATGAGAACCAAACATAAATATAGTAACTGTTGGTGTTAGGAGCCATATACCAAATACCTTCTCATTCTTTACTGTAATGTTCCATTCTGTCTTCAAAAAGTTGATTTTTCCCCCAATATTCCAAAAGAATGCTGTTATATTTGACATGAACAGAGTTTAGGAGAACCAGACAAATTTCCCTGGGTTTGCCTGGAGAGGGCGTGAATAAGTCATGCCAAGACAAAGTTGGGTGTCCCTGTTACTTATGTCAACCACCAGTAGGCCAGGGCCAAGGGAGGGTTAAAACAGTCACTCTGTTACTTCAAGGTGGCATGCTTACTCTTATCCCATGACTAGATGACTATTTGCCTTTCATCTTTGGAAAGAAATGAATCTGATGTAGCCTTTGATTAATGGTAATGGTAGAGTTCAGTGAAAAGTTGGTCTTTTTAACCACAGGCCAAAGCAGAGCAATTCAGTGTATGTGAAAAGAGTGGTACCCGTACCCTACACGGTGGTTCATGCCTGTAATCTCATACTTTGGGAGGCCGAGGCGGGCAGATCACGAGGTCAAGAGATTGAGACCATCCTGGCCAACGTGGTGAAACCCCATCTCTAAAAGCACAAAAATTAGCTGTGCATGGTGACATGCACCTGTAATCCCAGCTACTCGGGGCTGAGGCAGGAGAATCCCTTGAACTGAGGAGGTAGAGGTTGCAGTGAGCTGAGATTGTGCCGCTGCACTCCAGCCTGGAAGACTGAGCAGGACTCCATCTCAAAAAAAAAATGCGGTGCTCTAAAACATCATCCTCCACAGAACTTAAACTTTTCTCCTGTCCACTTTGGACAATCAGAGCTGCCCAGTGATCACACAAACTCCTTTATCTGGCCCAAGTTTTGTGGCGAGAACTGTGAGAGCAGGGCAGGAAAGAAAACCAACTGCCTGAGTAACCCCTGAGATGGTTGCTCTAAAGGTTTCACCATTTTAAGACAGGAGGAAGCAGATAAAAATGAAAGCACATCTCTTCATGGAGTGGTGGAAGGAAAAACTAAACCCTCAGACAACTGAGAAACCAGAGCTCATGTATCCAGGGAGATGATGGTGGGCACCAGGAGGCACAGGGGGTTACTGTAGTTACTCCAGCAGGACCAGGGGTGCCACTTGTTCCAGGGGACCATCAAGGGGAAAGAAATGGAATGCGTGGTGTTCACATTGTTCGATAAGCAGCTTGAGCCTCCATCCAGAAAAGGCAGCTTGTCCTCTGGCATCAGGAGGAGTGAAAGTATGAAGGACAATAATGATTTGATCTCTGAAATGACTCTAGCCTTAAATGCTAAGTGGGACCCGGCGGCTGAGGTGCAGCACTTGGAGGGCATGATGGGAGAGCTCAAATGGCTTCATCCAGGGCTGTTATTTTCTGAACTTTCAATAGCTCTTGACTCTTGAAAAGTTTTCAGCTAAAATTTAGTGTCTGTAAAACTGGAGGCAATAAAGGGCAAATGGTGCTCTTTGAATGAAGAAAACATTTTTATTCCATCAAACGATGGCTGGCTGAAAGCTTCAAGGGTAAACCTAATGTTTTCTCCCTTCTGGTAGAGAATACTCGTGTATTCTGGGCAGCATTTTCTGTGGCCGCTGCCGAGGCGAGAGGAGTGTTTGCTGAACGAAGAGTGTGTTTGTGGATTTTCCACTTGGCCTGGGTGTGCATGCGTTTTTTGCCTCTAGAACCCTTGGCTTTTCAAGGGGATTACAGGACTTCAGAGGGTGTACAGTAAATAAAATAGGCTTGAGTTTCTTGTGTCATGGGGAGGATAAACGTTTTGTTTTAGAACATGCTCCCGACCCCTATGCGTTGCAGAATGCCCAAGCCTGCTGTATGTAAGAAAGCGACTTTCAACTAATAATTTTGAAGTTAGACAAACCTAAGGTGATTAATGGAGCTTATTGAAATCTCCTGCCAACCAGATTTTTAAGAAGCTTGATTTCACAAGGGTCCTGCAGAGGTTCTAAAATGTGTAAGGATTTGGTTCTGTTTAGTTTTGAAAGACCTCTATAGAATAAACTCTGTAGCTATTAGGATTAACCAGAAATTAGTTGATTTGGTGGAATGTTATGCCATTATCACTGGAGGATTATTAAGAGTGTGTTTTAATTAAATGAACATTATATAACAGCTGGTGAACATTTTTCCATTTTCCTTTTTTTTGGGGGTGCTTCCATTTCCAATTTACATTCAATCCAGTGGCCTGCCTAGACTTTCTATAGACTCCATAGTGACACATCTTGAAAATGTGAAGCTGAGCATCTTGTTTGGGATGGGCCCTAGTGGAAGTACCCTAAGGTTGAGAGATGCATCCCCGGGCCAGTTTGGGGTTGGGGAGAGGAGGGCCTGTTTCCAGTGCCCATTCTGCATTGTGCTGGATCAGACTCCAGCTTGGGCTAGATCTTATTCTGAGCCTGGTCATGTTGAAGCCTTGTTCCCAGTGGCTTAGCCCTGACTCTGTACGTGTCAGCTTCTTAATCATGGAAGACTTTGAGGAACACAGTGTGGGCTGGCCCACTTCATGCATGATGACCACTGGGGGTCAGATTATGGTAGAGAGGGGAAAATGGGAAATCAAAATCTGGAGGAGGCAGAGTTTTTGTTTTTAACATCTGTGCTACATGGTCCATAACCAGAGTTTCAGGTCTAATTACAAAGCTCTCCAGATGAGTCTTAATTATGGCTCCATATTAGAGAACTGTTGTACTAATAACACCTCTCAATCTTCTGTGTGTTTCTTAAAATGAGGTCTAAGAGCAACCTGTATAAGCCTTGCCTTCAGATTCCCAGGTATTCAGATTCAGATTCCCAGGTATCACCCAGATCTACTTATTCAGAATGGGAAAGGCAGGCAGGGCCCAGGCATGTGCATTTTCATAAGCTCCATGGATTGGTCTGATGCTCGCTGAACTGTCAGAGCTTTGTGATAATCATTAGTCTGTGGCCTTAAAGCAACTGCCCTTAGCCCAGAAGCAAATCAGAGTCCTCAATGAGGAACATGTGCCTGGCCTGTGGTTGGCTCCATCCTGGCCAGAGCCCCAGCTGCACAGCAGAGGCCATATATGGACATTTGGTGTCCATTCTGTGTCCATGGGCAGGTGCATCAGGCTGCCAGGACAGTCACTGAAACAACAGACCCACCTGCCCACCCTTTTCTTTCTTTTGAAATGGGAATTACATAAGCATTTTCTGTGGACAAGGGCAAGGAAACAGAAGGCATTCACTGCCTCCATTGCATCACCAGCTCTGTCCAGAGCCTTCATCCCAGCATCTTGACGTGCTAACACCCTCCCCCAACTACCGAGTATCTGCATATGAATGGGGAGATGGGCTGGCAAGCAACAGAATCTATGTTAATATGTTCCTTTGATTTTTAAAACTTCTGACCCTGCTGGCTAATTTAATGCCCCAACAGGCTCTCTTGGCTCATCCCACCTGGCTGATAGGTACACATGGAGACTCACAGACTTTCAGGTGCTGGGTTGGCTGGAGAAAGAAGGGTCCAAGTGGCCACAGGCTCCCCGGACTGCTCCATCTTTCTGACCACGTGCAGAGGCAGGTGCCTTGGCCTGGCCCTGAGGCAGGGGCCTTGCAACTCTCCTCCCAAAGTTAGGGGAGCCAGTCATCACACCTGCAGACATTTCTCACCCTCTCCATTTCACTTACCCATCTCATGGTTGAAAAACTGCCTCTGTTTCTCCAGCTGTAGAATTTGCTTGGATTTTTAACCATTTTTCCTTACGTAGGGTAGCTCAGATCCACTTCGTGACTGAAGAAGGTGGAAAAAACAGCAAGGTATAAACCTAAAAAAAGCAGCAGAAAGGAAATAAGGAAGGTAAAAGAAAAAAAGTAATGAACTAACAAACCAATGGGAGGTACTATATAAAGCTTCATCTTTAAAAAATATAAATCTCTAAAAATGCTGATTAATAAAAATGAAGAAATATTAATATTAGGTATAGAAAAGCAGATATAACTAAGATCATCATAAGAAAATTAGAAGTATACTTTTGTGCAAATAAATTGGAAATTTAGTGAAATTGATAATTTTCTAGGGAAATTAAGTTACCAGGATCTCTTAAGAAGTAAAAAAAAAAGAAAAAAAAATGAATTAAGTACAAACCATCAAAAGAAATTTTCTGCAATAAAAAATTTGCCTTCTCAAAATTCACAAGGCTCAAATGGGTTTGCATAAAACACAGACTTTTTTAGAGAATAGAGAAGGAGGAAAGCTACCCTATTTCCTTCAGTAGTACTATGAAACAAGAAAAAGGAAGTATAAGAACAGCAAATTGTTGACCAGTTTATGGTTATAGACTCAGAAAAACCTAAACAAAATACTGGCAAATCTGATACAAAATACACACACACACACACACACACACACACACACACACACGGCCAAGAAGAGTTTATTTTAGGAATGTAAAAATGATTTAATATCAGAAAATAATGTAATATACCTTCTCAGTGAATTAAAGGAGAATAGCTGTAGATCATATTAATGGATGTGGGAGGGAAAACAGTGAAATTCAGCACTCGTAAGGGAGTTTCCTTCACCTGATGAAAGGCATCTGTAAAACATCTATGGCAAACACAAAGCTTAATGATAAAAATCTACTTGTGTTCACTTTAAAGATAAGATAAAGGCAAGGTTGTTTTTTACGACTTTTAAAAATTGTATTTAAAAATTGTATTTCGTCTTGCAGGCCATAATCACTGCCATCTTAAGGCAAGAATTGTGAGGTGTGTAAGGAATGGAAAGAGACAGGAACAAAATGTAGATGTATTGATCTGGGGGAAATCTAAGAGAACCTACAAACTGACTATCAGAACAAGTAAGAGAGCACAGTGAGGTGTTGAATACAGAGTCCGCATACAAAAACCAGTATCAGTAATGGCCAATTCAAAAATGTAATAGGAAAAGAGTCTCCTTTTCACTGAAGCAAGCAGAACTGCTAGATACAGAGGAATAAATGCAATCAAAGATGTACAAGACTTTCAAGGAGAAAATTAAAAAACATAACTGAAGGACATTTTCAAGTGTCCAATATTATAGAAATATTAGTTTTCTTCAGATTAATCCACAAATTCAGTGCAGTATCATGGTTTTTTCATGGAACTTGAAGTGCCAATTCTTAAATTCATCAGGAAAAGCAAATGATCACAAATATCCACTAAAGTCTTGAAGAACAACGCATAGTAGGAGCCATGAAGAATTGCTTGTAGAGCCATAGTCATTAAGGCAGTGTGGTATGGGTGCCGGGTTACACAAATAGATGACCAGAATAGAAATGGATGTAAATAAGTATTTAGCATGACAACAGTGGCATTACTAATCAGTGATGAAATAATGAACTATTAAATCATGCTGGGACAACAGATTACCTACACAGAAAAAAAGGAGATTATGGATATCCTTCATACGTATATGCATGGAACTTGTATATACCCATTTCTCTTCTGATCATCTCTTTATACAGCCCTGTACCCCTATCACATTGCCTTAATGACTGTGGCTCTGCAGTGAGTCTTCATGGCTCCTAGGCCATGTTGCCCTGCTATGCATTGTTCTTCAAGACTTTAGTGAATGTTTATGACCATTTGCTTTTCCTGATGAATTTAAGAACCAGCTCTTGAAGTTTCATGAAAAACCCTGTATGACACCGGACTGAATTTATAGATTAATTTGAATAAAATTAATATTTCTATAATACTGAGCACTTTTAAATGTCCTTCAGTTGTGTTTTATAATTTTCTCCATGATATACATGGATATACGTAATCCTTCAATATGTATGAAGGCTGTATAGCCTATTATAACCTGTTAAAAGCATTTGTAAAAGTTTAAACGTTTGAAAGAAAATTTACAACAATATATTAATGACCTTCAGTTAAGAAAGCTTTTCCTGAACATTGTTACCCCTGGGTCACAGTTTGAAAACTCAGAATTTAAAAAATACGTTTGACAAAAAGTATCATAAACAAAATTAAAGCATCTCCAGAGATTTTTGCAATGCCCCTGGCTGACACAGGATAATATCCAGAGCTTATAAATTCCTACAGCCAAATGGTAGGTAAAACCTAATCAAAAAGCGGATAGAGGATACGAGTAGATCGCTCACAGCAGAAGCAATCCAGTGAGCGCCTAAGCATATAAAGGGATATGTGGGCTCTCTAGTAATCAGGTACATGAAAGTTAAAATGATGACTACTTCATACCACTCTGGTTGGCAAAATTTTAAAACATGGTGATACCTAGGGATGGTGAGAATACAGAGCCGTATGATTTTCATGCATGTGTGGACGGGAGTGACACTAGGTCCAACCACTTTTGAGATTAAGCTGGGGCTATGTCAAGTAAATTTGAAGAGGTTCATAATTTATGACAAGTAGTGCTACTGTGGGTAAATAATGCAAAGAAGCTTTCTCTGCTATGTAAAAAGACAGGGTCCACTGCAGTGTTGTTTCTAACAGAGAGAAATTGATAATCAGCAGGAAAGGGATGATGTGTGGTATGTTCCCACCTACGGTGGAAAGCAGTATAGCAGTGAGGATGAATGAAATAGAGCTGTGTGTGTCACAACAGATGCAGCTCCCAAAAAGTGAAAAGTGCAACTCTCAGCACAGTGCCATCCCTACAAACTTCAAATAGAGGCAGAAAAATGCTCGATATAATTTATGAATGTGTACATGTGTAGTTAATTTAAAATATACATAGTAACAATGAAGCAACAAATTCAGGATAGTGTTTACCCCTGGGGAAGATGAGGATTAAGGTAAGGGCTGTAATTATCACCTGTCATCCTGTCGTGTGTCATTTTATTTAAAAAATTTTTAATCAGAGGCCAGTATTGCAAAATATTAAGACTTGGCAAGCAGAGTGGCACATGGATGCTCCTATAATATCTGTAAATTTTATGCTTGAAATATTTACACACATAAACACACAGTGATGTCAGTTACTGCCAAGAGGCCACAGGAGACTTGTTGCGTTGGTGAATTTCTTGCAGTCTAAGACTTGCTCCTCAGCTTTGCAAACGCAGAAATTTTTTTTGTTTTTTTTGTTTTGTTTTTTTGCTTAGTTTGTTGCCGGCAAATCAAGACTGGATTTGTCTCTCAGGGGCAGACTCAAACTCAGTTTACAAATTGAATGTATCCAGAATGCCAATATGATAATTTGTAAATACATATCATAGCAATTGGGACTTTGGAAATACCGTGACCTTGCATGATCCCCACATTGTTTGCCCTTGAGATTTTCCCCAGGAACCTGAGTCACAGCCCAAATGCCTGCTCACAGACACACAGTTAGATGTAGCTGCTATGGAGACCAGCATTTCGGAATCCCATTGCCAGCAGATTTGCCCCTCTATGGGACTCTAGTCCTAATCAGAACACACAAGTCCCTTAGAAGGACTCCACTGGAAGTGCCTGCCAGCTTCAGGGAGGGACCGAACACACCCACCCCTTAGCCCTGGATACCCAGAAAGTGCCAGCAGAGGCTTGGCATTGTTTATAACTTTCCTTTTTTATTTTTGAAAGTGCCTCTTTTCCATGTCTTCCATGAATCTTGTCTTTGTGTAGGCATAAACTAATGTTTACTTGTCAGTTAAGTTGTGTAGTGTTTTCCTTACAAAATCTGAATTACAAGGGCATTTCAGGGAGATGGTGTGTATTCATCCAGTGAGTTTTCTTTCCCATGACCCTCTGTTTGGTCTTTGTGGCTATCTCATAAGAAGTGTGATCTTGCTTATAAGAATTGTGGCCACATCTTGTAGAGGTTCTTGAACTCTCTTTCTTAAAGAGGGTTTATTTACATGTGTTTCTCCATCTGCTCTCACCTTTTCATCTACTGAGTCCTTCTTGCAGGCCTAGGAACCCTTCTCCCTTTAACTGACAGTGTATTCTCTACTCGGAGCCGCTGCTGCGTGTGAACTTGGAAGGTGTCTCAGAGCCCGTCTCATCAGCTGCATCTCCAAGTTACTAGAGAGAACTCCACTCTACCCTCCATGTCCTGATGGCAGTCACCATTGACACACAGCTGCCAAATGCAAATTATAAGCCCCCATTTATTAAAGTGACCTTGTCAGTTTTCAGAGTCCTTTTTCACACATTTTTACTTGGTGTTCCCAATAATCAGGCAGTATTGTAAGGGCCATTTTCACAGATGAGGAGTGATGTTAGTGGTCTCACGTCACACAGTAACCAAGGTTACCACACCATGGGCCCTTTACAAAAACACTAGGCCACCTGGGGTGAGGGTGGGGCATGGCCTGGTGGGGGGTAGAGTAGGAAACTATTTCTGTATTCCTCCCCACCCCGTGAAACAGCCTTCTATGTTATTGGACAGAAGCTGTAGCTTCCCAGCCTGAAGAGCTTGCGTTTGGTTGTTTCATCAATTTCTTGATCAAGGCCAGGTATGATGTCTGCCCTAAAGACAGATTGATTCTTCCACCCTGAGAGACTCACTAAAAAGTGTGGTGGTTTCAATTCACCAGTTTTCTCAGTTTCCAGCTAACCAAGAGTTCACGTACTGAAAGCCATCTAATCTCAGAGAAATTTAAAGCTAAATAAAGCATTTTTAAAACAAATCTTTGCATGTCCAGTCATTTTTTAAGCCTCCATTTTACTGAACAGGAAGTTTGCAGAATGACCACGTTAGCACCAGAGCCTTGGACCCTGAAGTGAACTTGAGCCTACAATGTCAGCCTGAAACCCCTCTCACTCTTCTCAGAGTCACACTGCTTCTAGCCAGCATCGTATAGTAGAACAAAACGTACTGCACACTCTTCCTGCTGCCGACTTCAAATAAACTGCAGTTTCTACTCAATTCCCAAAGAAAGCTCAAGTATGAAAGTGCCCCTGGCAGCCAGCTCCCCTGTTGAGTGACTATATTGGGTGTTCTTTCACTAGCTCTGGAGTAGTGAAGACTGGCTGGCAGGGATATGGCTCTTTAAATACAAAATTTATTCTTTTTCTTTTTAAAGACATTCTTGAAGCGGACCCCACCTTCTTGGCTCAATGTAAGGACTTATTATCTAAATTCATATACATACACACACTCACTCTAACTCTGGGATGTAAAATATTTCTTAGTTTTTACTTTTTATCTCTCTTTGCCATAAAAATGGGATCCTTCTTGTTTCCTGAATGCCAGTTCCTAGCAAAACTTGATGTCTTATGAATATGTAGATGAATTTTAATAAAATGATATGAATGCAGCAGCCCTGCGTGTTCTGAAAAACGTTTCCCGAGCCCCCTGAGACTTCCAAACGCTCCTGGAAGATGAGGCTTCCTGCAGAGAAAAGGAAAACGAGAGAATAGGATGTGATTGGATCGGTTCCGTTTACTATGATTTAGCATGAAAAAATGCTGCCTTATGTGTCTTTTTAAATTTTCATATAGCTGCATAAGCCCATGTTCAGTAAGTCATTCAGCCTAGGTCTGCTCAGCTCAGCAGTTCCCACTGTGTTAAGTGGGACCTAATTGCAGAGGATAGCTGCCTCCTAATGTGGAGTCCTTATTTCATTAGCATTACAGATTGGGTTCTTGGGAATGACATTCTTTGGTAATTTGTTTACAGTTGAAGCCTTGCAGATTCTCACTTCCTTAATCTAACAATCTGCTAATTCTTAAAATTGGAAAAAGAAAGAAAAGCCAGCCTATCAGTCTACTTGTCAGGAAAGGCTTAGCTGTCAGGAGCTCTAATGAGGTACGATATTAATTCCAGACTGCATTTTTCCCCCAAACAACAGAGAACCATCCCCACCCCAACAACTAGTATATTATGTAATTTCTCATGATTAATTAAAACAATAACTACAATAAACAAAAGAAGCCCATTTTGTGATTCTGACCTAATTGCTTTTTAATTGCACTGCTTTTCATGTTTATTTTCAGAGTTCTTTTCTCTGAAGTAGTCATGAGGGAAAATGAGTGTCTGCTGAACACTGTCTCTAAAGGTACAGCCATTCATGTGGAATTGTTGGTCATCATTTGGCAGCTGCTAGACTATCCTCTTCAGTTCTTAACTCCTTAAATGTTTTTAGTGATGGCTGAGTTCCAAATATATATATTTTTTAATATATCTCCTTTGTCCACTGATTTCCCATTTGAGACAGACATTATACCTAATTTTGGGGGGCAGATAATTCATGGCTCTGGTAAACCATGTTAAGAGCTACAGAGCAAATATTTTTTGATGTATTGGTCCCATGGCAGGTATAAGAGTGAAAGAAATGTTTCCCCTCCCCCTTTGAAGATTTGAATCTTTATATCAGCTAAAATAAACTGATAATAGACAGATTAACAGAAGAAAAGACACTCAAATTTATTAATCTGCAAATGTGCACAAGAGCCACACAAAATATGAGACTCAAAGAAGGGCCAGATGGCTGAAGCTTAAATACTGTCTTCATAGGGGAAGAGGTAAGTGAGGGATGTAGGCAATTTTAGAAGAGTAAATGATTTTTAGGAAAGAGTAAATGATTAAGACGGAAATGCAGACGATAGCCTGGAACAGATTTCTTCCAGGGTCTTGGGGAGGTGGCAACAAGTTATGGGAAGGTAAAGGGCAGGACTGCACTGTGAACAAAGGTTATTTTATCATGCAGATGAATCTCTCAGGTAACAACCTTTAGAAGAATAATTGAAAGAATAAGTGAAGAGTCTCTCCAGGAGTGGGGTCTTGGCGTGGGCTTTGTTTCTTCTACTATATGAGTTAATCTCTGGTTAATGCAGATTCCAGAGAGCGGGTCCAAGACAGTTGCACATCTTCTGGATGCACTTCCCACAGTCAGATCAGAGAACTTGAGAGAAAGTCCCTCTCTGTGCTTCTGAATGGAAGTTGGAGGGGGTGAGGAGAAGATCAGAGAGAGAGACCTTGGTCCTGAGGCTTATTTCTGAGGTCTGTGAATCTCCTTTTTTCAAAGTACTTGGCATGCCAAAGCAGCATAATTTGGGGTATCATTTTCTGAGCCCCAGCAAAGATTTTCTGCTTCTTCAATGCTGGTGGCAGTGTGTTTCACTGCTAGAGTTGCAGGAACATGGTGCAGATGATAAATGCCAGCATGGAGGGAACTTTGGCATGGGGCAAACAGGTCCCTCTTGGTGGCCCACAGGCAAGACTGCTCATCCTCACGACCACAGGGCATCAGACATCACCACTTAAGAACTATTTCTCTGAAGCCAAAGCCCCTTTTCCAAGCTGGTGTCAGTAGAACTACCAATTTAGTAACTCTGAATGCAGTCAAACGAGAATTCAAGTGTTTCCAGAAGTCCTCGCGGGCCATCAGTCCTGCCTAAGTGTGGTATTCTCTGGGAACATTGCTCTATACTAGGATGCTCTTCAAGTCAGTAGACCCTGCCTTGAAGGGTTCCTCCGGATGAATTCTGCTGAGCCCAGTAGCCTTTACTACTTATTTCTAGTGTATGATACTTTAGCATCTTCCACCTACAGCCATCAGAGTCTTATTTTTTAAAATGGCTATTCTGGCCGGACACAGCGGCTCAGAGAGGAGGCTGAGGTAGGAGGATTGCTTGAAGCTAGGAGTTTGAGACCAGCCTGGGCAACATAGTGAGACCCCATCTCTATAAAAATTCAAAAAATTAGCTGGATGTGGTGGCACACCTGTAATCCCAGCTACTTGGGAGACTGAGGCAGGAGCATCACTTGGGCCCAGGGGATCAAGGCTGCAGGAAGCTATGAACATGCCACTGCGCTCTAGTATGGGTGACAGCGTTGGACCCTGTCTCAGGAAAAAAGAAAAAGCTACTTACTGTTCTTCTAGTCTTGTATCTGCCTGTAGAGCTCAAATTTGAGAAGTGCCATATTGAAATCTGCCCCTGCTTTAGAGGTCTGGCCTCTGAATCAGCGTCTGTGCCGAGGTGATCCCAGGGTTGTTCACTACCACTCACAGGAAAAGGAGAGCTCAGGCAGGCTCAGGGTCCCATTGACTGTACCCTCACTCCACCTCACCACTGCTGCTTGGGGTATTTGGGGATGGCCTTCCAGGGCAAGGGACATGCATCCCTGCTGCCCAGGGTAAGGGAAAACCACAGGTGGGTCCACTGTTGACGGTGAGAGCCAAGTTCCAAATACCACAGGAGTACCACAAGCTTGTTGTAGGCAATGTAGAAAACAAGAAAAGAGCAGTGGCGCACATTTGGTTCTGCCCCTCAGAAATTACGACTGCAAATTGTGAAAAGCACATCTCTAGAGGTGTATCTGCATGAAAGGAGACATGGGATTTCACTGTTTTTAAACACACTTTTTTTTTAACGTGTGAGAAAGATGTTCTCAATATGTTACTTTTTGCCGAAATCGTTCATCTCTCAGAACGTAACTCCGGTTGTGTTTTTCTGTTTCCTTATGTCCCGTTGGCAGTTCATCTCAGAACAGGCCAGGAACTTCTGCAGACAACAAGTTAATCACAGCATGTCCGTCCCAGCGGGCTCGTCTGCTTGTTCTCTCAAGGGCTGAACAAGCTGTGGCTGCTCTGGGGGTCATTGTTCAGAGGACCATCTTTCTCTTTCTCCAGGTGTCAGCGGAAGCAGTGGCGGGTGGATCTGCCAGCCACCAGCGTGGTGATCACGTTTCACAATGAAGCCCGGTCGGCTCTGCTAAGGACCGTGGTCAGGTGAGGCCAGGATGGCACCTGTCAGCCAGCTGTTGCATCTTATGGGAGGCGTCCCCTGTCAGGGGTGTTAGACACTAGCTGTGCCCCAGGCAGTCAGGCCAGGGCTGTCAATGGGGGCTGCAGACAGGGTCACCTGACTGCTCAGCACAGAGTGCAGTGGGTAGCTCCTCCAGCCAAGGATTAAGACCAAGATACGATAATTTCCTACCCCAGGTTTTACCCCTAAAAGGCCTGTAAACTTTATTTTCTTGTCTTTTCTTAGCGTGCTCAAGAAAAGCCCACCCCATCTCATAAAAGAAATCATTTTGGTGGATGACTACAGCAATGATCGTGAGTATTGACACTGATTTCATCCCTGTATCTGGCTCTTCTCTGGGCACCAGCTTTCCTGTAGCTAGGGTGCTAAAGAGGTGTGAACAAGCCAGAAATCAGGCCCACAGACAGAAGAGGTCCCTCTGTGATGCCCCAAGGAGATGATCAGCCCTTAGGTGATTGAGAATGCTGTGGTTGAATGCAAAGCCCTTTATGAATTCCAGTTTCAAAATGCTCTGCTTCTTTTCTTTTCCTAGCTGAGGACGGAGCTCTCTTGGGGAAAATTGAGAAAGTGCGAGTTCTTAGAAATGATCGGCGAGAAGGTAAGACTCTTCTTACTTCTGTTCCAAAGCAGTTGAATCCTGATTCTTCCTGAGCCCAGTAATAACACAAAGAAGTGCCTGAGCTCAAAGAGAAATTAATTGTCTAGTTTTTTTGTCTGTCTCCCTCTATCAGAGCCACTTGGGAGACTTCTCTCAACAAACACAGGAAGGACATTAAAAGCTTGACTAATTGAAATTATTTGTATATTAGAGCAAGAGTTCAAATTACATTTTGATTTATGTATTTAGAAAATTGGCTTCTTTCTTTCTTTCACAATCTAGGAAGTCTTATCAGTCCCTTGAGCACAAAAGTTTAGAAGAAAAACAAAGATTTAGCAATAAGAAGTTGAATGACTCCATGCTCCAGTCATCTGATAAAATAACTGGAATTCAAGTTTGACAGCCTGCTGAAGGTGAACCATCCAAAATGGGGAGAGAGTACTGCAATTATATGCTTATGTGATTTTGCAAATGCCAACCTCAGAACCTTCTGTCAGTCTTATCTGTGCTGGAGCTGAGCTCATGAAGACTATTTTATTGGCAGTTAGAAGACGCACTGTAAAGGAGGAAAGTATTACATTGGAGTGTCTGGAAAGGAAGCTCCGATCGCAATGTAATTAACATCCAGTATGTCAGTGCTGTTAGAGACCCTGATGGCTGGATTGTTAGCTCCTCTATGGTCAGGAGAAATCTTTCAGTGTAGGAAAATCACAGAGCTTTGGAACCCATGTCACATTTGCCATTTAAGGCTAACTGTTGATCCAAGAGTGGTGATTATATTCCTTGATCAATGCAAAACTCTTTCTTCTCATTACATATTCAGTCCAGCTGGAGTCAAGGAGTGAATTTTTTCTTACCAAGAATCTTATCAGCCAACACAGTGATTGAGTCTGTTAGAACAGCACCATGTTTTAACCAGCTAGGGTCATCAGCCTAGACATTCAAGATACATGAACAGTGGGATAAGCCTTGCCTTCTAAACAAGGTCTGTTTGCCAGACTCACATCAGTCCACCAATCTTAGAATAAACCAAAAAAGGGGGCAATTTGCTGCCCCCAAGACAGCCTTCAATATAACTATGAATTTAAAACCAAAGTATCTGCCATCCCACTCCATCATCTGGCACAAGCTTTAAAAAAAAAAAAGAAATGGGGAAAGAGGAAAGAGAAAAAGAGAGAGCGTTGGCACTAATCACTAACTAGCCTTTTAATCTGTTAATATGGTGAAATACATTGGTTGATTTTCAGATGTTAAACCAGCTTTGCATTCCTAGAATAAGCCCCTTCCTTGATCATGATACAGTATCCTGGTAATATATTTTTTGTTAAGGATTTTTATACCTGTGTTTATGGGAAACATTGGTCTGTAATTTTCTGAAAATGTATTTTTTCACTTTTGGCGTTAGGGTTTACTAGCCTTATAAAACAAGATAGAAAGTGTGTCCTTCTATTTTATTTTCTAGAAGAGTTTGTATAATATTTTAATTATTTCTTTTTTAAAATGCTTAATAGAATTAACTAATCTGGACCAGGAATTTTCTTTATGGAAAGATTTTTGATAACTAACTCAATCTTTTTAATGAATATAGGCCTAATTCAGATTTACTGTTTCTTTTTGTTCTACTTTGGTAATTGTCTTTCAAGAAATTTTGTATTTCATCACAGTTTTTGTATTTATTGGCCCAAAGTTGTTTATGATATTACCTGTTTTTTACTGCTTGTAGGATTAGTATTACTATTTTATTGATTTTGGTAATTTATACCTTCTTCTTTTCTTCATCTGTCTGCTGTTTGTTTATCAGCTTAACTTTTAAAAGAACCAATATTTGGCTTTTGTGTTAGGGTTTTCTAAAGTGACAGAACCAACAGGATAGATGTATGTATAAACAGGTGTTTATTAAGGAGTACCGACTCACACAGTCACAAGGTGAAGTCCCACAGTAGGCCGTCTGCAAGCTGAGGAGCAAGGAAGCCAGTCCCAGTTCCAAACCCTCAAAAGCAGGGAAGCCGACAGTGCAGCCTTCAGTCTGTGGTTGAGTGTCCAAGAGTCCCAAAGCTGAAGAACTTGGAGTCCAATGTTCAAGACCAGGAAGCATCTGGCACGGGAGAAAGATGTAGGCCGGGAGACTAAGCCGGTCCAGTCTCTCTGTGTTCTTCTGTCTGCTCTTATTCTGGCCATGCTGGCAGCTGATGAGATTGTGCCCACCTAATTGAGGGTAGTTCATTTACATGTGGTGTAATCGTTGGTGGGTTGGGTTTGGGTCCACTCTTTGGCTGTTTGTTCTCTATTTGTAGCATGTGCATTTTGCTTTTTGTGACTGTGTTCCTACTTTCTTGCCTTCTTTTGGATTCATTGATTTGTTTTAGTGTTCCATTTTGAATTATTCTTGTAGGTTTTTAGCAATACTTTTTGTGTGTGTACAGTTACTCTGAGGATTACAACATGCAGCCCTAACTTATGACAGTCTGCTTGAGAGTCAACATCATACCACTTTAAATTTAAGAACTTGAGAATAGTTTAATCCCATTTCCATTTCCTTTCCTGTGCGTTATCGTTACCATGTTTCTCTTCTACATGCATCTTAAACCGTAAAATACAGTGTTACATTTTTGCTTCAAATAGTACCTGTTAAATAAAGAGAGGAACATATAGATATGTTAAACTTATCCTATTTTTCATTTTTAATATCTTCATTTCTTTCCATAGATTCAAGGTTTTTTCTAGTTTTTTTTTCCTTTAACCTAAATAATTTTCTTTAGAATTTTTTCTCATAGGCAACACAATCTCAGCTTTTATCTGAAGAATTTTTTCTCCTTTGTTATTGGAGGCTATTTTCTCTGAGTGGAGTCTGAGTTGACCATTAATTTTTCGTCCAGCACTTTAAAGGTGTCATTCTAATGTCTTCTGGCCTCTGTTTTTCTGTTTAAAATGTAGTCATCATTCATACTGTTGTTCCTTTGTATGTTATGGGTCCTTTTCAGGGATCTGCATCTGTTTTTGTTTGTTTATTTGTTTAAAAGCAGTTTGACTGTGATGTGCCTAGATTTAGTTTTCTTTATATTTATCCGGCTCCAAGTTTTCTGATGTAAATTGAATATATAAGATGATGTTTTCCACCGAGTTTGGGAAATTACTGGCCTTTTATTTTTTCACGTATTTTTTTTCTGACTCATTCAGGAGCATCAGTTGCACATATCTTATACCACTTGATACTGTCCCATAGATCACTAGACTTTTTCACCCTTAATTATTTTCTCTGTCCACCAGATGGATCTATTTGTGTTGTTCCATCTTCAAGTTCACTAATCATTCTGCCATTTCCATTTTGCTATTAAGACCAGTCAGTGGATTTTTCATTTCAGATAACTTCATTTTTAAGTTCTGGAGTACCCATTTGATTCTTTTTTATAGTTTTTATTTTGTTGCTCAGATTCCTCACCCATTCACTCACTAAAATTATTGCCTTTGCATTATTAAACATATTTATAATAGCTACTTTTAAATCCTCCTCTGCAATTCCAACATCTGGGTCATATCAGGGTGAATGTCTGATGATTTTTTTTTTTTCTCTTTGGTCTGGTCCTCATTTTCCTATTTCTTCACATGTGTAGTGACTATTTATTTTATAACGGACATTGTGGGTGATACGTTGTAGAAACACTGGATTATGTTATCTTTCTCTAAAGAGTATTGACCTTTGCTGTATTGGGCAGTTAAATTACCAGATGCTGCTGCTGAGATTCTGTAGGCTTGTTTTTGTACTTTGCTAGGATGAGTTTGTTTTTGTTGTTGTTGTTTGTTTTCTGAAATGGAGTTTTACTCTTGTTACCCAAGCTGGAGTCCAATGGCGCGATCTTGGCTCACTACAAATTCCGCCTCCTGGGTTCAAGCGATTCTCTTGCCTCAGCCTCCTGAGTAGCTTGGATTACAGGTGCCCGCCACCACACCCAGCTAATTTTTTGTATTTTTAGTAGAAACGGGGTTTCACCATGTTAGCCAGGCTGGTCCCGAACTCTTGACCTCAAGTGATCTGCCCGCATCAGTCTCTCAAAGTGTTGGTATTACAGGCGTGAGCCACCGCGCCTGGCCACAAATATGTTTTTATGATTCCCTTATTCACGATACATAATCTATATTCCTATGTGTAGTCTTTCTGAAATTCCTGTAGAAGAACTGAGGTCTTTCTGAAACACCTTGCACTTGGCAGGACTCAAATTCCAAACTTTGTTCTCTCTCCCATAGATAGCAGCTGAAACTCAGTTTTTTCTGCCTTCTAACTGTAGCTTTGCATGTTGGAGTCGGTGCCTGCATGGTTCAGGAGTCAGCCAAAGATTTACCAGGAGATTATTGCCAGATTTGGGGCCCACCTCCTTTCCAGGATCTCCTCCTTCAGTTTATAGATGCTAGAAGCTCTGAACTCTCTATCCTGTGACAACTCAAGCCAAAAAAGGCTGCATTGCAGTGGACTGGAGAGCAACCTCATGGGAAACACCATATAAACATGGAGCTCAGTCAGTGTGATTTTCTTTTTTTAAAGGGTTGGATCCTATCTAGTTTCTGTCTGCTTCTGGCTTTCAAATTACTGCTTTTTATATTTTGCTTAGAGTTTATAATTGTATTGCAGCAAAGGCTTGCCCAATGCAAGTTGCTTTGCAGTTATCACAACTTGAAATCTTTAGTCTTTTTTCCTGTTCTAGCATGCAGCCACATGGGAATCACTGAAAATCCATTTTAACTGTGGAAAAAAGTACTTAGCAGACTTGTCCTCACAGGTTGTGAATAGTCACGTCATCTTCACATAGAAAGCCCAGCATATATAGCAAAAGCCATTTATGACCACAACATCTAGGGATAAATATATTATTATTTATTTTATTTTATTTTTGTTTTATTTTTTGAGACAGGGTCTCACTCTTATCACCCAGGCTGGATTGCAGTGGCGCAATCATGGCTGCAGCCTCAACTTCCCGGACTCTAGTGATCCTCCCACCTCAGCCTCCTGAGTAGCTAGAATCACAGGCATAGGCACCAGGCTACCACCAGTGGCCAACTTTTGAAATACGCTATTTATGATGATACTTTGTGTTGTAATGAAAATGCACATTATTAACAGATCACAAGTATATAAATTGTATAATTTGACCAATAGTATAACTAATTTTGTGTAAAAGGCAGATAGCAGAGCTTTCCAACTTATATTATTTGGCTCCTGATAAGCTGTAGAAGATGGAGATATTTACAACACTGTTACAAATACTATCACCACTGAAATCCAACACCATTGGCACTGGAAGTATCTGGGTGTCACCTTCCTCAACCTAGTTAGTTAGAAAACTGTTGCTGTGTCAGAGGAATGTAGTTTTAAAAGTTCCACGTTAGCCAGGCGTGGTGGCTCACGACTGTAATCCCAGCACTTTGGGAGGCCAAGGCGGGCAGATCACCTGAGGTTGGGAGTTTGAGACCAGCCTGACCAACATGGAGAAACCCCATCTCTTTAAAAAAAAAAAAAAAAAAAAAAAAAAGTTCCACATTTTGTTACTTAATAAAGGAGACTTTGGTGATGTAAAGCCCTTTCTCCGAAGACAATAGTAGAAGGTTGTCTTCCCAGTTATCCAGTGTAACTATTGAAATAAAAAGTTCTGACAGTAATCTGTCTTGGTAAACACGGGCCAATTTTGATCTCATCCACCAAGTTGCAGTAACCTTTGTGCCCAGCAAGCAGGCTGCAGAGCTGCGAGCAGGGAGGCGTCGCCGGTGGGCTCTGGGGTGTACTGGCTCCAGCCTTCCCTCTCCTGACGTGCTTTCCAACTCGCCTCCACAGGCCTGATGCGCTCACGGGTTCGGGGGGCTGACGCTGCCCAAGCCAAGGTCCTGACCTTCCTGGACAGTCACTGCGAGTGTAATGAGCACTGGCTGGAGCCCCTCCTGGAGAGGGTGGCAGAGGTGAGGTGACGGGGCAGGGAAGGGGTCAGGAGGTGGGTAGAGGGGACAGAGGGGATCATGGCCCAGGGGAGGCGTAACTCGGGGAGTGGGGCCTCAGGGCTGGTGGGACCTGGGCTTGCCTTCTGCAGTTTTCCTTGACCGAAAGAAAATGCCTTTGGGACATTGTAGAAAGACTGTTTTACTGGCTGTAGGAATCCATCAGTAAGAAGAACCATCAGTTGACAGGTAGGAGGTGAGGATCAGCAGAGGCTGGTGAGAGCCTGATTAGTTCAAGGCAGTCCTTTTCATGGAAGCAACTTCCTTCCCAGCCTGCAGCTTTGCGAGTGCTTAGAACACTGCCCAGCATCTAGCAAATACCATCTCCTGCAGCTCTCAGAGTGGGACATGCTGGGGAAGTTGTCCCCGGGGCCACGCCTCTGCTCTTAGTGAGTAGGGCAGGTTAGCCCAGTAGGCTTCCAGGCTTCTGTGGGAGACGGGGGGGCTGCTGGGAAGCACACTGGGACCGGTAAGGTTGTCAAAGGGTGATCTTCAGCTACACTTCTGTACCTTCTGCCTTCTAGAAACATCATCGCTAATCTTACATTTGGCCTTTTGTCATTTCTCTTGCCTTCTGCTTGTTTTATTGACTTTTCTTTCCTTCCTACTAAGAAAGCACTTCCTTGGGGGCGATAAAGCAAACTTAATGAAAGGAAATAGAAAATGAACAAGTAGTTCTGCCTAAGCGTAGCAAGGATAGCTGATCAACTGTAAGTCATGGAATACTAAGTAACCACAAGCTGCTAGTAATTATGAAAGTCATATTCACTACCCTTTATCAAGTTTGAGTCACATACTAGGCCTTTTTTATACGTTACCTTTAATGCACTTGTTATCTCTATTTGACAGGTAAATGAGCTGGGGTTCAGGGAACTTTAATAATGCATGCACAATCTTACAGGCGGCAGAGCCAGGATTGCAAAGCCAGTTTCATTAAATCCCCATCTGAGCCCCTCTCTTAACACATAGCACACGGCTATATCAAAGAACCACCCATCCTGGAATCCCCACCCACCTCAACCCCACAACTTCTTGCTCTCCCAGGCTGCACTCCACCAGGCTGTCTCATAGAGAAGCGGAGTCAAAACCAAAGCTGCCATCACAGTGTTTGAGTGTGCGAAGGCCACCCAGCTCTGTGGGCAGATTGTCAGAACTATTTCGAACAACGACTCCTAAATTAAGGAGAGAAAATCCCGAGCCTATTAATGTTCAGTAAATCTAGCCTTATGAAACAAAATGTAAAGTAGATTATATTCTTTAACTCCTACATTTAGACCCAGTCTGAGCCAGGCAGGGAAAATTGTATTCCTCTCTGCCCTCAATGCACACTACACAGGTTACTTTTCCCTGTAAACTTGCCCTTGGGTGTTTTGGAGCTTTGCAGTGTTCACGTGTTCCTAATCAGCATGTTCCTTCATGTGTTCCTCTGATGTGGTATGTTCTTAGCTCTGCTGATTATGTTACTAAGTTATTTTTCTAAGCCTTTTTTCTGGCTAAAAGGGTTCTGTAAGTGGCTCAAGAAAAACACTTGCTCTTTGGTTAACTGTCAGCATGGGGTATAGTCCAGGGTCTCTCACCAGCATCCGTCATTTGAATTTAAAGAGGTTAGAGACGTTAAAAGGCCTTATGTTCACAAACTCTTACCACAACAATGACAATGTTGTGGCATAAAGAAATGGCTCCGTCTAAGGAAAAAAAAAATTTTTTTTTGGTAGAATCACAGATAAGGCAAACTTAGAATTTGGAAATCTCTAGTTAATTTGGTTAACTTTCTGCTGTAATAATACTGATACTTACCATATCTCACACACCCACACCCACATATATCCATAGAAATATATTCCTAATTTTGGTGTATGGGCATCTTAGCAGTGATTCCATTCCTGAGGTTTGCTGCAGCTCACAAATCACTGATGATATTTGGGAAAATACAAAAGGGCCCTTGGGACACAACAGCATAGTTTTTGCTTTTAGCTGGGTGAACTGATGCTGCCTGTCCCATAACCATGGGCGTCTCCACTCCTAGAGTGACTCCTGCTGTGCACTACTCCTGATCTCCTCCCTGCCTCCCAGCAGACCACAGCACAGCTGCAGTGGCCAAGAGCAAGACCTTCTGGGTCTGGGTGGGGAAGCTGGGTTCTCGTGGGCCTAGGGAAGTAGGTGGTGAGGGCCAGTCGGGTTTGCCCTGTGCCAGCCTAACACTGATGCCTTCTGTGGTTGGGCGAGTTTTTTGTTTGCTGGGATTTTGATAACTACTCCTTCTTCTCTTTGTATTTTAGGACAGGACTCGGGTTGTGTCCCCCATCATCGATGTCATTAATATGGACAACTTTCAGTACGTGGGGGCATCTGCCGACTTGAAGGGCGGTAGGTGTCCATCATGTTGCCCCTGCCTAGCTCATCCCATCTCTGCCAGCATCTGATCACCACTCCCTCTCATTGTTAGGAATGACAGCGACAACAGTGTTCATGCCATACGGTGTGTTCCGAGTGAAAAGTGCCTGTGTGCTTAACAAATAGGACTTCATAAAGAGAAAAAAATAGTCTTGCTCCCTTAAAGAGCTTCCTAGGTTTCCCTTTCTCCTCTTATCTGCTTGACCTTCTGTTGCTTTTGCAAGCCATATGGTTCCATGAACAGCTATGGCGTCCGTTATGATCAGAGATGATAAAGCTCTCCTTGCAGAGGTCTGGGCTAAGAAGTTTCATGGATCTGAGGCTTTTTGGGGTTCAGGGGGCTGGAGCCTGTCTTTGCCTTCTCTGCTCACCCAGGCTGTGTCTCTGACAGCCTGGCCTCTTGCTGGTTGCTCAGATGGAGACCTGTGTCATCGTCAGCCCTCTCTCCCTCACCAAGCCCACACATGACCCCATTCTGCTGATTCGGCACCTTGCGTGTGTCTTGGTTTCTGACCTCACTTTCCTAGCCCGACACACCTGTGCCTACTTCACTCTGGTCCCCTTTCATCAGAATGACCACACCAGTTTCCTGTATGTCCTCACAGCACCTACCCTGGATCCCCAAGAGTAGTTTGTCTCTTTACTTACTCTTTTAAAAATTATCGAAGGCCTCAAAGAGGTTTCATCGGTGTGGGTCGCGTGTATCAACATTTTCTGTGTTAGACATAAAGCCGAGAACTTGTTAAAACACAAAATGAAGCAAGTACAGGTATTGATCAACTTAGGACCTATGCAATTTACGACCATTCGACTTTACGACCACAATCGCTAGCCACGACTGCTCTGCGTCTGGCAGCGCAAATGTTGCCCAGCTGGGCTTACAACAGTGCGGACCAGCTTCCGGCAGCACTACCATCTCCACGTGCATATAGCCTACTCAACTTATGACAAATCGTGTTACGACCGGTCTGTCGGAACCAATTGTGGCCATAAGTTGAGCACTAGCTGTACGTATTCCCGTTCTCCGTCAGCCTGGAGCCCCCAGAAAATACCACCTAGATTCTGATTGAATAGGATGGAAAGACACATGTAAAGTTTTGTCTTGCATAAACATGATAGCACCAGGGGCTCCTGGACTGTGCCGGAAAACTGCCGATCACATGAAAATGCTCCATGGCCAGGAGTCACACCACCCCACTCTGTAAGGAATCGGTCAGGTTGCACCTGGCTTTTACTCATTGTCCCTGTGTTCCAGGATGGGTGAGTGGAGGGGGTGACCTGTGCCCCAAGGGGCTCTGCTATAGCCCGCTAATAAAGGTTTCACTCTCTGAAACTCAGCAAGTTGGAAGCCTCACCTATAAGAACTCAGCTGAGAACCAAGAAGTCAGCCGAGGCTGTGCTAAGCTGCTAAACAATGTCAGTCTTTGCCTTATGCTTTTGCAATTCACTAGAAAGTAAACCAGTGGCCTTCTCCCAGGTCTGTTGATTGTTTACATGTGAAATCAGAGAACCCTTTTGCAGCTGTTGGGTACCCTCATTCACCTTAAGAGCATTTTATGAAATTCCTTTAGAAAAAAGAATCAAGGGTGGCATTCTTAGCAGATCTTTATTCTGCTATAGCATCTCTCTTTGGACCAAATTAATAAAACAAATAATAAGATAATAGTAAACATAAAAAAAATAAAGGAAAGATTTTGTCAGACAACCCTTAACTTTCTCTGTGTAAATAAGGTTTCTTTCCTACCTCCTAACATTCTTAGCTGATTAGAAGGTGGACTATTCTAGGTAGACACTGGGCAGAGGGTCAACTGACAGTTTAACATCAAAAAAGAAGATAGTAAAACTGTAAAAGTGGGCCTTGGCCAGGTGCAGTGGCTCACGCCTATAATCCCAACACTGTGGGGAGGCCAAGGTGGGAGGATCACTTGAGTTCAAGATCAGCCTGGGCAACATAACAAGACTCTTGACTCTATGAAAAAAAATTAGCTGGGTGTGGTGGAGCCACTCAGGAGGCTGAGGTGGGAGGATCACTTGAGCCTGGGAGGTAAAGGCTGCATGAGCCAAGATCACATCACTGCACTCAAGCCTGGGAGACAGAGTGAGACCTTGTTTATTCACACACACATACTTACATACGCAAACAAGCCTTAACCCCAGGAGACAGATACTTGGATTCAGCCATGGTCCTAGACATTGTGGCCTTTGGCCCCACCTGCCTCTCACAGGCCCGGTCATCGTGGACAGGCCATTTTGCCTCTGCTCCTCAGCTTCCCCATCTGGGAAACGGGATGATGATTGTGCTGGCTACACAGGGCATAATGGAATGAGACATCAGTGGGAGGGTGGGCATGTTGGGAGGACTGTACCTAAGGTGGGAAACATAAAATTCAGGAAAGATTTCCAATAAATGGTAAGAAGTAAATGGGGACATTTAAAAGGATGGATCCTTAGATAGCCAGAAATGTTGTATTTCCCCAAGTATTGGAAGAGCTGAGATCTCCCAGGCTCTATTTCTCCCAAAGCAGCTGCATATGTCTGAGCAGGGGCAGGAAGGAACAGCGAGGTGCTCTGTGAGGGCACAGGACTTCTGAGTCAGAGGAATGAGGCCACATTCACCCTAAGAGCATTTTATGAAATTCCTTTAGAAAAAAAAAATGAAGGGTGGCATTTCTAGCAGATCTTTAATCTGCTATAGCCTTTCTCTTTGGACCAAATTAATAAAATAAATAACAAGATAATAGTAAACATAAAAAAATAAGGGAAAGGTATGTAAGTCAATCCTTAACCTTCTCTAGTGGTGAAACAGCCAGGACATTGTTTTTCTGGTTTGCCTTCATTGCCTTTGAGGCACCATGATAGAGCCAGCTCAGGAACCTGTGTGGGTCTCCTTCATGCATTCCTGTCCCAACTGCCTGGACCCCTGTCCGTTTCCCTCTCTCTCTGCCTGAGCCCCCTCTAGCGTGCAGTGAGAAAGCTGGGAGACCTCTTTGTCCAGAGCCATAAATTCTTGGCCAGGCCAGGACACTCAGAAATCCCCACCTGCCATCCTTCAGTCACTGGGGCCATCAGGGTGAACAGACTATAAATTCAAAGCATGCAGGCAAATCCAAACTTGGGCATTGCAAAAGTTCTGTTGACAAAAAGCCTGATGGCAGAGAGCTTAAGAGGCGCAGGATTGAAAGACACATGGCCCTAAGTCATTAGGTTTGGCTGTCAGGCTCTTGGAATTGGAAATGCAGCACTATGGGCCGTGTGTTTGCCGAGAAGTGGCCTCCCGATGCGCCAGGACAGCTCAGCGGGTGGGGCCTGCTGGCCTCCAAGAGGCACTCTGCGTGTGACCCTGGGTGCGAGGGCGAGACCTGAGGCCCTGCAGATGCCCAAAACCAAGTCCAGATACAAGGTCCAAGTCCTTCCATCCTTGGTGGTCTATGGACTCCAGAAATGAAATGCAACAGGTGCCAACTATATCAGAAATTGAAGCTGATTTGCCCAGCTTGCCAACTTCCACTGGCTCATTTTCACTTAAAGTTTTCACATTCCCACCATGTCCCCACTCCACTCTTGCTGCAAATACAGTCTGAAGTTTGCAGGCTCAGGGAACTAACAGAGCCTCGTTCCCTCCCCAGCATTCGCTTCCCATGGGGCAGTGTTGGAGGTGCGATGGCTTGATTTTCATATTGGGTGCTTTCTTTCCTCCCAACCTTACAGCCTTTGGACATGCCCTGGTTATCGCCTCACAGACCCCAGTTCTCTCCCCATTTTGCATTTGTTCTTAGACATTTCAATATCAGAAAAGCCTGACTCACATTTTCTTTAGGGAGGGGTGGAGAGAAGATTCAGTGTTCACCCTCCCTGCCTGCCTGTCTCTCCCAACTACACCCACGCCCCCATCCCCTTCTCTCTCCTCCGCACCTTTTTTTTTGGCTTTGTTTTGGTTTTCATTGAGTTCTGTCCAAACATCGAATATTTTTAAGCTGTGAAGGATGGGAGTGTCTGGAGGAAGTGGCCAGTCTCTTGTCAACACCCTGTTTCTTTTCCTTGCTGGCAGGTTTTGATTGGAACTTGGTATTCAAGTGGGATTATATGACGCCTGAGCAGAGAAGGTCCCGGCAGGGGAACCCAGTCGCCCCTATAAAGTAAGTGCCAGCATCCTTCAGGGTGCCCCTCCCAGGTGAGACTCCAGGTTCCGGCTTCTTTGCTGGGCCTGTGCCGCCTGGAGACCCGGTGGGGCTGTTCACCTCCTGCCCTCCCGTTTCCCTTCATCTTAGCTCAGAGATGCGCACCTTCTACCAGGCCATAGAATAAAGTTCTTGGAGATTTCTTTTCCACAGTCAAAGTCTCACATACGTTTATAAGGCATGTCTGCTAGGTGTGTGCGTTCCTGTATGTTGATAACACAGAGCGTTTCCGTAGCTGAGTGGGGTCCCCAAGCCCAGGGAAGGGGGCTTGGTGGGCAGCAGGAGACTGACTGCAGAGGGGGGAACCCGTGCTCATGAAGCCCATGCTTTTAGATTCCCAGGCCAGGCAGTCGGCTTCATGGTTGAGAGTCAGGATGCCCTCTCTAGCTGGTGAGAGAACAGGGCCACCTATTGCAAGTCAGCACACGGTTAAGGGAGATGGCATCCACAGAGCACTTACTGCTGAAATACACTTGCTGACATTTAGCCAGCATCTGCAGTGTGCTGTACACCTTCCCAGTGTTTTACACTGAATTCACGGAGCATCTTTTCTGGGAACAAAATAGGGAGCTCAGTGTACATCTGTTGCCAGCCCATTCCTGGGGTGATGAAGTGAGGAGCATGGTGAATTTCCTTGTAGAAGGTGGAGCCTCGTCTGTGATAGTGATGATGAGAGCTGAAGCTAGGGAGCATTTCCTAAGCGTGCTAAGGGCTTTATGCCCGTGATTGTTTGTAATCCTAGTAGCTACCCTGTAAGGAAACTGACGCACAGAAAGGCCAAGTTCTTTGCCTATGGCAGCATGTCAGTAAGTGATCCAGCCCCAGCAGTCACACCTGCATAGGGGAGGCTCAGTCCAGCCCCTGGCACTGTGGGAACATCCACGCGGAGCAGTGGGCGAGTCATTTGAAGGCAGCAGAGGTGAAGCCGAGAGAGAGGCACCCTGGGCACTGAGCGGAAAACAGTGGCAGTGTGGCTGTTCTGAAATCAGCTTATTGTGAGGGAATCAGGGCTTGGCCTTGGTGCAAGGGTGCTGGCAATCTAACCTTGACTTTGCCCTCTCCTCCCACCCCCCTCTTCTTTCTGCCTCTTCAGAACCCCCATGATTGCTGGTGGGCTGTTTGTGATGGATAAGTTCTATTTTGAAGAATTGGGGAAGTACGACATGATGATGGATGTGTGGGGAGGAGAGAACCTAGGTATGTACAAGCCTCAAATCTCAGGACAGAGAAGTGCCTCCACTCTGCAAAAGGCAGGGTGCCAATTGGAAACAAAATTTAAAAGGCTTCAGAGTGACCATTCACTGGGCTTACTCGACCCTTGCAAACACATTTATAACGTCCCCTTTGCTCTTGAAAGTCTCTTGGGTTGGGTGTTAAAATGTGCCTCCCTAAGTTAGAGTGGAGGATGCTAGAAAACAGATAGTCTTTGAAGGGAAATGCAAACTCTTTCAAGTCATCTGAACCCAAGCATTTGGAATGCAGGCTTGCAAAAACAGAGGGAAACAGTCCAGGAGCTAGGATTCATGCTTAGTGGTGGAGAGTGGAAAATGAACCCCGAGGGCTGGTGGGATTGATCGAATTGAAATCATGAAAATCCGATGGGGCAGGGAGGCCTTGGCACTTAATCCCTTCTTAAGTACCTTTGTGAATGGTTCTCAACCCCATGCAAATAATTTTTACCTGGGTTAGGGCACAGTGAAATTTTACACATTGTGGCCTACATTGGTAGCCTTATGTTTACTGCATAAAAGATGAAAAGATTTGGTTTTTTTTTTTTAGGATTTGGGGTGGCGGAGTTCTTGTGTTTTGCTTGTTTCAATTAAAGCCCTTTGTTTCAAATGCTTGGCATTCTGAACGAATTCTCCTGGGCCATTGAGTGTTGCTAACGTACATTAGTCCTTGGGTGAGTGTACCCTGGAGGACAGGGGACAACGAAAGAGGAAAAACAGGCCACTCATTTTAGTAGTTTTTACTGTAATAGAGACTTCGAAAGCTTTTGTTACTTTAAAAGACTAGCCTAACCTGTTGTTTTTCCATTGTTTCATAACGTTAAAGTCAGTGATAACATCTCATCTTTGAGGATTTCTTTGCCTTGGTTTGATGTTGAAAGCTTCTTTAGGCTCAATAACTATACTGTGCGAGTGGAGGGACCATGGATCAAACTCCTTTTGGGTTTTTTTTTTTTTTAATGGTACATTAACCTTTAGAGAAAGCTTGGGTTCAAGTCATTTGAGTACAAAACGCTTCAGAATTGTTAACCCTCTAAGGAGAGTTCTGAGTCACCCTGTTCCATGGGTATCCCCTAATGGTTTAGTGGAAATCCAGCTGGCCACGGTCGCCCAGCAGGGCAGCTTATCACGTAGGCGGCCGTTTCTCAAAAACTGTGTGGTTTTCAGAAGTGTGCGTACTATTACCTGAAAGCATGGATTAGGCAAATGAGACATCAGCCAGCATTCTGAGTCATCACGTAGGAAGAGTGTTGATGTACATATCTAAGGAGGCATTCACCCAGAGATTGGAGGGGAGGATTTGTTTTAAGGAGCTGGTTTATTGTGGTTTGATGTTTGTATTTATGATGTAGCTGTGCCTAGGAGGCTCTAGGGCCTGAGTCATTCAGGTTGGGGTGAAGATGAACCCTGCAAGGAGAAGCACGTCTCTGCCCAGCAAGGCTGGGGCGTCTTTCCCTCCATGACGGGCTCTCCTACGTTATGCCAAGGACTTGGACTCCCAGTGAGGTTCAACAGGCCCACAGGTTTCCATGTGAGAAGGCCATGCCATGAGCCTTTCTCTCTCCTTAGCACTGCCCTGGCTTCTGCTTCTGCGGGCTGTGCACACTACTGGCCATTGCCAGCCTGAGGGTGCGCATTGGGAGAGGTGTGTGGTGCAGAGAGGCCCGAGTAAGATCCAAAACCACCTCCTCAACGTGTGCCCCACTGGAATTACTAGTGCTTCCCATTTTTCTAACTAATCATGTAAGTCCTTATGTCATCTAAGCAATTAAAAAGGAGGACCAAGAACCTAACCCTTAGCTCTAAAGATGGGGTGAGTCTTCTTGGGGATATAATCAATGCTTTTCTACATCCCTGCGGTGCTAGGATGGTGCTAAGTACTGCCAGGGAATCATCTATGCTTTCTTAGCAGAGTGTGGTCTGCAGAGGTCATCCATCTTGCCTAGGGTCTCAGAGCCAAGATGTAAACACTAACTGCGTAATTAAAATGCCATTG
Organism: Sapajus apella; assembly: GCF_009761245.1. Taxonomy (NCBI): domain Eukaryota; kingdom Metazoa; phylum Chordata; class Mammalia; order Primates; family Cebidae; genus Sapajus; species Sapajus apella. Next base: position 16,747,844 of record NW_022436989.1, on the reverse strand, counting down.
AGTTTTGCTGAGTAATTATCCTCAAAGTTATAGGCCTCAAATGAAATCAGCATTGAAGATAACTGTAGTTGTACTTAGCTTTCAAAATCTCCCACTAAAGCCCTGGAAGTATCCCTCGTTGGCTTAACAGACTCCCCATAGAGAAGCCAAGGGGATTTCCTAGCCCCTGATTCTAAATCTTCTGGTGAGGCAAATGGATATTTACATTTTATTTTCCAAAATACAGACAACTTCTTAAGTTATGTTGGGAACTGTAAAAAGTAAAGTCAGAAACCTTTCACTGCTTATGCTCAGGTGACTGTAACCATATATTTTCTATTACTACGGGAGAGTTGGCTGTTAAAGTCCCACAACAGCTGCAGGGTCACCCATTCCTAGTGAGTGAGGCATGAGTTTGCCGGACCCAAGCAGGAACTCATGGTGTTCTGACCCCTGTGTGGTATTTCCTGCCGTGTGACCGGCAGTCTGGGCGCCTATTGCCATAACTAGGTTGACTATCGGCAGGATTTACCATCAACTCACTTTATGGTCTGTGATGGTCCTACCCTATTTCTGATCAATGTGTGTTGGTGACCGTGACTGCACACTCTGTAGATTTATATGTGTATATTTGTACTTCTTTTAATTGGTTAGTTGACAGATAATTGTTCATATTCATGGGGTACATAGTGATCTTTTAATACATATAAGGTATGGTGATTAGATCAAGGGAATTAGCATATCCATCATCTCAAACATGTATCATGTCTTTGTGTTGGGAACATTCAGTATCCTGTTTCTGGTTATTTGAAACTATGTCATATATTACTGGTCCCTAGAGTCACCCTACAGGGCTGTAGAACGCAAACAGCATCCCTCCTCTCTAGCTGTAATTTTGTATCCTTGAAGAAATCCCTGTTCCTTCCTTCCCAGCCTTTACTATCCTCCTTACACTTTTTAATTCTATGAGGTCAACTTTTTTAGCTTCCATGTATGGGTGAAAACATGGTGTTCAACTTTCTGTTCTTGTCTTATTTCACTCAGTGTCCTGGGAACACTATTTAGCTATTAAAAAAATTGAAGTCCTGTCATTCACATTAACTCTGGTGATTTGTGTCCTGCCTCCCTAACATGTTCTTAGGGATCTAGATGATAGAGAGGAAAATTCTCTTTTCTGTCATACAAACCATGTGAAGAAAAACTGGGGATTTTTTTGCCTTTCAGAAAATCCTTAGTTTTTCTGTTTAATCCGTTTCTTGCATTCAGTCGGACCTCTGACTCCAGTCACTCACCTAATCAGTGATGATAAGGGCAGGTGCCTGGTTGAAAGGTACCTTTGTGTCACAGAAGGAGCACCAGTCAGTCTAAGCTTCGACTGAGTTCCAAAGCTATGGCAATCTGATGTATAAGTAGGCATGCGGAGTGCCTAGCCCTACACGTCTCGTTCCTCCTGCAGGTCAGTTCTTTGTTGAAGCAGGTGAACAGCAGCCTTCCCCAGGGAGCAGCCCTACCTGGGCCAGTTAATTACTGACTGGTACAAGTCTGTGAGCAGGGTGGAGATATCAGTCAGTTACTTGACTATCCTTGGCCACTACCATAGAACATAAGGTATAGTCTGTAAGTCCATAGCCCATAAGTCCAAACTTTGCCAGGAGACTTGAGCCTGCTAATGCACAGGGACTTATATTTAATAAGCTTTGCCATTTGAGGGAAGAGATTGTTTTCCCCTGCATGGGAAAAGCCAAGATGCATCCTAAGGTTCAGTCTGTTAATAAGTTTTAGAGAAAGGTGGTATATATGGTTGTCTAGAATATCTAACAATAAAGCTTAATGGTAGATATTTATATACCTTCAGTGTTGCCTTTTCTCACAGCGTTGATACTAAGTGTTAAAATGTGCACTCTGAATGAAGACACCCCCAGACGGGCTTTGTGTGAGCAATATGGCTGTTTATTCACCAGGGTGTAGGTGGGCCAAATCCAAAAATAGGGTCAGCGAAGGGCAGTGGGTTAGGAGTTGGTTTTATAGGTTTGGGGTGGGCAGTGGAAAGTTATAGAAGTTACAGTTTAGGGCAGTGTTTGCAAGCTGGGAGGGGGTCCTAGGTTTGCAAGCTGGGAGGGAGTCCTGGTATACAGTCAAGGTCCAAGTTCAGTTACAAAGTCAATGGCCTTATCAATTGGGGCAGGAATAAGGAACAATAGAGAATGTCTTAAAGTTAAGTAGGTGCCCCGTAGGGGTTGATCATTTCTTGCACTTCTCATGGTCTTCCGATTACCTCAGATTTTCCAGGACCTCATCTGGAGTGTCTGTGCAGGTCACAGAGGTTAGCATGGCATCCATGGGGCCATCAGTCGACCTGAAAGACCTTACACTAAGCAAGGGCAAATAATTGAGAGTCAGCTAGTGAAGAATTCAGCACAAGTGTTTTGTCACTCAGCAGTTACAATGCTACTGGGATATACATGATCTTATGCCAGGAGGCCTTTATATTTACAATAGACCAAGAAGCATTCTTGTCTCAAAGTATCTAGTCCACATCTAAAAACTATTTCCCCATGAACATTCTTTCTTGATTGTATTATGGTCCAGAGATCCAAATATGTCAAACACCTGTCCTATAGAGTTCTGCATCAGGTTCTGGAAAGAGGCAGGTCCTTATCGGGTCTCTTTTCAGCAGCGGAGGGCATGAGAGCCCTGTGATGGGATGGTCGGGGGGCCTCTGCACCTGTTTGGCATGGCTGCTGTAGCAGGGCATCTCAGGCTCTGTCAGTCACCTGTGTCTTGTTCATCGTCTCAGAGATCTCGTTCCGCGTATGGCAGTGTGGTGGCAGCCTGGAGATCATCCCGTGCAGCCGTGTGGGACACGTGTTCCGGAAGCAGCACCCCTATACATTCCCGGGTGGCAGCGGCACCGTCTTTGCCCGGTAAGTAGCGAAAGGCTGAGCGGGGTCCAAAACATTGCTGACCACCCTGAAGGCAGGATTTGGCCTTGGGCTGTTTGAGGACAGATGTCCTTCAGTAGGTGTGGTGCATTCATACAATGGAATACTGCTTAGCAATTGAAAGATGCAGCCCATGATGCAGGACACAACCTGGGTGCCTTTCCAGGGTATGGTGCTAAGTGAGAGAAGCAGTCACATACACAGTTCCACTCATGTCATGGCCTTATAAACACAGATCTTGGCTGGGCACAGTGGCTTACACCTGTAATCCCAGCACTTTGGGAGGCCAAGGTGGGTGGATCACAGGATCAGGAGATTGAGACCATCCTGGCTAACATAGTGAAACCCCATCTCTACTGAAAAGACAAAAAATTAGACGGGCATGGTGGCATGCACCTGTAGTCCCAGATACTCAGGAGGCTGAGACAGGTGAATCGCTTGAACCTGGGAGGCAGAGGTTGCAGTGAGCTGAGATTTTGCCACTGCACTCCAGCCTGGGAAACAGAATGAGACTCTGTCTTGAAACACACACACACACACACACACACACACACACACACACACACACACACACACACACACACACACACACACCCCAGTGATGGGGACCAGACCAATGGTGACCAGGAACTGGGATGGCAGGGAAGTGGGGAGTGTGACTGCAGAGGGGCAGCACCAGGGACATTTGGGGGAGGGATGGAGCTATTCCATCTCCTGGTTGTGGTGGTAGTTGCACAAACCTTCATGTGTGTGAAGAAGGCTCTCAGAATTGTACACCACCCCCACCAATGTTATGGAAAAATTTTTTAAGAAGAAATTTCCTGGCCGGGCGCAGTGGCACACACCTGTAATCCCAACACTTTGGGAGGCCGAGGTGGGTGGATCACAAGGTCAAGAGATCGAGACCATCCTGGTCAACATGGTGAAACCCCGTCTCTACTAAAACTACAAAAAATCAGCTGGGCATGGTGGCACATGCCTGTAATCCCAGCTATTCAGGAGGCTGAGGCAAGAGAATTGCCTGAACCCAGGAGGCAGAGGTTGCGGTGAGCCAAGATCGTGCCATTGCACTCCAGCCTGGGTAACAAGTGTGAAACTCTGTCTCAAAAAAAAGAAATTTCCTTTTTTATATATATATATACACACACACACACACACACACACACACGCGTACACATACACATATACACACACACACACATATATATACATAAAACCATCTGAGGTACAATCAAAAGCAACATTGTCTTACTCCATTTTATGCAGCTCTAACCAAATACCACCAACTGGGTGATTTAAAATGAACAGAAATTTATTGGTTCATAGTTCTGGAGGCTGAGAAGTCCAAGATCAAGGTTTGCTGGTGTCTGGCGAGGGCCTTCTTAAGGAGTCATTACATGGCAGGAGGGCAGCGAGCGGCCAGGAAAGAGCAAGGGAGGCCAAATTCTCCCCTTTATGATAGCATCAATTCCACCCATAAAGGTGGAGCCCTCATGGCACAGTCACTTCCTAAAGGTCACCTCTTAAAGGCCTCACCTCTTATGACTGTTACAATGCCAATTAAAGTTTAACGTGAGTTCTGGAGGGGACAAACATTCAAACCATAGCAGATATTAAAGTCAAGCTGCACTAAATTTGTATACCACAAGACATCATGATATAGAGACATGGTTCTTGATAGACAGTAGATATGTTTTAGTAAACATGAAGATGCCAACTGAAGGACTTTCTGAAAGAATAGCAAATAGCCATTCTGCAATAGCAAATAGCCAAGTATTCTCCTAGGGAATTCTCTTACATGCTAAAGACAGAACAGTGTACAAATCAGTCCTCAGGGAGATTGCCTTCTCTTGATCGTAGACAGTGAAACACACAGCTAAATAAGATAATTTCAAATAGTAGTAAATGCTATCAAGAAGGTAAAACGCAGTCATTTTATCTTCTTCATAGCATTTATTACTATTTGATTAGGACAGGCAGAAGGAGAGGTTTGCATGGTTGAGAGAACGCTTGAGGAGGTGGTATGTGAGTTCAGACTTGAAAGGTGGGAGGTCACTCTGGGACCCTGAGGAACCAGACTCCCTGCAGGAGGAGCAGATCCAGGCTGCTGAGGAAAGAGTGCATTTGGCATATCAGCAAAATGGAAGCCAAGGGTAGCTGGAACCTAGAGAGTGAGAGGACAGTGCACAGGGCCAGAAGAGCTAGACAGGCCCAGGCCATGCACCTTTGCAGGTCATGGGAAACTTTGGATGTTACTTGATTCTGGAGGAAACCACTGGTTTTCAGCAGGTGTCCAATGTCTGTTTTATGCTTTGGAAAGGTCCATGTGACTGCCGGGCAGAGTGGCAAGGAGGTGACACTATGGTGAAACAATGGTACAAGTGTCCCTTCCACTCTTGGAGCCAGAACAAGGGGTCTGTGAGCACTGTTGCAGTAGCCTAGGCAGAGATGTGATACAGTCATGCACCTATAACAGCATTTCAGTCAGTGGCAGTAGTCCCTTAAGATTCTAATATTGTGTGTTTACTCTGCCTTTTCTGTGCTTAGATACACAAATGCTTACCATTGTGTTACAGTTTCCTCTAGCATTCAGGACAGTCATGTGCTCTACAGGTTTGTAGCCTAGAAGCAATATGCTGTACCATGCAGCCTAGGTATGTAGCAGCCTACACCATCTAGGTTTGTGTAAGTACACTCTGTGATGTTCGAATGATGACAAAATTGCCTAAGGGTGCATTTTTCAGATTGTATCCCTGTCGCTAAGCAGCACATGGCTGTACCTGGAGCAGGTGTGTAGCAGTGGAGATGGTTCAGATCCAGCTCCATGGTGAGGCAGGCAGTTATTTACTAATAGGGTGACAGAGAGAAGGTTGGTAGAGCAGGGAATTAATTTAGGGTGATGCCTGGGAGCTTTTTACACAGCTGTGCTGGTGTACTGTCCCTACTGAAATAGGGAAAGCCTTCAGGTGGGTGTGGGTGTGGGCGTGGAGATTGCTAGCTTATGTTTTGTCTAATTTTTTTTTTCTTGAGACCGAGTCCTGCTCTGTCGCCCAGGCTGGAGTGCAGTGGTGTGATCTCGGTTCACTGAAAACACCACCTCCCGGGGTTTAAGAGATTCTCAGCCTCTGGAATGGCTGGGATTACAGGCATGTGCCACCATGCCTGGCTAATTTCAGTTTTTAGTAGAGACAGGGTTTCACTATGTTGGTCAGGCTGTTCTCAAACTCCCGACCTCAGATGATTCGACCACCCTGCCCTCCCAAAGTGCTGGGTTTACAGGCGTGAGCCACTGTGCTCAGCCTTTTTAAAACTTTTTTAAAATGCAAATTATACAATACACATATTATACAGGAGTCAAATTATTAGCACGGGGAATCTGATTTCTGAAAAAACTTTTAATAAGCCAAAATAGCAAATAATGCTTCTGATCAAATTATCTTCTCTCAAAAAGTATGTTTCTTCACAAATGTCAAAACTTCGTTTTTGTTCTTTATTAAAAACAAAAATATGATCTTATACAATAAGCTTTACAAAATCAAACAAAAACGTGCATATATGTGCTTTTTCCTGGGGTAACATGAGATTCTTTGTATAGACATATCAGACACCCCACATCAATGCCATTGATCGCTACCAGCAAACAGTGGATTTCAGAAACAGTATGTTAAAGTACTCAAGACATTGCACCCTTTGTTAGAAGAGAAACTTTTTCAATTGTATTTCACTGCCCAGGAGCCTGTATTTTCAAGATTTGGAAAATAAGTTGACCCAGGGTTTCATTATTTTGGGGCTGCATGGACCTGATTAAAAAGCCCTGCTGTGGGCCAGGCTCAGTGACTTATGCCTGTGGTCCCAGCACTTTGGGAGTCTGAGGCAGGCAGATCACAAGATCAAGAGTTTGAGACCAGCCTAGCCAACATGGTGAAACCCTGTCTCTACTAAGAATACAAAAATTACCAGGCATGGTGGTGCGTGCCTGTAATCCCAGCTACTCAGGAGGCTGAGGCAAAGAATTGCTTGAATCCAGGAGGCAGAGGTTGGAGTGAGCCAAGATCACCCCACTGCACTCCAGCCTGGACAATAGAGCAAGACTCCATCTTGGGAAAGAAGAAAAAAGCCCTGCTGTTGACCTTCAGCCAGGCTGCCCTTTACCTTAGTCAACTCATCTGAAAGATAAGGAAGTGGAATTATATGACTGTATTTCTGAGATCTCTTTCCAGTTGCACATTCTCTTAATCTTTTATACAGGTTGAGTATCTTTTATCCAAAATGCTCTAGACCAGAAATATTTCAGAGTTTTTATTTTTTCAGAATTTGGAATATTTACATGCACTACATAATGAGATATCTTGGGGGTGGGATCTAAGTCAAAATACAAAATTTGTTTGTTTTATATATATACCCTCTACACATAGCCTGATATTACTTTAATACAATACTTTTCATAATTTTGTACATAAAACAAAGTTTGTGTATATTAAACCATCAGAAAGCAAAGGCATCACTGTGACCCCCCACTGGGTTCGTCTTGCTCACTGCCCAGGTGAAGGTGACTTACCAAGATGGGAATTGCAATAGAGAAAGAGTTTAATTCACACAGAGCTGGCTAAGCTGGAGACTGGTGCTTTATTACTTAAGTCACTCTCCCCCAAAATCTGGAGGCTAGGGTTTTTCAAGGATAATCTGTGGGGAGGTGGGGACTAGGGAATGGGTGCTGCTGATTGGATGGGGTGCAATCATAGGTGTGTGATAAATGGTTCCTGTATGTGCCGAGTCTGCTTCTGGGTGGGTCCACAGTACCAGCTAGAGATCTGGTTGGACTCATCAGAAGTACAGAAGCCTGAAAAGACATCACAAAAGGCCAGCCTTAGGTTCTGCAATGGCGATGTTATCTGCGGGGGTAATTGGGGAAGTTGCAAATCTTGTGGCTAATTTATTAGTCCAACAGAGGTAGTCCGATACCCAGACAGTAAGAGGGTTTGTTTTGGGAAAGAGCTGTTACCATCTTTGTTTTAAAGTTAAACTATAAACTAAGTTTCTCCCAAAGTTAGTTCTGCCTATGCCCAGGAATGAACAAAGCGCAGTTTAGACGTTAGTGGTTAGATGGAGTCAGTCAGGTCAGATCCCTTAAACTGTCAGCTTTCTCATTGTTAATTTTTTTTGCAAAGGCAGTTTCATCAGCATCCCATGTTGGTGCTCAGAAAGTTTTGGACGTTAGGTCATTTTGGATTGGGGATGCTCAACTTGTATGACTTTTAATGTGTAAGTATTTTACTGTCTCAATACTTGTAAATACCTGCAAAAGCAAGGAGGGCCTGGACAAAAGTGAGCCTCCCTAGGTGCCAGTGTATCTGCAACACCGAGAAGACTGTTGGCGGTAGGTACCAAATAAGTACCTGAATGAACCAGTAGATAAATGAAGAAAAGGAACTAGCACTGAGCAGCACATGGAGGTCATTCTTTGAGGCTACCTAGATATCCTTTTCTGTTACGAAGACAGAAAAGAGTTGCTTTGCAATTAGAAATTTTTAGGTGACTTAATCACTTCAGACCGTGAGTGATTTGAAAACAGTGTGGCTTGAGTTCATAAAACCTTTAAACCATTAAGGCTGAAAGGAACCTAGGACATTCTTAAATCCTTTCGTATCCCTGTTGGGGAAATCAGGTGCCAGGTGTTATAAGTATTTAAGTTAAAAACTGGTTAAAAACTGGCTAGGCATAGGTTAAGGCATAGGTCACTTAGCAAGACCCCGAAACCCCACTAAGAATATTTAGTGGCTTTTCTGAGAAATGACATGTATAATCCAACATCCCTCAGCATTTTAAGTACTCATTGATGAATCTATATGTTTTTTTAATAGAAAGCAAAAATTCATCAGTCTCATCACCAAACTAATTGTGCCATAGCAGTCTCATAATTTGATGAATTCATCTGTCAGTATCTCTGTCTCTCTCTCTCTCTCTCTTGTTTTCTCACTGGCTTTCCTTCTGCCTCTACATACATATCCACTATGTGAAATTCTGCAAACCTTTATTTTCCCACAAGTCCAGGACATGATTTATGTCAACATTTAAGATACACACTCGTGTTTTTAGTGGTCACAGAATATTCCATTTGATTCCTTCCTCATATTGAGACATACAGTTTCTCTCTTTTTTTGCTATTATAAGCGAAGCTGAAGTGAGCGTATTTTCACATGTATATTTCATTCCTAGTTGATTGTTTCCTTGAGATAAATTTCTAGAAGTATCGCTGCTGGGTTAGAGAATGAGTGCATTCATATTGTCTTATCTGTCTGTTGAATGGCAATAAAGTAACAGTCCATATCCCACTTTACTAAAATAGTAAAGTATATACATCTCCTTATATGAAAGATGTAGGCCCCATACCGAAATTACTTTAATAATGGCAGCTCAGATCAGTTGAAAGGTTCACCATTTTAAGGAGTTATTTTAAAAGGCAAGCATTGTCTCCTTACTGTATTTATTTTGGAAGAACATAATGCCTTCTATATGGAGCCCTTAAGGAAGCCTAGCTATAGCTTGAAGTGGGAGCCCACCTTATAGCCAAGACCAGAATACGATAGCAAAGAGGTTTGCTGTGTGCATGCTACTTCATGAATGCTTTCAAATAACTCTTGGCAAGATTTGCTGCTAATACCTATGCAGATGGTAGCCTTTAATGCATATGAGACACTCAAGAGTAGCTTGTCCCAGGGGCTATGTTTATGGCAAATCATGGTTCTCTCCATGAGAATTAAGCACATGGTTTTCTTTCCTTCTAGAAAAGCCTACCGCACTGCACACAGACACGGGGGACATGGGGCATGGAACTACCACCCCTTCATATCACTATTTC
>NW_022436989.1:16709829-16737964 GCF_009761245.1 Sapajus apella | reverse complement strand
TATTTTTTTTTTTTTTTTTTTTTTGTATTTTTAGAGGAGATGGGGTTTCTCCACATTGGCCAGGCTGGTCTCGAACTCCTGACCTCAGGTGATCCGCCCACCTTGGCCTCCCAAAGTGCTAGGATTATAGGCATGAGCCACCACGTTTGGCCCCCAGGAACTCTTATGTAGTCTGCACTTTTGCACAGAGCTGTCTGGTAGTGCTGTAGCCGTGACGGGAAAGGCCATGGCACCCAGGATCTCCTGGCCGCTCCCTGTGGCCCCAGCCCTGTGTGGACATGTGATGTGAGAACTGTTACAGAGTAACCTTCTTTTGCCCTTCTTTATGATACAGCCCCCAGTCCTTTCTTTAAAATACCTACTTGTGCTGTAATTTCAACTTTGCCTTTTGCTTTTTGACTATCTGCATGACAAGAAAGCCATTCCGATGGTTCAGTAAGCACCTGCTGAGGCTGGCTCCCCACAGATCCGGCTCGGGGTGCCGGTGGGAACAGCCCATCCTCTGCCGTGTGCTATGATCCCAGCTGGAGCTGCTGCACAGCCAGAGAGAGCCGCCCTAGTCACACTCCAGCAGACAGGTGCAAATGGACTGATGCAGACAGAAAGAAAGCAAATCACACCTCAAGATTTATTTTCTTTGTAGCAACACCCGCCGGGCAGCAGAGGTCTGGATGGATGAATACAAAAATTTCTATTATGCAGCAGTGCCTTCCGCCAGAAACGTTCCTTATGGAAAGTAAGTGGCAGCCCTGCCTTCTCACACTTACTGGGGATTCTTGGGGTGTGGGGGTGGGAGGTAAGGGGCTGCCATCAGGGTTGAGGGCAGGCACCCAGGTGCCAAGGCGGGAAGGGGTTGTGGGCACAGGGGCATGGACAATCCACACCATGCCACCTGCTCCAACCCTGTTCTCCTCAGCAGATTTTCAAGTTTGATGTAGAAAGCCCATCTGTTCCTAAAATTTATAAAGGAACCTTATTTCTCTCTTCTCCAGTATTCAGAGCAGACTGGAGCTTAGGAAGAAACTTAGCTGCAAGCCTTTCAAATGGTACCTTGAAAATGTCTATCCAGAGTTAAGGTAAGTGCCCAGGGATCTGGGGTTTCACTTTGTAAGGGGTTAGAAGCCAGTAAGGCCAGAGAAGCAGCAGAGGGGAAATAGAGGTTGCACAGCAGGCTTGAGGCTGGGTGCCTGGGCCCAGTGAGAGCCTGTGGTCTCACCCCGTGGTGTGGACCTGAGAATCTGCTCCCTGCATCGGCCTGCTGCTTTCTGTCCTGCAGAGCTGCCCTCCCACGCTTCAGAGTCGCAAAGGCAATCCGGGCTTCACTTTATTTTTGGCTTGTTCCCCACTGGTAAGGTGATGGGCTGGGTGACCCAGAGGACTAGTGTCTGACAGGCTCTTCGAGTGACTGGGAGCGATCCCCAGCCTCCACAAGTGTGTGCTGTCTGCGCCCAACCCCCCAAGGCCGAGTGCCTTCGCCCGCTTCTGATCTGCAGCGCTCACCCTTGCTTCTCCTATGGGCCCACAGATAATGGCCCCAGCTAGGCTTGGAGCATGGGGACCTGACCACGTGCCTCCCTCCTCCCAGCTGGGTTAATCACATGTGAAACAGTAGTAATAATGCCACTGCCCTGCATTCCTCGGAGAATTCATGACAAAAATACCTTGCCGTGCATTATTTCCACACCTGGCCTCTTGTTTTAAGTGAATACGAGCTCCCCTTCCAGAGGGACCCACTGATAACCTCGTGAGAAGACCTATAGATCCACTGGCGTGGGGGAGCCATCTGCACTTCATCTTCTTAAAGAGACTGTCAGGCAGGTCATGCCTTAATGTGGCACATTGCTTATTCCAAATATTCCCAGAGCATTTTACAGCAGCTCACATATCTCCAGCTCAGTGCCTGCGCACGCAAGGCTTGCCATCATTATCTTTCTGCTAACGGCTCCTTCCCAGCCCTTGTCACGGAGATTTGTTGGACAGTTAGGTAATGTGGGCTCTCTGCGTCGCTCCTGTGTGCTCACTTGGCTCTTTGGAACTGTTTCCTCTGCTTTTCAAGTAACGTGAGGCGCAGGTGGCCCATGCCCCCCAGGAGGAGAACAGGAGAGAACACAACGTCCTCCTCCCTCAGATCCCTGCAGCATAGCACAGCTTTTGCTGGGGATTAAGAGCACGATGGTCACTGGTGCTAGACCGCTGGTTGTCATCTCTCCGCCAGCCAAAGAGGGGCCTCACTTCAGTGGATTTTAGCCCAACCATGGCACTCACTTTGCTTTTTCAGTCACAGTTAACTGAAAAAGCAGTCAGCTTGGCAGATAGGAGTTCCAAACGGAGTAACATTAAGTGCAGTTTCTCACAGAGGCCACCCATGGTTTGTAGTGATGCTGGGCCCTGCACCCACTGAAGACCACGTCTCAGGCACTGAGCATCATCCCAGCTGGCAAAGCTGCCTCCCCTGCCTGTGTGGGGTGAGGGAGACACCAGCCTCGTGTTTTGTATCTGTACTATCACCACTATTTACTGAGTGCTTCCTACGAGCCAGGCACGAGGCCGCATGCTTTACACAAAATGTTTTACATAACACTAGTTGCAGACCTGGGTAGCCGGTACCATACCAAAGGGCAAATCAAGCTTCAGAGAAATTGAGTCTTGCCTGAAAGATCACACAGCCAGCACCTGGCAGAGGCAGACTGAGGTTCGGATCTGGTTCTGAAGCGCATTGTTCTTCCTGTGGCTGTGGCTTTGTTCACATTAGGCCACGTGACAAGTCCACTCACCTTTCCTATCTTTACTGGATAAAGGTCACATCCTAAGAGCATTGGAAAGTTCAAGGCAACAGGATCTGACCACATTGATTTTCTAAATGACTTCCAGTAGGACTAACATTGAAGAGTACCAGGAGCTTTTCCTTCCTTTCAAAAAAAAAAAAAAAAAGTCCTGATATGGAATGTAAAGAATAAACCCCCAGCATACAGTCTTAAAGTGTTGGAAGTCCGGAGCCTGGAAGAAATGCTGTGTCCCTGACCTACACTGCCTGTGGTAGGAAGGGGCACGATTCCTGGTCACTGGGCCATTCTCTCATTCCTGCCATCTATTGTGAAGCCACAGAGCAAAGGGGTTGGTGGACAGTAGCTGGTGGTCATGTGCATCTAAGCAAGTGATTCTCACGTTGTTTTTCAGGGTTCCCGACCATCAGGATATAGCTTTTGGGGCCTTGCAGCAGGGAACTAACTGCCTCGACACTTTGGGACACTTTGCTGATGGTGTGGTTGGAGTTTATGAATGTCACAATGCTGGGGGAAACCAGGTATGTGCATGGGGAAGCCAGGTCACCTGCAGGCCCAGAAAGAGCAGGAGTCGGGGGGTCCTGAGGTTAGACCTCCCAACTGCCCCCTTTCGTCTGGGATGGGTGATGTCTGTGAGGAAGCGCCTGGCTCCTGCTGGCCACAGCCTCTTTGGCAACCAGCCCCAGGGCCAGATAGGATGTCACACACTTTGACTGATGCATCAGCTCTGTCATCAGCTTTGGACCAGGCTCTCTGCTGCAGTGGCAAGAGTGCGCTGGTCACAGTTGCTATTGCAGGGCCTTGGTCTTCTTCCTGCCAGGTCTGTCCTCTCGGCCATGTTCTCTCACCCCCAAAGCACCCATTCTGCCTCTACATCTGGCCCCAGAATATGATGTCTGCACCTGCCTGGTGTCCCTGTTTTAAACAGTTTCTTAACTGTGGGCACTAAGGCGGCTACTAGTGGTAGCCCCTGCCTGTTAGATAATAATAGATTAAGATTGAAGATATTCAGTGTTAGTTGCTTCAGTTGGACACATACACACCTTTTTTTTTCCTCTTTTTTTTTTGCAATGTTAATTCACTTTATTTTTCTTATATAAAAACTCTATGTTGTGGCCACAGCTGGAGCTTGCGTCCTCTGCACAGAGACTTTGGTGTGGGTCTTGACGAGGTGGTCTGTGAATTCCTGATAGGGAGACTTGGTGAATACAGTCTCCTTCCAGAGATCGGGGGTCAGGTAGCTGTAAGTCTTAGAGATGGCATCAAACGTGGCCTTGGCGAAGTTGCCCAAGGTGGCAGTGCAGCCCCCAGCTGAGGTGTGGCAGTCATCGATACATCATGAGCAGCTTCTTGGGCACAGGTGCTGAGACAGTGCCAGTGCCCCTGGGCGCGGGGAGGAGGCCCCAGCACAGAGCCACAGCGGCCTGTCACCTTGCAAGGGACCGTGTGGGGCTTGCCGATCTTGTTCCCCCAGTAGCCTCTGCGCACGGGGACAATGGAGAGCTTGGCCAGGATGATGGCCCCACGGATGGCAGTGGCCACCTCCTTGGAACACTTAACACCCAAACCGACGTGACCATTGTAGTCCCCAATAGCAACAAACGCCTTGAACCTGGTGTACTGGCCACCTGGGTCTGCTTCTGCACCGGCATAATCTTCAAAACCTCATCCTTGAGAGAGGCCCCCAGGAAAAAGTCAATGATCTCAGATTCCTTGATGGGCAGAGAGAAGAGACAGATCTCCTCCAGAGGTTTAATCTTCATGCCTTTGACCAGGCGGCCCAACTTGGTGACAGGCATCCACTCCTTATCCTTGGCTTTGCCTCCGCGAGCTTCGCGGCCTCGGCCCCGGCCCCGGATACCACTGCCGAAACCTCCCTGGAAGCCACCAGGCTCCCCCGCCCCCGCTGCACTGGCGTCATCCACCATTTGGTGTTTTATCAGAGAAGAAGCACACACCTTTTTTAAAGGCATTAAAACCCACTACCCTCTCCCGTCATCACAGAGGAGAGACAAAATGAAGGCTTGATGGGCGCAGCTGAGACTTCTAATTCTAAAAACAGTTTTCCCATGAGATAATAATGGATTGGATAAAATGTGAGCTTCATGCACAAAAGGGCTTGGGTGATTCTGTGTACTCTTACCCCTTCCCGAAAACTTGCCTGGCACCAAGAAAGCCTGCAGTTTTTAAAAGGGCACTTTAATTCTGTGTATGTATCCTAAATGTATTGATTTCCTAACTTTCCTTAACTGAAAGTATTTTTGAAAGTGGGCATGTACTTTTGTGTAAAGCTGGGTGCTCCTCCCACGTGAGTGTCCAGGCAGAACGCAATCCCTAAATACCTTGACTCCTTTGTTCACTTGGTGATGTGGTTTTAGCAGTCACTTGCAATGGCCTGGACATTCTAAATTAGAAAAGACAGGGGAACCTGCCTGCCTGGGGCTTGACTGAGCCAGTCCCCATCCAGCAGAGGGCATGGGGCAAGTAGCCAGGGCCTGTCCCAGGTTTCCGTAAATCTCCAGCCCTAGCCCCCTTAACTAGAAGATACTTGGCTTTGATGAGTTGGAAAATAAGAGCGAGCCTCATATTCTCATGTGGTTTTGATGGAGTTGATCCTGCATTCTCTTTATCAGCGTCAGCAATGTCAGTGATTTGGAATAGCTCAATGTGATACTGTGTTTGGGTAAGAGCCGATGGGTCTTACCGACAGGTGTGAGTGTGCTTCCAGTGAGTGCCTATGCACATGACACACACACACACACACACACACACACACACACACATACTCACACAAACGTACATATCTCGTCACATTCTCACATACCAGCTGTCTTCTCATGATGCCCAGGTTCATTCCCCTTCTCTTATGCACACACGTCTAGGCTCAGGCGCTGCTGCTTTTTTCTTTTTCTCTATTACTCAGATACAGAGCTTGTTTTGCTCTCTGTTTCATGTACATGACTTCATATCATTGGTCTCTGTCTTTTTGACAAATATTGATGGAGGGTCTTCTACTTGGTGGTACTGTTTTGCTAGAGAAAGGGATTAGAAGGCAAACAAAACAATCCCTTGCCTTCAAGAAACACAGTTTAGCGGAGGGTTAGTAACCTACTGTAGGTTATGAAACAGAGGCCACAGAGGCACCCACTCACCTCTGTGCTGTCCAGGTGGCTGTGCCTCCTGCTATTCCGGCTGCCCTCGCCTCCATGTTTAATCACTAGGCTGATCCTTCTGCCACGTGGCGGGACTGCATGCCATTCCCAGGCTCCCAGGCCCTGGCCTCTGTGTGTAGCCTCTGGGCTGTGAGAACACTCCCTGGGGAGCAGGCTTCAGGTGTGGGCACACGCACAAGCCAGCCTTTGGCTGTAGCCTGATGGACCAGTTGTAGGTATTTCACACTATAGCAGGTGGACCCCCATGGGTACTCATCCTGGCCCAGCCAATGTCAGAAGTCACCTGGAGGGAGGAACCCATACAGAGGAGGGAAGAACAAAGAGAGTAGAAGTGACACTGGTGAAAGGAGGAGCCAGTTAGTATTGGGTGAGCGGGCAGAGGCGTAGGGGAAGGTGCCATCCCCACCGTGTCCATGCCTCTGTGCCCTTGTAGCTCTTCCATCTAAGACCCTGTCATTAACTGTGTTCTTAGTCACTGCTGGGAAGCAGGGGGCACAGGGGACTCACTCAGAGGCCATGCAGGGTGCCGTGCGGCACTGCTGTGGTTCCCACTGTGGTCCAGGTATGATTGGTGGAGGCATCTCCTAGGCTGTGTTCCTTCTACATTGATCACAGTGCATTTCTTTCCACGGTTTGGGCTTTATTTTTGAGGTGTGGAAAGCAGTGAGCATAGGGAGAGATGTTTTATGTATTTCCATCTAGAACCATAGTGAAAGTCCACCAAAATGCCCTCAGAAAAGCAGAGTTCGTGAGGAAGGGGAAAATGATGGGTCTCATTCTCAGCAAGGTGTGTTTCAGCTAAGCCAGAAAGATGGTGCTTCAGGGCTTGGTCACACAGCATTAATGCAGATTTCACCAAATGCAGAAATGTGGATAATTCATGTGGGGCTGGGCGAAGCTTCCCTCTGGCCTGTGGATGACAGAACAGAGCAGGTACCCGCCCAGGTTCCGTATGGTCTGGGTGTGGGGCCTCTAGTGATTCCTGGCTGGCCTCACCATCATGTTTAATTGCTGGAGTTCCCCTCTGTCACTCTGCAGTGTTCTGATGATTCAGGGAAGGTTGGAAAGGTTAGTCCTTTCTGTGTCAGCGCCTCTGCTGGAAAGCCACACGCCTTATGCTGCAGCACATTCAACAGAAGCCTGTGTCCAGTCCCCGCCCGAGGGAGTTGGTCATCAGAGTCGCTAGCCCCAGCTTCATTCCCCTTGTGTCAGCCTCTGTGACTGGCTCATCCCCTCAGCGTTGCACCTTAATTACTGCACAGCTAGTAACACCAGACGGAGTCCAGGCCCTGTGGAAGCAGCAGGTCTGCGGGAACCAGACTTCTCCCGTGCAGCTGCTGCCTATGACCACCCTCACCTGCCCCCAGGAGGACAGCCTGTGTCCCGCCTTCAAGGCTGTGGCCCTTGCCCCCCCCACCCCGATCCTGCCCAGTAGAGGGGCTCCAGCATTCCTCTCTGCACAGTCGGGGTGCTGAGCAGAGGCACAGTGCTGAGGGCAGCTACAGCGCAGACCTTTGACACAGAGCCCCCGCTCCTCACCTCAGCACAGACTTCAGGGATCAGCGAAGGGCTGTGCCAAGGAATCAACAAGATGGGACCTGCAGGGCGCTTCTCCCACTCTGCTTGTGCTTTTCCTTTTTGCTGTCGTGCAGCCATTACTGTTCTCACACACAGTAAGAAGTGTGAGTTCATAATATTTAAGAAATAAATATCTCTCTTCCTTTCCAGCAATAAGTGCTAACTCTGCCCACTCTCAGTCCTCCTCTGATGGCTGCATGCTGGGATTTACAGAGAACTTTTTTTTTTTTTTTTTTTTTTTTTGAGGCGGAGTTGTGCTGTCACCCAGGCTGGAGTGGGGTGGTGCAGTTTCGGCTCACTGCTACCTCCACCTCCAGGTTCAAGTGATTCTCCTGCCTCAGCCTCCCAAGTAGCAGCAATTATAGGCACGCGCCACCACACGTGGCTAATTTTTTTATTTTTAGTAGAGACGGGTTTCACTGTGTTGGCCAGGCTGATCTCTAACTCCTGACCTCAAGTGATCCTCCTGCCTTGGCCTCCCAAAGTGCTGGGGTTACAGGCACGAGCCACCACACCTGGTCTGCCCGGAGAACTTTTGCAAAATGCTGATGCCAGGTGCTATGCCCAGAGAGCCTGATCTAATTTGTCTAGGGTCAGAAAGCACCAGATCTTTAAGAGCTACCAAGTGATTCTAAATGAGGATTTGTCCTGGTGCAGTGGCACACACCTGTAGTTTCAGCACTTTAGAAGGTCAAGGTAGGAGGATTACTTGAGGCCAGGAGTTCAAGACCGGGCTGGACAACATAGGGAGCCTCTGTCTCTACAAAAAAAAAAATAGCCAGGTGTGATGGCCTGTGCCTATAGTCCAGGCTACTCAGGAGGCCGAGATGGGAGGATTGCCAAAGCCCAAGAGGTCAAGGCTGTCATGAACCATGATTGCACCACTGCACTCCAGCCTGAACAGCAGAGTGAGACCATGTTTCTAGAATAATATCAAATAAATTAGGGCTGGTCGTGGTGGCTCTCCCCTATAATCCCAGCACTTTGGGTGGCCAAGGCAGGTGACTCACGCGATCCGGAATTCGAGACCAGCCTGGACAATATGGTAAAACCTCGTCTCTGCTAAAATACAAAAATTAGCTGGGCATGGTGGCGGACATCTGTAATCCCAGCTACTCAGGAGGCTGAGGCAGAATCGCCTGAACCCAGGAGGCAGAGTTGCAGTGAGCCAAGATCACGCCACTGTGCTCCAGCCGGGGCAAGAGTGTGAGACTCTGTCTCAAATAAATAAATAAAAATTTAAAAAGATAAATCAGGAGGTGAGGAGCAGGGGTTTTCTAGTGGAAAGATGGCCACATCAGCAGATGCGATGTGACGTGAGACGGCATGACGTGATGCATGTTGCACACTCAGCTGGGAGTGCCTTCTCCGTAGGCCCATCTGGGGCCAGTGGGCTACTGTCTAATCAGTGCTCACCCACAGAACCATGTGTTACGATGGGGCTGCTCTAGGTCTGCCATTCAGTATATCAGTCGCATTGTGCCAGCTGGACACTTGAAGTATGACTAGTGTGAATTAAAAGTTTCATTTCATTTCATTCTGATGAATCTAAATGTAAATGGCCCCGTGTACCCTGTGGCTAGCCCATTAGACAGTGCGGCTCAGATGTTCCAGCTCGCAAACCCACTGTGCATGAGTCCTCCCTGAACTGACAGAAAGGGATGCTTTTTTGCATAGTGTGTGACACGGATGAGAAATGAAAGAGTAATAATATTTCCCAACTGAAAATAAGGCCCGGTGCTTTGGAAGAGTGAGGTTTGTTATCTGGTTTCCGGCTGAGCCTTGGCAGACACACAGGAAATGAGAAAATTAATGGCCGTGCCTTTTAAGAGTGGCAGCTCAAAAAAGCATTTCTTAAATATTTATGAACTTTATTTTACAAATTCAGATAATTGAAATGCAGCAGAAGAACAAAACGGCAACCAGCTCTGTTGTTTGCCCAGCTGAATTAGCGTTTCTGCAATCCTGCCTAAAGTCTGCTTTACAGTCATTAGGCACACAGTAGCAAGGAGGTTATAGAAACATTCAGACGTGCTCTTTAACTGGGTGTCAGCAGAGCCTCCAGCCTCCGCCAACACCTGCTGCCAAGGACAGTCTGGAACCTTTCTCCATACCAGCCTCGTCCCCTCGCTCAGGACTGTCACCGTGGGTGGGCATCTCTGTGTGCCATAGTTTCACACGTCCTGGTGGTGTCCCTGGCACCTGTGAGTGAGTGCAGGGATGGAACGATGTGCTTCTTCCTGGCCCTCTCCATCCTGAACACCATCTGCATACAGGAAACACGGCTTCCTCTCTGTACTCCACACCTCCAATACTTCTGTGACCCAGTGAATGGGAAAAAACAGACTGCTTCTCCTTTATACACACACAAAACTTCTCACCTCTGACACCAGCTGTGTGGGCTTTTCCCCCACACCAAGTAGTTCTCCAATTCTCAAATCCTCTGCAGACACTAACTGTCCTACGCGTCAATTCCGTTCTGACACCGTCTGCCCAGAGTTAGCACAGATCCCATGGGTTAAGGGCTTCATCCCACAAGATGCTCCCACTTCAGATGGCAGTCACAAGCCCAGGTTGTCACCTGTGCTGCTGTCTGACTGTAAATCAGGGCTGCCACCACCTTGCCTTGGGTTCATTCATTTGCAAAAACAGTTCATAGAACTCAGGGAAACAGTTTACTTACTGGTTTACCTGTTTATTATGAAAGACTACAAGCCAGGAGGAGCCAGACAGAAGGGATGCATAGCGCACGGTGTGAGGGTAGGTGCTGGAGCATCCATGCCCTCTCCAGGTGTCCGGCAACTACATCCTGGAGTGCAGGGACTTGGACAGAGGCCTCATCATGTGGGCATGATCTCCAGCTCCTCTCCCCTTCCGGAGGATAGGGTGGCGGGGGACTGAGAGTTCCAGGCTTCTCATCGTGGCCTGGTCTTTCTGGTGACCAGCCCCATCCAGGAGCCCATTAGAGTCGCCTCATTAGAACAAAAGACACTCCCATCACCCGAGAAATTCCAAGGGATTAGGAGCCATCTGTCTGGAGCCAGGTCAAAGACCAAACACTGGAATGAAAGATGCTCCTGAAACCCCTGTGGCTCAGGAAATGACAAGGGTTTTAGGAGCCTTGTATTTGTGCCAGAAACAGGGGCAAAGACCAAATAATTATTTTTATGATGTCACACTGTCCTAGAGTATGGGTGATATGGAGTGCCTGTGTGTGTTTGGAAGAGCTGGCTGGAACTCACCCGTGTGGAAAGACAGCATCATAGAATGTTGGCATTCAACTCGGGGTTGGGTGGCCTTCCCTAGAGAACACAGCTGGCAGGGGTGGGTGGGTCAGGGCTCCCTGCACCCTGTGTTTGGGTGCTGCAGTGCACGGGCCAAGCAGGTGCTTCAACTCTAGGACTCTTCAGAGCCTTTAATAGACTGTGAATTTCCAAGAAATAAACGCAGCACAAAGTCTGTTTCCCAAATTTAGTTGACCTAGAATCCATTTTTCATAGAATTCCTCATGGAGTAGAATGTGAGGAACACTAATTAAAAGGTGAGGAAATGGAAGCCCTGGGAAGTGAGCAGGCTTGCCCAAGTCTCCCCTCTTTAGGGGAGGAGGAAGTCTTCAGACAGGTGAAGGTCACTTCTCCTAGACTGGCGTCTGTGCCTCTGTTTCCCCTCTGCTGATGCTGAGAGCTGGAGATGGTGCATTCCACCTGGAGACAGAGTCTTGGACTGTCCCCCAGGCTGGAATGCAGTGGCACAGTCACGGCTCACTGCAGCCTCGCCTCACAGATTCAAGTGATCCTTCCACCTCAGCCTCCCACATAGCTGGGACCACAGAAGTGCACTGCCACACCTGGCCAACTTATTTTTTATTTTGAGTACAAACGAGGCCTCTCTGTGTTGCCTAGGCTGATCTCTAACTCCTGGCCTTACACGGTTCTCCCACCTTGGCCCGCAAAGTGCAGGGATTATAGGCCTGAGCCACGGTACCCAGCTGAATCTTCAGCTTTTAATGTTCTTCTAATGACGGACTACTTGTTCCAACACAATGTAGATACTAGACAGTGAGGCTTTCTTAAAGACTATTTGTTCCTTTCCTTACCTCTCTTTCCAAGAATTGAAAAAAGAAAAAGTGTCCTTCATAGCACATAATAGTGCCTGAGGTTGCAGAGATATTTGTGTGTCTTTCATTTTCCCTACTAGAAAGTGAGCCCGGCTCTGTGAGAGCGCCTGTTTCATGCAGGTGTGCAGCAGGTGGCATGGGACAGACCAATGGAAAGAGACGGAGAGAGAGAGGGGAGGCCCCTGCAGTGTACCAGGGCTTAGGGTGGAAGGGGAAGGAAGTGGATAGTGAGTCCCTGTGGAGTTTTAAACAGGAAGGGGCCTGGCTGCCTCTGGATATTAAGGGGCATTCATCCCTTTGAGCGGGGCAACTGGAGAGTGCTGGTAGAAGCTTCATCTTCCTGTCCCTGCCGTGGCCCCACCTGGAACAGGCTCCAGCCTCCTCTGCCACCTGGGACCATACCCACCCCTTCTCTGTTTTGTCTCATTTAGTATCCAAAATGGTTGTTTGCTCACCCTGTGGCAGCCCTTGACTTGTGTGTGTATATACATATATGTGTGTATTTCTGTTTTTAACATCATGGGCATGTTATTTAAACACTCTCTAGCCCAGTTTTCTCATCTATAAAATGAGAAGAATAATAGACCTCATGGAGCTGTTGTATAAAGGACTTAAAATAATGCTTGGCACATGGCACCCAATTAAATATAGCTGTAGTGTGTGTGAAGAAATTCATAGATCTATTCCTCCAGTTTTCAGAGAGCTTCATGAGCATCCATAGATCAGTTAGTGTTCACTTAGGAGGCTATACACGATACATTTTGCTTAAATATGCAATGTGTTATTTACTACAATCCACATTCATCTATGCTGTTTGCAGGCCACGCCTGCATGAGGCCGGAGTCATTCCAAATAGTGTGGGTGGACCAGGTGCCCTGACTGGCCATCTGGTGTATAACCAAGTTTGTGCCGAAGTTTTTACATCTCACATTGAATTACAGAAAAATGAACAAGGCAGTCTAACTTGCATTTGGGGCTAAAATAGTTAATAGTTTCATCTTAGTTACTAAGGTCCTCAAAGGACTTGTGCACGTCACTCAGCCAACTTAGTGCTCTGTTGTGAGGTTCTCCCACGTCTCCAGAGTTATAAATTTGCCCTTAGGCAGAAAGTAATTCTTTCATTCTCAGTTGGCTCAGGGATTCTGAATCTAAGCTCCGATGTGTGACCCTTTTCCTTCTGGAGCCCTCGTCAGTGCCACTTCGTTCCTTTCACAGCCCTGTGCTGAGCGTGCCCTGACTTCTGGTTTTTGTTCCAGGAATGGGCCTTGACGAAGGAGAAGTCGGTGAAGCACATGGATTTGTGCCTTACTGTGGTGGACCGGGCACCAGGCTCTCTTATAAAGCTGCAGGGCTGCCGAGAAAATGACAGCAGACAGGTATGGCATGCAGGCACCCGTGGGTGCCCGTGATTGACCCAGACTGGGGCAGCCACATCCTGCACCCTCTTGCTCTGCGCTGCCTCTCGAAGCATCCATCTTTGCAAGTACTTATGTGTTCATTTACATCACTGAATAATGTCTAGCTGCCCTGTTGGACTTAAGCCACAGACCCTAACGTTGCTTATTCCTGATTATATTCTCATTCTCCTCCCCATGCCACTGAATATTTTAAAGAGAAATTAGATACTTTTGTTTATTCATCAAATATTTGCTATTTAAATTTACAAAAATTCTAAATGATTAATGTTCAAATGGATAGTACTCGATACACACATAATACAAGTGTGTGTATGTGTATATATGTGTGTGTATCTATACACACCACATATACACATATATACATACACACCATATATGCGTGCGTGCACACACACACACACACACAGTTTCTTTAAACATTTCAAAATGGACTTTATTGCTGCCTTGTAAGCGGATTTTCTCTGACATATTCCCTTGTGGCAGCTTGTAGGTGTATCCTTTGTCAAGGCATGGAGTAATAGGTAGTGTCAGGAACAGCAATGCAAACACAAAAGGCCTTCCTAGCATGCCCATACTTGGAGTGCCTGCCCCTGTTCTGTAAGAACAGCCGCTCCTTAGAGATAGATGGGATGTAGAGAAACTTGAGGCACAGAGCCTACTGGAGCCAAGAGCCTAAGCCAGCTTCTGGTCCAATCCTAATTTCACAGCACAGAAAGCTGAAGCTCAGAAAGTCATTGCCTCCACCCTGGAGTCATCTGGGAAGACCAGGGCCAAGACCGGGTCTCCTTTTCAGACCCCAGTTGTCAGGGAGATGCTTGCAGAGGGCCCTCTTTCACCTGTCTGTCTCCAAACCCCTGTGCCCAGCTCTGGGTGCCCCTCCTTCCCTGCTTTGCAGAGTCCCAGCCTGTCTTGGCAGTGGGAGCCCCCCTCTAGGGCTCTGCTCATAATCCACATCTCCAAATGTCCATCTGTGTTGACGACCTGATGCCAAAATGTGTAAGGGAGTGTCTGTTAAGCCAGAGAAGGCTGCCTTCGCTTGGACCCAACCACCTAGAATTCAGCAAGGCTTGCATCTGCTGAGCCAAGTATCGGGTGATCCTCAGACACATTCCTCTGGGATGTAACAGAGCAGAGATGTCTTTGGATGTAATGGAGTGATAAAGTGATGACTTTAGTTGAAACCTTTTCTAAAAACACATAGTTGCGTCGATATTGCTTGATTTCAAGAATTGACAGGTGTTCCTGCTTCAATCCCAGTTTTGGGGAACCATAACTGACATGGCTTAGGACCTTCGTGAAGCATGAAAAGATATATAAATAATCAATTTTTTTTGGATGCATGTCGTGTATAAATGGGGATCTGTTAAGTTTTGGACCCCAATACTTGGGCCATTATAGAGGATGTAGGGGCTGCTTCAGTAGAATCTAGCTGACTCAAAAATCTGCTCTGCATCCCCCACCAGCCCACAATCCCATCAGACAGACAGTATCAGAGCCCAGGAGGCCACCTTTGTGAGATGAACCTGGGGTTTGGTTATTGTTTTTCTGAGGTTCCTCATTTAGCTGATGCTTTGACAGATGACAGGAAGAGTCCCTCCAGTGGCCAGAATCAGATTCCATTCATTCCGCATTCTTTGTTGAGAAGATTCCTGGCCGCTCAGAATGACAGGGCATCCTCAATACACAGTTTACATGACAATGGAGAAAAACAGCATGAGGGGTGATTGACAGCAACAAGGGAGCCGGAAATGAAAGAGGAAATGATGGGCACTTAGCAAAAGCCTCCCCTGGCTCCTCTGATGGCACTGCCTTTCCCTGTTGGTAAGAACTCCAGGTGAGCAGGTGGACAGAAGTAAGGAAGGCAGGCTGTGGGTGACAGCATGCTTGTGGTGTTTCGAGAAGGTCGGTCCCTAGCACTGGGCTCCTCTACTTCTACTGACTCCTCCCTGCGTCACTCATTGGCCCCTCAAGAGGAAGCTCATTAGCAAATTTTATCTTGGAGCTGAACTGGCTTGCCAGTTGGAATATTTGGTTTCCAAGCACACCCGTGTGTTTGTATGATGTGCACATTTGCAGAGTCAAAGGGGAAAGGGAGGCAAGGAGTGAGAAAATTTAATTCTGCAGTATAAAAAGGATTTGCAAGAAAATACTTAGGTGAAGGAACCTGAGTGCACACAGTATAAAAAATTAATTAGAACCACAGACTTCATTATTTGAAACGAGAGCTTTGGGGAGGACAAAAAAGTTACATTTTGCTTTTTAAAAAAACATTAGAGATTTTTTAATGGGGATTTTTCTTTTTCTTCCTTTTTTCTTTTTTTTAAGGGGCAGGATCTTACTCTGTTGCTTAAGGCTGGAGTGCAGGCATGTGACTGACCATAGCTCACTGCAGCCCCAAGCTCCTGTGCTCAAGCAATCCTCCCGCCTCAGCCTGCAAGGAGCTAGGACAGCAGGTGTGCACCACCATGCCCTGCTAATTTTTTAAAAAAAATATTTGTAGAGATAGGTTCTTGCTATGTTGCCCAGGCTGGTCTTGAACTCCTGGCTTCAAGTGATCTTCCTGCCTCAGCCTCCTGAATTGCCGGGATTACTGGTATGAGCCGTTGCACTCACGCTGAAAGGGGTATTTATGTTACTTCCTAAATAGAGAGAGGGCTCCTCAGATTTCCCTCAGGCTAGGTTGTGCGCTTTGATTTGTGGCTTGGTTGGTGTGTAACGGATGGGTTGGTTGAGTTTGGCTGTCAGCTTGATTTGAGCATTAGTAAAGAGGCATCATACCCTATACTTTACAAGGGACGTGTTCAGAACCCAGCAAACATTGGCCCCTGCCATACAGAGCACCAGGGGACTCAAGGGTAGCAGAGGCAAGTTTGTCGTCTCCACCAAGGAGCTTGCACACCAGTAGCGAGCAGACGGCATAGAAATAGGCTCCTCAACGTTGTGTTTTGTTCACACAAGCATCTCTTTTCCTGTCATTTGGCCTCACACGGTTCCTCTGGCTCCCCAGAGCAGAAAGCCCTAAGTGGGAGCTTGGAGGTGCCCAGACCAAGTCCTCCAGGCAGGCTGCTTTCCAACAGCCAGGGGAGGAGCTGGCTCTGCTTGGTGTGGCCCCCTTCTTGGGGTGAAACATCACTGGATCAAGCTTTCTTAAAAAGGAATGCAAATTCTCCTACATCAAATCCTGTGTTAATGACGGAGGGGTGGGTGCCCCGAGCGCTGAGGATCAGAGGAGGGGACACCCACAGAAAGGATGGGGCAGGAGAGGTTCTGAATATTGAACCAAGGCAGAGGCTACATTTCCTTTCTGGGCCCCCGGCAGCACGTGTGGCCAGTTTCCTGTGGGGCTGTTGCAAGTTCCCCATCCCTTTAGATGAGAGGCTGGGGAAAAAGTGTTTCTGTGAGTTTTTAATGCAGCCAGAAGACCCTGAATTCACACGGATCTGTTTGTACTCCTTGGCTTGTGCCCACCCTCTGAGGTCTTCCCCTGTGTCTTGCAGAAATGGGAACAGATCGAGGGCAACTCCAAGCTGAGGCACGTGGGCAGCAACCTGTGCCTGGACAGTCGCACGGCCAAGAGCGGGGGCCTGAGCGTAGAGGTGTGTGGCCCCGCCCTCTCGCAGCAGTGGAAGTTCTCGCTCAACCTGCAGCAGTAGGAGGGCCCGGGAGGCCCTGCCGTCCTGTCTCCTGCACCGTCAGGTGGAGTTTGGTGATCACATTATTGATTATGTTTCTTAAACTTTCCGCGAAACTAATATACCTCAGTATTCCATCATGGTCTGAAAGTCGAACTTCGGCAAGGCACACATGACTGCGCAGACGCAGCTACAGCGAGAAGCGAGAGCTGCCCTCCTCCTCCTCTCGGTGCAGCCCAGCGGGCCCCCTTCCCCAGGCCGGGGCGCCCCTCTTCCTTCCAGCCTTCACCTCTGCCGGCTCCGCAGCTGAGTGACACCCAGCAGCGACCGGTTGGGGAGTGGTAGAAGCAACCGAATGGACAGGTGCGTGCTGAGGACAGGGCAGGAGGAGGGGGTCCACGTGCCCTGGGGGAGCCAGGAGAACTCTTGCAATCTCCATTTTCGATCCCATCGAAATCACGTCTGGTTTCCACAAAGCTGAGTCGTGTCACGTGGCAGGTTTACGGCGATAGCCCCTCTCTCTGCTCCTCCGCTCCCAAGTGTCTTCCTGGCCCGACTCCCTTCCACCTGATGTACTTGCTATATCTGAGGATGACATTTTCTATGGTGGGACACTAAATATAAAGCTCTATAAAGAAAGAATGTACGGTCAGTTCCCTATGGTTTCTGTAAGTCATCATCATTTTGTAAATTCCCCACAAAGCTGTTCACAGCCACCGGGAGGAGGGGCCGGAGCCTGGTAGGGCCAGGTTCTCCTGGAGGGAGGAGGAGGCCTCCTCTGTTCCCTGGAGCCCGGTCAGCCAGTTGGTGCTACTGTCGTGGCCAGCTGGCGGGCTTCCTCCAGACCACCGGCCTCGGCCCCAGCATCCCTGTTGGGTGTCAGTTAGCCTGGGAGTCACTACTGTGCATCAGAACCCGCTCTGCGTGCTGTGGGTATCTGTGAACCTGGAGGGGTTACTTATTTTGACAGATATCACTTTGGGTCTTTTTACATTAAATTTCTTTTCTTTAAAGAATGTTAAAAAAAAAAAAAAAACCACCCCACAGCTCCCAAGGTGAGCCAGTGATACTGCTGCGCCCCTGGCAACAGGGCAGACCGATGGCACCAGGCAGCTGTCACATGCTAGCATTGGCATCATTGTGATCTGAGCCCCTGCACGCTGGGCCTTCAGAATTAATGGCCAGCAGTGGCAGGGACGAGCCTCTCAGCCTGGGCACAGGCCTGGCTCGCAGCCCCGCGCACCTGCAGCCTGGGGAGCTCCAGCCAGGCAGCGAGTCCTGCCCTGCCTACAGCCCCTCCCATGCCCCACCTGGCCAAGGTGATGCTTCAGGGGGCATTGGGTAAAGAATTAGGAAGGGTCAGAACCAAACAATACCTGCTCATTTACCTTGAGGATTCCTAGCAGGAGACAGGAGCCTTAGGGTCCTGTTAAATCACAGATGGTTGTGAACTGAAAGTCATAACAGGGAGAGGTGCCTGGTGCCTGCCTGCGTGCTCAGGAAAGTTCCTTGTCACCCCTGCCACTCTGTGATCAGTGCCCTGCTTCCGCCTTCACTCCTGGCTGCCTTCCCCAGCACCACACACACACATGCTCATCTCAAAGAGTCTGGCACAGCCTGGCTGTCTGAGGCACCAGACACGTACACCTGCAGGCCCCTCGGAGGGACAGCAGTGGCCTTGGAATTAGGAGCAGCCCTGGGAGGCTCTACCAGTGCCATGCTCCTCCTTGTGTCTTGTACGAAAGGGGTGGCTGTGTGTCTTCATCCCCCGCAGGAGCCCCACGGGTGTGCACTGTAGGACAGCGGCCCCAGGGTGGAAGCCTGGCTAGGGGGCTGCCGTGTAGGTCTTCCTTTCCCCCATCCCCTGCCATGTAACCAGATGTATTCTGAGTGGGCAGCGAGGCCCCACGCCGGAGTGACCCTGCACCCTTTCTTTCACGGTGGGCTCTTGGGGGAGCCTGAGGAAACTCCCTTAGGTACCCGTGCAGGGCTGTGGAAGGCAGGGCAGGGAGGTACCCGTGCAGCGCTGTGGAAGGCAGGGCAGGGAGGTACCCATGCAGGGCTATGGAAGGCAGGGCAGGGAGGTACCTGTGCAGCGCTGTGGAAGGCGGGACAGCCCCAGCACCCAAGTCCTTTTGTCACACCCTGTCACCTGCGATTACTACTACTGTTAGGAAGAAGAACATTGGTGTAAAAGAATCTGGCTGGTTTTTAAATCAGGTTTTTTGATGAGTCCTTTGTCCCCACACCTCCACCCCACCCGCACCCTCAGGTCCTCGCAACTTTCATACCATTGGGATGTGTGTACCCAGGCCCTTGTGTGGCCGTGCCTTGGGGGCAGCGTCCTGTCCCTGAGCTGGGGAGTGGCTTTGGACAGTGCGGGCATCACGAGCAGGGGTGGGATGGGGAGGGGTCCTTTGCGGTGAGCTATGTTTACATGACACAGTGTGCCAAAGTGACTTACTGTGGTTGCGTTATTTTTTAGTCATCGGGACTGTCCCACCCTCCCACTCCTGTTTTTAAAACTCACAATTCTTTCCTAAGAGCCCTTCGAGCAAAGCGTGCCGAAGTTAGTTGTCTTCTCTGTGGTGGTCCTTTCTTATGTCTTCATAAAAGCTCAGATGATGGTATCTGTGAGTATGTTTTGCAAATTCAAAATATAGTTTGGTAATTTTTTTTTCCAGTTGATTTTTAAAAAGAACTGCTGTACAGAGCTTGTACTTTGTCCATTTTATAGATGGGAACCATCCTTGAAAATTGTTTAACTTAAATAAAGAGAAGATACTTTCTAGATACTGCTCTTTGCTGGACGGCGTCTGTCCTGGCGTGTGAGGGCTGGGTGGGGTGGGTATGGGGACCGGGACTGTGGTCCGTCTTCTGCACTGGCCGGCATCTGTCCTGGTGTGTGAGGGCTGGGTGGGGTAGGTGTGGGGACCGGGACTGTGGTCCGTCTTCTGCACTGGCCGGCGTCTGTCCTGGTGTGTGAGGGCTGGGTGGGGTAGGTGTGGGGACCAGGACTGTGGTCCGTCTTCTGCACTGGCCGGCGTCTGTCCTGGTCCTGGTGTGTGAGGGCTGAGTGTGGGGACTGGGACTGTGGTCCGTCTTCTGCACTGGCCGGCGTCTGTCCTGGTCCTGGTGTGTGAGGGCTGAGTGTGGGGACTGGGACTGTGGTCCGTCTTCTGCACTGGCCAGCGTCTATCCTGGTGTGTGAGGGCTGGGTGGGGTGGGTGTGGGGACTGGGACTGGTCCGCCTTCTGCGGCTCGTGCTCAGTGTCTATGTCTTATCACTCTTTTCAGATGTGCTTTTATTGCTGTGCCCTTTGGTTGGTTATTCTTATTTGTAATAATCATTTGTGGAGTGTTTATGATGTACCAGGCTCTCAGCCAAGCCCGTAAATCCATTTGCATTTTACAGCCATGGAGGAAGCTGGAGTCAGAAGTGGCTAACCTGCTCAAGGTCACACATTCCTGTGTCCCTGCCTGGAGTCAGCCGTTGGCACTCTCACCCAGACCCTGTGCTCCAAACCAGGGGGACAAATATTTGTATATAGTTTTTTAAATAGTTAAGATCTATAGCTTGTTTACTGGTTGCCTCGGGCTCTCCAGTTCCATCCAAGGCTCTCTGAGGTTCTTCAGATACTATTTATTTATTTATTTACTTCTTTTTTTTTGAGATGGAGTCTTGCTTGCTCTGTCGCCCAGGCTGGAATGCAGTGGCGCAATGTCGAGTCACTGCAACCCCCACCTCAGCAATTTCAGCGATACTTAGACAACTCTGTCTCCTGAGTAGCTGGGACTAGAGGCGCATGCCACCACATCCAGGTAATTTTTGTATTTTTAGTAGAGACAGGGTTTCGCCATGTCGGCCAAGCTGGTCTCCAACTCCTGACCTCAAGTGATCCACCCACTTAGGCCTCCCAGAGTGCTGGGATTACAGGCATGAGCCACCCACCCGGCCTTCAGTACCTTTTAAATTCTACCTTTGAGCCAGACCACAGTAGTGCATGCCTGTAATGCCAGCTACCCAGGAGGCTGGGGCAGGAGGATTGCTTGAGCCTAGGAGTTTAAGATCAGCCTGGGCAATGATAAGGCTCCCATCTCAACAACAGAAATAAAAACATCTACATTTGAACAACCCACAAGAGTTCAAGGAAACACAACCTTGACCAATTATTTAGCAATTTTTTTTGAGACAGAGTCTCACTCCGTCACCCAGGCTGGAGTGCAGTAGCATGATCTTGGCTCGCTGCAACCTCTGCCTCCTGGGTTCAGGTGATTCTCCTGCCTCTGCCTCCCAAGTAGTTGGGATTACAGGCACCCACCACCACACCCGGCTACTTGTATTTTTAGTAGAGATGGGGTTTCATCATGTTTCCCAGGCTGGTCTCGAACTCCTGACCTGAAATGATCTGCCTCGGCTTCCCAAAGTGCTGTGACGATAGGCATGAGCCACCATGACCAGCCCAATTATTTAGCAATTGTGATTGAGATTGGGATGGGGTAAGGGGTTGGCCACTGTCAGGACTGGCCCAGATGAGTGTCTGAAACCTTCTAGACAACACAGGTAATGTGTTTTCTTTCTCTATTATTTGGGACACCAAAAATGTGCTGCCATCTGAGAAACTAAAGGAACTCTCAGCATCTTTTTGTAGCACCCACTGGAGCTTCTTAGGGATCCCGTGTGTGGTTCCTGCTCTGGCAACATGGAGAGGTTTATTAATTGGGTAACTATTTGCTGAAAAGCTGTGTTGCACTGATAGTCTCCAAGAAGACTAGGTTGAGGAGGAAACATGTTAGATGCTGACAAATAGGACAAGCCAAATGCAAGGTCCCAGGGGCTGCTGAATCCTGGTGGGAGCTGCGTCTCAAAGGTTCTGTGGGATTCAGACTTGGCAAAGAAGAGTGTTGCAGGCAGCGGAGCACAGGGCTGAGAGATCCGAGCACTGGGACACAGCAGCAAGCACCTCGATGGGCACAGCCCAGGAGGAAGAGGACAGATGGGCAGGTGGGCCCATGTGAGAGCATTGTGAATGCTGGGGAAGGGTGGGGACAAGAAATGACACGAGTCCTTGACTGGAGCAGAGAGGTTCAGATTTGCAACACTTTTCATAATGAAACATACAACCCAATTCAGCAATTGGATTCTGCAGTATGACTTCACGTTGTCAAGAATATTCAGCCAGAAAAATATGATGTCTCTGACATGCTCTTCTATCCATGGACTGACTTACAGAAGAGAAGAGAAAAGAAAATTCTCTTATCAGCAGTTCTTGCCTGTTTTTCAGTAATCTCCTAATACAATGTGTATTTGATTTTATGATTGCGTGTGCCTGCAAATAACATACATCCTGTTTCTAAAGGCTACTGTCTCCCCTAGGATTCCAAAGAGGTAAATAGGAATGTTCACTCAGCAGTTTCTGCCTGAGCTCCTGGGGCCCCAGGCTGGGTGGTCTGGGCAGGGGGCCATAGAGAAGACCTTTTTGGTCCTCAGTCCAGGTGACACCCGCGGGTGAATCAGATTTGAATCAGACTCTGGATGCAGCTATAAGGAGCATCATAGAGGGGTAGCCATGATTTCCTCTTCGGAAATAAAGACCCAGTCTCAACAAGGCCCCAGCCTTCTGAAGATCATGGAAAGAACACTTGGGGGCACCAAAGCCACTGATTCACACTCACTGCAGAGTGTCCCCGAGACTGTCCTTGCTCTCAAGTTAGGAGAATTCTCTGTTGGAGAGCTTTCAGAAAAAGCCTACTGAAATGGAGGTTACATTAAAAGAGATGTTGTCTTATTAACAAGAAATCCAAAGGTGATGGGATTCCACGTTGATCCTGGGGCCTGAAGTTGCTGTGGACAACCTGCTTCCTGTCTGACTGCCTCTCCCCTCCACCCTCTCCCACCGTGGCTCAGCACAGTGGGTACTCAGGGTCTCAGTCTGATTGAGTTACTGTAAAGGGATACTGGAAATGGTAATTTCTAAAGAAATGAGGTTATTTGGCTCATGGTTCTGCAGATTGTACACAGAGCATGGCTCCAGCGTCTGCTTTTGGGGAGGTCTCAGGACGCTTCCACTCGTGGTGGAAGGCACAGGGGAGCAGGCATTGCATGGCGAGAGGGACAGGGGGAGCCAGGCTCTTTTCAACAGCTCTCCTGCAATCATGGCACCAAGCCATTCAAGAGGGACCCACCCCGACAATCTGAATACTTCCACCACACCTCACCTCCAACACTGGGGGTCAGAGTTCAACATGAGACTTAGAGTGGACAGATGTACAACATTTATCACTCAACTAACATGGAGCATGCTTCCTCCTGGGCATCTTTGTTTTTTGACTGAGGGAAGATGCATCTTTGCCCATGACCACCTCACCCCTTAGACTCCCCACCCCTTAGTCTTCCCGGGTCCCACTGCTCAGAGCTGGGTCCTTGGGAAGTCGGGAGCAGTTAATCTCCCAGGTCCTCCCCTGTCATGGAAGTGGGTTCTGCTGGCAAGGAGGACAGGGAAGGGACGACTACTCATTGAGCAGCCCAGTGCCCACCACACCTTGTCATCACTGGAAGGATTCTGGTGGCAGCAGATGGACAGGGGTGGCGGCGTGGTCACAGGATTCCTTTGTCCTGCGAGAGGCAGTCGCAGACCCTGCTGAGCCTCTTTACCCTGTTGATGTCATGGGCTCCTTCGGCGTGGGCTGCCAACGCAGGCCTCCTC
This sequence comes from Sapajus apella, assembly GCF_009761245.1. Classification (NCBI taxonomy): domain Eukaryota; kingdom Metazoa; phylum Chordata; class Mammalia; order Primates; family Cebidae; genus Sapajus; species Sapajus apella. The sequence goes on along the minus strand of NW_022436989.1, from coordinate 16,714,556 downwards.
TCAGCAGGTGTTCAAATGAATAAAACGCATTGATTACATGGGATTACAAAGAAGACTAATTATACTGAGACACAGTTATCAAAATATTTTCCTAATATGTGCTTCTTAATGCATTAAATAACAAGACTTCCTGTCTAATTGCTGCCATAAAGTAGTGATGAGCATAAACAATGTTTTGAAAAACCTGCAATAATGTGATGAAAATATCTGTGATTTTTAAATTAATGACAAAGTTCCTATTTTGTTGTCGACATTTATAGTAAAACGAAATGCTACATTTCAGTTGGAGGTCATGAAGTTAATGTCATTTTTCCCATCTAAATTGCTGGACCCCCTAACTTCTGAGCACCTCCATGTCGGTAAGATGCATGGTCCCCACTGTCTCTGAGCCTTCGTGACTTTGTCATCTCCTTGCTGCAGGGTCAAAGGGGTGTTCTCCAGGGCTGAGGCAGCTGCCCAGATTTCTGATCCTGATTCCAAGAGCAAAAACGGGAACAGACTGCCCTTGAGGACAGGCGCTGCTTGAGCCAAGAGACTCACAGTGGGTCACCAGATTTGCATTTATTTTGAGAAATAATAGCTGGCGGACACCCTGTTAGATGGGTGAGGCTGTAGTGAAACCACCCCATCCTCAACAATGCCCTCCCACCGATCAGATCTGTGATGTGGACCAAGGGGCCTGGGATTTTGCTGGTCAGCTTCTCTCCCTATCGAAGCCGCATGGGAAATGAAGTGGATAGAAGACAGCCCAGCGAGCAAAGAGCCAGAATACACAACGTGAGGACCTTCACAAAGTGCCACTTGAGGTGGAGAGACGGAGGCGTTTCTGCGCTGCTGCGGGCATTGCCTCTGCCACGAAACCGTTACGCAGAAACTGCATGGCCTAGACTCCAGTTCAGGACGTGCAGAGCAGGTGCTGTCTGCTCCTTTTCTGAGCTCCTCATCTGGGCCTGCCAGGTCTGCAGCAGGAGGGAGGGCAGGACAGGAAGGAGCCCGTCTTGGGACAGAGCACGTAAATGCATGGCCATCACTGTCAGGTGCCACACAGGAGTGAAGTCCAAGAGTGAAGAGAAAGGCTTGAGGGAAAGAAGAGGGGCGAGCAGAGGAGGTGGCACTTGATATGATTTCTCAGGCCCTGGAATGGGTGTTGAACCCTGCAAATCACCTCCCATCTCTACCTAAAGATGTTGTTACCCCCATTTTACCCCTGGGGAAACTGAGGCTCTGATCAGCTCAGTCATTTGCATGATTTACCCACACAGTGCCAAGTTAAGCACCCAGGCTGTGACTGTCCTCTTCCTGGTCCGGTGGGGACACAGGGACAGGAAGTGATGGGAAACAAAATTGGCCTGTGGTCGTGGCCAGGGGGAGGTCGTGACTCCTTTTGCTAACATGAGAAGCTGGAGTCGCCAACTCGTGAGGCTGGAGGGGAGGAGTCAGGAGGCTCAGGGGTGGGAGAGATGGGCTTCGCAGCGGCATCCTGCTCTCCACCACCTGCATCATGATGGGATGCCACCGAACCTGCTCTGTGAAATGGGGTCCCTTCTGTTCACCCTGGAAGATCAGTGTCAAGATCAGAGGGGAAGCATGGAAAGTGCCTCCTGGCCACACGGTGGCTCCACCTGCAATCCCAGCACTTGAGGAGGCCAGGGTGGGAGGATTGCTTGAGCCCAGGAGTCTGAGACTAGCCTGGGCAACGTAGTGAGCCCTCCATCTCTACAAAAACATAATAAAAACATCTGGACATGGTGGTGCACCCCTGTGGTTGGGCTACTCGGGAGGCTGAGGCAGGAGGATGGCTTGAGGCTGGGAGCTTGAGGCTGCAATGTGCCATGATTACACCACTGCACTCTAGCCTACAGCAAGACCCTGTCTCAAAAAATGTTTGTTGTTTTTTTAATTTGCCTCCAGATCCAGGGCCCAGGGCTGCAGCTCAGCTCCCGTGAGCCTCCCCAGCTTTCCCGGCAGGTCTGTAGTGCCGTCCAGAAGGAAAGGGACGGAGCAGAGGAGCCAATGGGATTTCCACGTCTGCCAGGTCTTCAGGGAATGCGGGATGGTTCAGGGTCTGGGAAATAAGGACAAGGGTGGAGGTGTGAGGCCTGCATTTTTACCACCTAGATGAGACCACCGGAAAAGGGGAAGGCAGAGGGGGGAAGGATGGAGACATGGAAACACAGATCCACACACAGACTAACTGCACTTGTCTGGAAAGGACCAAGTGAGACACTGGCTGGGCCGAGGCAGCTGGAAGGAAGGGAAGGAAGGTGCGTGGCAAACGAGGCTGCCAGAGCGGAGTGAGCTCTGGGAAGAGGTACCTGGATTTTGGGCAACAAGGAAGTTGATCCAATGCCAGCAGGTGAGGAGCATCCTCCTCATAGGAGGAACACGGGGCTGGAACGGGGGGGGGGGGGGGCAGGGGGTGGGGACGCTGGTTCAGGTGGGGACATCTGGGAAGGACCTGGGAGGCTGGGGCTGATGGGACAGCGAGGGGCCAGTGAACTCTCCAGAAGCTTCTGGCCCTGGGGCAGAAGGCTGAGCTGAGGGTTGGCATGGGTAGCTGCTGTTTCCCTCCCACTCCCACAGCAGCCTGCACCAGGGATTTTGAGGCTGTTTGCACTTCAAGTGTTTGTTTGAGAGAAACCCATGATTGTAGGGCTGACAATGTGGAATCTGGCCTGCAGGTCCCATCCCAAGACATGCTCCCCAGTGTCTGGGTCCTCCTTCTGACACTCCCGATGCGTGTTCTGGCATCAGCTGGGGAGCTGTGCTTCTTGTGCTGGGAGTTCAGAAGATGAGAGCTAATGTTCACTGGGCACCTGCAGTGCTCCAGGAATGATGCCAGCTTCTCATTTAGGGCTCACTTCCACCTTTCAACAGATGGACCAAGTAGGACTTAGAAAGCTTAGGACAAATTTGAGTCATGTCAGAACGAGAATTTGAACCCAGCTCTTGAGCGTCAAAGCCCTGTTCTTCGTATGACACTTGTGTTTCTGAAAGCTTGCTGCATATTACAGTGGGAGTTAACAATAGTAACAACAGATGCCCACCTGCAATCCATGGAGCTAAGCCCTGCTGGGTTTGCAGAGCTACCCAAGGATCAGAAAGTACAGCTGGGTTAGAAACCAAACCATTGTTTCCCCAACTTCAGTGCACAGCAGAGTCTCCAGGAGGGCTTGTTAAAACAGAGTCCCAGGGCCCAGCTCTAAACTTTCTGATTCAGCAGGACTGGGGTGGGATTTGAGAATTTATATTTCTTTTCTTCTTCTTCTTTTTTTTTTTTTCTGAGACAGAGTTTCACCCTTGTTGCCTAGGCTGGAGTGCAGTGATACAATCTTGATTCACTGCAACCTCCGCCTCCTGGGTTCAAGCCATTCTCTTGCCTCATCCTCCCAAGTCGCTTGTATTACAGGTGCCCACCACCGCACCTGGCTAATTTTTGTATTTTAGTAGAGATGGGGTTTCACCTTGTTGGCCAGGCTGGTCTTGAACTCCTGACCTCAGGTGATCCACCTGCTTTGGCCTCCCAAACTGCTGGGATTACAGGCATCATGAGCCACTGTCCCCAACCTCTTCATTTTTTTTTAGAGACAGTCACGCACGCTGGAGTACAATGATGTGATCATAGCTCATTGCAGCCTTGAACTCCCAGACTTAAGCAGTCCACCCACCTCAGCCTCCTGAGTAGCTTGGGACTACAGGCGCACAGCACCATGCCCGGCTAATTTTTTTTATTTCTTGTAGACACTGGGTTTCACTGTGTTGCCCAGGGTGGTCTCAAACTCCTAACCACAAGCAATTACCCACTTTGGCCTCCCAACGTGTTGGGATTATAGGCATGAGCCACTGTGCCGGGTGGAAGTTTATAGTTCTAATGACTCTCAGGTGATGCTGATGCAGCTGGCACAGGAACCACACTTTGAGGGGGCACAAGGCACTTAGTACAGCCCATGGCTGGTTTCACAGCCCCCAGTAGACAATACGGATTGCCCACACTTCATACCAAAGGGTTATCACTGAGTTGCGTGGTGGGCTGGAGCAGCAGTAGTGGGTAGGGCTCAGGTTATGGTTCTGGGGCCGGACTGCTTGGGTCATGGCCTCGACTCCTCTATTCCTGTGCCCTCAGGTGCTTCATGGCTTGGATGTGGACCCTGTTACATGACCTCAGTCTCACCATCTGACTCTCTCTGATTAGTTTCCTGGTCAGTTAAATGGGGAAATAATATTCACAAAATTAGGGCCATGGGATGGTGAGTGTTGGAAATAGATGCTCGGTGCCACAAAGTAAAATTAGCACTGAAACAAGCATCTTTCGGCAATGCAGTTTTTACTTCCTGGACTGCAGGAAGGGTACCCTCGCTAGCCATCGTGCCACAAGAGTATGGTGAATAAAGGAAAATACACAAATTTATCCCTCAGGCATTTGGGGTTGTCATTACTGCTGTGTCTGATCTCCATTGGCTGGAGCCAGACCTCACAATCTAAAACCCAACTGGCTAATAACTTAAAACTTTTCTAAACAGGTACAAGCAATGGAGAGCTGGGACATGCCTGTGAGCAAGTCTAGCAGATACCTTGGTTAAAAAGTACAAGGACATTGAATGTACTACATGCTTGTAAGCATGGCATGTCTAACAGCTACATAGGATAGGGCTTCACAAAGTTATTAGCACACTGATTCTTTAGCAAGAAAGGAAACTTTAAAAGGAACTTTTCTTTTTTTTTTTTTT
>NW_022436989.1:16679542-16679829 GCF_009761245.1 Sapajus apella | reverse complement strand
TGCACACGAATGTTCATTGCAGCACTGTTTACAATAGCAAAGACCTGGAACCAACCCAAATGCCCATCGACGATAGACTGGATAGGGAAAATGTGGCACATATACACCATGGAATATTATGCAGCCATCAAAAACGATGAGTTTGGGTCCTTTGTAGGGACATGGATGAACCTGGAAACCATCATTCTCAGCAAACTGACAGAAGAGCAGAAGATCAAACACCGCATGTTCTCACTCATAGGCGGGTGTTGAACAATGAGAACACATGGACACAGGGAGGGGAGCAC
>NW_022436989.1:16662265-16679442 GCF_009761245.1 Sapajus apella | reverse complement strand
ACATATACACCATGGAATACTATGCAGCCATAAAAAATGATGAGTTCGTGTCCTTTGTAAGGACATGGATAAACCTGGAAACCATCATTCTCAGCAAACTGACACAAGAACAGAAAATCAAACACCGCATGTTCTTACTCATAGGTGGGTGTTGAACAATGAGAACACATGGACACGGAGGGGAGCATCACACACTGGGGTCTGTGGGGGGGATACAGGGGAGGAAGAGTGGGGGGTGGGGAGTTGGGGAGAGATAGCATGGGGAGAAATGCCAGATATAGGTGAAGGGGAGGAAGGCAGCAAATCATGCTGCCATGTGTGTACCTATGCAACAATCTTGCATGTTCTTCACATGTATCCCAAAACCTAAAATTCAATAAAAAAAAACTTTTAAAAGGAACTTTTCTACTTCCCACAGCATCTAATTCAGATATGGGTTAGACTCTGAGAATGGACCATAGAATTGCTCAGACTCAGTGGGCTGGCGGGTGCTGTGGGCAAATAGGTAAGCAGCTTCATGACAGAAGCCTTCGATTCCTCATCCTGCTCCCAAGCATTCGGGGAGAGGGAATGGGAGAGAGGCTGGAATGGCTACAATGTGCTCAGGGAATGTAACGGCTTGTGGAGGGCTGCCCAGAGATGGTGGGTCCAGTTCAAATCAGCTCTGCCTCTGTTCATAATCCCAGCCACATCGGGCATCAGCCAGAGCCACCCTGCAGGCCAGAAAGAAGGAAAGGGCCAGATGGCCTGAGCAGTGCCCATCAGTCAGACTTGCCTTGTGGATCACTAAGATAAACGGTGCTGAAAGTGGTATACTGTTAGTAAAAAAAAAAATAAAAATTAAAAAACACTCCGAGGCTAGGTGGGGTGGCTCTCACACCTGGCATCCCAGTGACTCAGGAGGCCGACGCAAGAGCATCACTTGAGGCCAGGAGCTCTATACCAGTCTGGGTAACACAGCAAGACCTGTCTCTATAAAAATAAACAAATGATACACTTTGATACAGTTGATAAAATAATATCAACCTACACCTGGATAGTATTAGGTTGGTGCAAAAGTTATTGGGGGTTTTGCCATTACGTTTAATAATTCTTGCACCAACCTAGACTGAATAATTGCTGCACAAAGTGTTAGGTCCCAATCTCTCATATAGGAGCCATGAGCCCATAGGGTGGAGGCCCAAGCCACAGAGGTTATCCCCCCAGCCCTGAACCCTAATGGAATCTGCCCTGCTGGAGTAATTTTTTTTTTTTTTTTTTGAGATGGAGTCTCGCTCTGTCACTCAGGCTCTGGAATGCACTGGCACGATCTCAGCTCACTGCAACCTCTGCCTCCTGAGTTCAAGTGATTCTCCTGCCTCAGCTTCCTGAGTAGCTGGGATTACAGGGACGTGCCACCATGCCTGGCTAATTTTGTATTTTTGGTACAGACGAGGTCTCACCATGATGGTCAGGCTGGTCTCAAACTCCTGACCTCATGATCCGCCTGCCTCAGCCTCCCAAAGTGCTGGGATTACAGGCGTGAGCCACCAAGCCTGGCCTGGAGTTCTTCATTAGGTGAGACTTGTGACTTCTTTCTTCCTTTCATTGTTCCCTTTTGGAATGAGAGTGTCTATCCCTGTCATACTGTTATACCCCACCTGGCCTGACATTGCACTTGGAATAAACAAGCGATTTTCTAGTTTCACAGATCCAGAGATGGAAAGGAACTTTTTTCCAGGATGGATCAGATCCAGAGTCTAACCACTATCTGCATTAGATGCTGTGATTTGTAACTTCTGAGTTAATGAGATTTAGATGAGATTTTGGACATGAATTGATTGTAGTGGGTTAAGACTTTGGGGACATTGGCATGGGGTAAATACAGTTTGCATGTAGAACAGACATGAATCTTTGGAGATCCAAGGGAGGACTCTGGGAGGCCAAGTAATGGCCTGCCCAAAGATACTAGGTCTGTTGTCCAAAAGGCCATGAGAATGGCTAACTAGTACGAAGGAGAGCTGTATTGGCAGCATCAGTTTGCAAACCGGGAAGAGATCATCTCCAGTTTGGACTGAAGGTGCTCTCTTCAGAGGAGAAGGGAGGACTTGGGTTTTATGCCTAACAAGGTCCGTATTACACCAAAAAAGTAGACGTATTCAGCAGGTTTGGGGGGAATGCTATGCGTGTTTATGAGGTGGGTGGAGCACATGTGCAGTGGGTAACCACATCTACAGTGTGCATCCCATGTTCATTTTTGGGCAACGTTTTAGCATTAAAATTAGGTGGTATTTAGCTCAAGTTAGAAGGTAAACTGTAGGACACAAAGTTTCTGCACAGCCTCTATAAGCTGCTGAAACTGGCTTCACGTCTGCAGGTGTTTATCAGAAAAGAACATTTGTGAGGCTGGCCCTCTGTCCAACTAAGATATAGTGGTCTGGGGTGTAACGCCGAATTAGGCCAGATCTGATCACTTGCCTGACAGCTCCTTTTGCTAGGGAGTTTTGCAAGACAATGGTTTTCCTTGCAGCCATAGGAATTTAGAAATTTGCCATGCCAGCTGGGCCCCGAACCATCCACCCCTAGGTACCTTTTGTTTCTTTAACCTTAGGGTCTGACTTAGTTGATAAAGCGTTATCTATTTCAGTTTCTCAGATCACAGGTTCTAATTTCTAGAGCATTAAATGTCACCTTATAAGGAAAAAGGTTCTTTGCAATTTTGATTAAATATCTTAACATGGAGAGATGATCCTGGATTATTCAAATGGGTTCTTAATCCAATCATAAGTGTCCTTATAATCCTTATAAAAGACAGGCTGGACACAGTGGCTCACCTGTCACTCCCAGCACTCTGGAAGGCTGAAGGAGGAAGATCACTTGAGCTCAGGAGTTTGAGACCAGCCTATCCAACGCAGTGAGACCCCTTCTCTAAAAAAAAAAAAAAAAAATAAAAATTAAAAAATTAGCCAGGTATGGTGGCACATTCCTGTAGTACCTACTACTCAGGAGGTTGAAGCAGGAGGATCACTTGAGCCCCGGAGGTTGAGGCTGCAGTGAGCCATGATCAAACCACTGCCCTCTGGCCTGGGCAACAGAGCAAGATGCTGCCTCAAAAAGAGAAAGAGGGAGATTTCACACACACAGAGGAGAAGGGAATGTAGAGATGGTGGCACAGATTGGAGAGAGGCTGCTACAAGCTAAGGAACACCAGGAAACACCACAGCCGCTGGGAGTGAGAAAAGGCAAAGAACAGAGTCTCCCTGAACCTCTGCAGGGAGCACAGCCTCAGAAGCCTGGCCTCCAAAACTGTAAACATTTCTGTTCTAAGTTACCAAGGTGTTGGTCATTTCTAACAGCAGCCCTAGGAAATGAAGACTGTGCTTTACACAAAGCATTTGCACACACTTTATCTCATTTGATAGTGCAATGCCCAGCACCCAGACCCTTCCAGTCACCTGATAGAGCTAGAATGTGTGTTCTTAGGTACTGCAAGGAAAGATTAGCATTTAGGCAAAACGTTTTCTCAGCAAGGCAGTTTTACTTTCTGCAGAAAAGGTGCTCTTATTACCTATCCTTGCCACGAGAGCACAATGAACAAAGGAAAGGCAGGCATATTTATTTCTTACACGCTGCTATGTCTGATCCTTGTTGGTTGGAGCTAGACTTCACAATCTAAATGCACTTGATTGGCTAGCAACTGAAAACTGTTCTAAATAGGAAAAGGCAGTGGAGAACAAAGGAAAAGAGAAAGTCTAAATAAGGAAGGGACAGGAAGTTGCTTGCAAAAAGACTTAGAAAAGTAATAACAAATACCTTGGTTAACGTACAAGGACATAGAATGCACTTATTCTTTTATATCTAACAACTACATGGGCTAGGGCTTAAAGAGTTACTAGCAAAAAGCGAGAGGGCTTTGAAGAAAGTCTTTGAAAGAAACTTGTTTCAAACATTATTATTTAACAAAATATAGCATTATTATTTAACAAAAAAAAACTTTAAAACAAAACACATTTTACTTTCTACACATCCTTGGCAGCTGGTCATTTCTTTCCACAAAAGATCAAGAACCAGGGCTCAAGGGGAGCCCATGATTGATTAAGATCATTGTCAATAACAGAGCTTGGTGGGAATTCACGAGCACTGACTCCATGGCGGGAGATCCTCTCTCCACTGGGGAGCAACTTCTGCCCACTGGGGAGCAACTTCTGCCCTCTGGGCATGTGGCCTGTCACTTTGACAAGCAGGCCCTGCCTCCACTCCTTTAAATGCAGGGTCAGCCTGAGGGAGGAAAGAGGCAGAAAAAGGGCCCGGAGGTGCCAGATCTTCCTCCAGTGGCCATGTGCCAGGCAGTTCATCCAGAGGGAGGAGCTGCCTGCCTTTTCTTTTCAGCTGTTCTTTCTGTGTCCACACTGGCTGCAAGGCTCTCCCCAGCAGACAGATCACAATGGACCTGTCCCTGGTATGACCCTCTGTTTGGTGACAGATAAACTGGGCAAAGTCTAAAGGCAGCCCCCAGACAGTACTCATGGTGACAATGATTTTTCCAGCCGCATCATCCTTTTAAACTTTAATTTGACTTCCTGTTCCTCATGAGCACAGGGAGAAATGAGGACTTCGTTCCTTGAACCAGAAACACAAAAGTGAGTTCTCCAAGCTGATCTGTGCCTATGCACTGGGAAAGGACAAAAGCAGATGCTCTGATGTGACTGTTTCCCGGTTCTTCCTCTTTTCCTGCTCTCTCCGCTCTTCTGCAAATCCATCCTGAGGGACTAAGGTGCTGGGCACTGTCACCATTGTATTGACTCAAAACTCCCGAGTGTGCCCACTGCCCTTAGAATCCCTCTGGGGCCTGAAATCACCTCCATATTGGTTTCTTGTTGCTGCTGTAACAAATGACCTCGAACTTATTGGCTTCAACAACACAAATGTATCTTACAGTTTTCGAGGTCAGAAATCTGACACAGCCTCCCCGGGTGAAAGTAAAGGTGTCTCTGGGCTGCAGTTCTTTCTGGCGGCTCTAAGCGGGGATTTCACTTCACACCATCCTAGCTTTCAGAGGCTGCCCATGCCCCTGGGCTTACATCCCCTGTCCATCATCAAAGCCAGCAAGGTTGCACGTCCTGCCTTCTTCACGGCTGGGTCTCCACTGTGAACATGTTCTCACTCTCAAGGACCCTTGTGATGACATTGCACCCACAGGATATTCTGGGGTCCTCTCCCCATCTCATGGTCAGCCGATTGCAACCTGAACTCCTTTGCCACCTGAATTCCTGTTTGCTGTGAAAGGTAACATAGGCTTAGGTTCCAGGGATTGGCAGGTGGGCCTCTGGTTGGGGGCAGAGGGGTTCCTTGTTCTGCTCAGCACACCTCCCATTAAGGCCTGCCATCATCATAGGCCATTATTGACACGAGGGTGTTCCTGGGCTTGCGGGGGCGGTAATGTCTTCCCTACCACCCTGCACCAGCCTGCTGATCATGAGCGCAGAGCTGGTCATAGTTTTCTGAGAGAGGGAAGTCCTGGAAGGTTCCAACAGCAGGAAAAGCAGGTTTCTCTAGTGCTTGTGGGTGGGAAACAGCCTCTGGGCCTTCAGAGGTTTGGATTTCCCATTTGAAGGAGAAGTGGTGTGGAGGGGAGGGCCAGCCGGCCCCTGTTCAGCAAATCATTCCACAGAGATGTCAGCAGGTGCCAGTGTTCTCACATGAGTTGTGCTGAGAGAAAAAGTCCTTTGTTCCAGCTGTGCCCGAGGCTTTATTCAGACTCCCCTCTCTCCCGGGTGTGCTGGAAAGACTCTTGGGGCCCCCTCACTTTTCCTGCTGGAAGATGCTTGTACCACAGAGTGAGACACCAGCTTTCCCGGGGTGGCCACACTGTAAACTCAGCGCCCAGCAAGGATGCGCCCAGCTGGGCATAAAGGCAGCCCAGCCCACTGAGCAGAGAAAGCTTCCCCTTCACCACCAGGACGCAGACAGGTGCGAGTGGGGCAGGGCAGGGAGGAATCAAGGAGGCACACCCAGGAAGCCCGAGGAGAGGGGCCCAGCTCTGTCCAGACGCGGTGGCCGAGCGCCCCGCAGAGGCCCAGCTGCCCTGGCACAGCCCCCGGCCTGCGCTCTGGAGGCCTTTGGTCTTGGTCCCCTCCCTTGAACTTTGAACTTCCCCGGCGGTGAGAGGCATGATGGAATAATGGCTTTATTTTCCCAGTTTGAAAAAAATAAAAAAGGAGAAATAACAGCCGGACCTTCCTTTGCATGGAGTTTCTGCTCCCACGAGTGTGTCCGTGTTGAGCATGGGCAGCCACCTGGCCATGCTGGGCTCAGTGCAGCTCTGTGTCTGCGGTCGCAAAGAGACATTTATGCTATTTCCAGTGGCCTGCCAACAGTGTCCTGCAGGGCTTGAGAACCACAGTTCAAGGTGAGACAGGGTCATCAAGGCTGGTCTCGGCTTCTCCACGGGTCGCTTGGTCCTCAGCCAAGCAGGCCACCCTGTGGGTTTCTGGACTGCTTTCCCTCTGGAGTCTAACTCAAAGCCGCCTTTTTTTTTTTGAGATCGAGTCTCACTCTGTTGCCCAGGCTGGAATGCAATGGTGTGATCTCTGCTTAATGCAACCTCTCCCTTCTGGGTTCAAGCGATTCTTCTGCCTCTGTTTCCCAAGTAGCTGGGATTACAGGTACCTGCCACCACACCCTTTTGTATTTTTGGTAGAGGTGGGGTTTTGCCATGTTGGCTAGGCTGGTCTTGAACTTCTGACCTCAAGTGATCCGTTCACCTTGGCCTCCCAAAGTGCTAGGATTACAGGTGTGAGCCACTCCACTCGGACCCGAAGCCTCTAAATGAGCCAGGTGTCTCTGTGACTTTGAGGGCGTTGAGGGCTGGGCTCCAATGGGCAGGGCAGCCCTACACGGCCTGTGGGTCTCTGGCTCCTTGTTGGACAGGGGCTCTGTGCAGTAGAGCAGCAGGAAAGTCACGGAGCCCTGTCTCTCCACAAGGTTTCTGAGCAAAGAATGCCTTAGGTGTCCACCTCCAGCACCGCAGCATGCTAGAATTGTCAGCCATCTCGGGTTTCCTTCTAGAACCTTCTCTAGAGCTCTGCGATTCATAGAATGGATTCACAGCTGCTGGAGTGGTAAAACTCATTGCAGATTATTCAGACTATTAGGCAAAATTTTATTGTATGGAGCCCAAATCTGCCTCTAATTCTGACCACTGAACTACGTTGAATTAGTCCAGTCTTCTCACCACAGGTTCAAATCTCTGAAGCTGATTGAAAGCCTCAGCAAGGCCCTTCCAGTTTACCCACTTCTTCATGGAAGCTTCTTCGCAGGCGGGATGCGCCCAAGACAGTCCCTCCTCCAGATCCAGCCTCCTTTACGCACTCCTCCTACAAATCAACTCGGAGTGGGGGGCATACTTTGAGCTCTGTGTTCTCACATTTCAAATTGCACATTTAAGAAGCCACAACAATGACCTCTGAATTTCATGTTGCCTTGTGTATTTTCTAAGTGGTTCCATAGAATGGAAGCAAGTTTTTCTAGGTTGGCTAAAATCTACCTGCAGCCATATCTTAGCCATGTGGTATAATAACTGAAAGTATGGGCCGTGGAATCGGGCTGCTTGAATTCACATCCTGGCTTGATCACTTATGAGCTGTGTGGTTTTGAGCAAGTTACTTAACCTCTCTGAGCTTCAGTTTTCCATCTGCCGGTTAGCGATAACAAGAGTGCCTACTTCGAAGGGTTGTTGTTAGGATTAAAAAGAGTTGACATGTGTTAAAGCCTTTAGTAGAATATGTGGTTCTTAATAAGTGGCATTAAAATGATGTCAGCTCTTGTTATATTTAAGTTTCTCTGCAAGCCCCAGAGCATCAAGAACTGTGCTGGAGACCCATTGCCACCCAATCAGTCTTCATTAACAGGTCCAGATACTGTAGCACTATGTGAAAGCACCCAGGTGTCTTAATACAGTATCTAGTCTCAACTTTCATCCTAAGGATGTTGAGTCTGGGGTCATAGTAGACCTCACCATCTGTCAAGTCAGCCATCACTTCCTTTGAGGGCAGCCCCTCCAAAACACACAGCTCACCATCCGGCAAACAGACTCACAGCTGCTGGAATGCTAAAGCCCGCTGCAGATTGTTCAGAATATTAGACAAAATTCTCTTGTATGGAGCCCAAATCTCCCTCTAATTTTGACCACTAAGCTATACATTGAATTAGTCCAAGTCCTCTGCTCATGGCAGGTTCAAATCTTTGACACTGAGGAACTCTTCCAAATGCCCTCAAGGCAAGGGGAAGTAACAAGTAAGAGTAAGGGACATTGTGCCACTCTGGAAGTGAGGGACTCAGCTTCTGACCCCAGTCTGCACAGACTCCCCAGCGCCTGGGAATTGCTTTCTTACTCTTTCCTCCGAAACAGACCCTAGTTTATTAGTTTCCCTCTCTCTTCCTCAGTGAGTGCAGACCAGCACTGGCCTCATGCCCGCTGGCTGCAGGTGGCTTTTCTGCAGCCACACTGGCCTCTCTTCCCTACTTTCTCCACCTAAGAGTTAAAGTTTGTTTGTTTCAGGCGGGGTCTTGCTATGTAGCCAGGCTGGCCTTGAACTCCTAGGTTCAAGTGATCTTCCCGAGTAGCTCGGACAAAGGGATGCACCCTGCACCCAGCTTAAAGTGAGTTTTTGAAAGAGAGCTCATGTGAAAAGATGCTTGATATCATTAGTCATCAGAGAAACACAAATTGAAACTCAGAATCGAAGGAACAATAACAACTGTTGGCAAAGATGAGGAGAAATTGGAACTCTCACTCACTGCTGGTGGGATTGTGAAATGGTGCGGCCGCTTTGGAAAACAGTCTGGCAGTTCCTCAAAATATTAGCTGTGGAGTCAACACATGGCCCAGAGATTCCACTCCTGGCCATCTACCAAGAGAAACGAAACTATATTAAATCCATACAAAAACTTATATGCAAATCTCACAGCAGCACTATTCATGATAGCCGAAAAGTGGAAATAAACCAAATGTTCATCAACTGATGATGGGTGGATAAATAAAATGTGGTGTATGCCTACATGGGAATATTATTCAACCACGAGATTAAACTACTAATGCACGCCGCAGCACGGAAGAATCTTGAAAACATTATGCTAGGTGAACGTGGCCAGCCATGAAAGACCACATGTTATATAATATCATGTATAGGAAATGTCCAGGATAAGCAAACCTGCAGGGCAGAAAGTGGATGAACAGTTCCTGAGGGTTAGAGGGTGAGGGAATGAGGGCTGGGGAGTGGCTGCTGATGGGGATTCTTTGGGGAATAATAAAGATGTTCTAAGAGTAGATTATGGTGATGATTGCACAATCATCACCATAATATATTTTAGTATATTTAGCAAATATACTAAAAACCACTGAACCTTACACTTCAAACGGGTAGGCTTTTTGGCATCTAAATCATATCTCAATAAAGCTATTACATAAAAGTGAATTTTTAAGCTATTTTTTATTTTACAGTTTACATGTTTGATAGGACAGTTTATACAATTTATCATACATGTTTATGTCCTAACAGAGAGAAGAAAGAAGAACATATCAGGCCAGGCTATTAAGGAATAGCATAAGGGAGTTTCTTTGGGGAAATGGAACAGTTTTGTGTCCTGACTGAGGTGGTGATTACCGGAGTCTATGTGCGTGATTAAATGTCACAGATCTGTACACCAAGAGGAAGGGAGGAAGAGAAGACAGAGAAAGTTTAAAAATGGGTGGGGCTGGGCACGGTGGCTCACGCCTATAATCCCATCACTTTGGGAGGCCGAGGTGGTTGGATTACTTGAGGTCAGGAGTTTGAGACCAGCCTGGCCAACATGGTGCAAACCCATCTCTACTAAAAATACAAAAATTAGCTGAGTGTGGTGGCAGGCACCTATAATCCCAGCTACTCAGGAGGCTGAGGCAGGAGAATTGCTTGAACCCAGGAGATGGGGGTTGCAGTGAGCCAAGATTGTGCCATTGCCCTCCAGCCTGGGTGACAGAGTGAGACTCTGTCTAAAAAAAACAAAAAGTGTGAAACCCTAAGATGGTGTGAACCTGAGTTAATGATACAGAGTGTATGAAGCAACAGTTTCCTGGTCTAGAAAATGTGCTATGTGTGCTGTGGTCGTGCAGGGCGTCATCATCAGGGGACACTGGATGCAGGTACAAGGGAACTCTCTGTATTACTTACAATTTTTTGTGAGTCTCAAACTATTTAAAAATAAAAAATTATTTTATAAAAATGACAAGAGATGAGCTTGCTTACTTAGAAACTCAAGTGGCTTTGCAGTGCAGGTAGTCTGCGACCCTGCCTCCTGCCCAGGGCCATTCTGGGGTGGGCGTTGCCACACCAGCCTGCCCTGTGCCACACTCCCTGTGGTCCCTTGAACCAGCTGACATGCGCAGGCAGCCCCTTCACTCCACATTGAAAGGAAATATCTGTGCCAAACAACTGACCTCCCACTAATAAAACTGACCAATGAACATATAAAAAGATGCATGACTTATATTCATCGTAAGAATGAGAATGCACTTGACATCCTTTATCTTTTTTTTCTTTTTAAGGGGTCTCGCTCTGTCACCCAAGCTGTAGTGCAGGTGCAGTGGTGCAGTCATAACTCACTGCAGCCTTGAACTCCTAGGCTCGACCAATCCTCCCACCTCAGCATCCTGCGTAGCTGGGACCACAGGTGCACACCACCGCTCTGGGCTAAACTTGACATCCCTTAGATTGGCACAACCCAAAAAGACTGATGGTATTCAGCGTTGCTTCGGCTAAGTGGAAAAGGGTACTCTCATATGTTGTTGGAAATAGATGATCAGTGCCACAGAGAAAAATCAGCGCTGAGACAAAGCATCTTTCAGCAACTCAATTGTTACTTCCTGGACTGCAGGAAGGGTACCCTTACTAGCCATCATGCCACGAGAGTACAATGAACAAAGGAAAACACAAATTTATCCCTTATGCATTTGGGGTCATCCTTACTGCTGTGTCTGATCTCTGTTGGAGTCAGACTTCACAATCTAAACTAAAACCTAATTGGCTAATAACCTAAAACTTTTCTAAACAGGCACAAGCAATGGGGAGCTGGGACATGCCTATGAGCACATCCAGCACAGATATCTTGGTTAAAGTACAAGGACATAGAATGTACTATGTGCCTGTAAGCATGGCATGTCTAACAGCTACGTAGGATAGGGCTTCACGAAGTTATTAGCACACTTATTCTTTAACAAGAAAGGAAACTTTAAAAAGGAACTTTTCTACTTCCCACAGGTGATCATATAAATATAGACTGGTGTGACCTTTAGAAAAAACAACACGGAAGAATACAAGAAAATTCAAGACCCAGTTCCACCCTGAGGACTGTATCATACAAAAATACTCAAAAGTGGACACAAAAATACATCCAGCCAGGGATCACACAGCAAGTTTTATAAAAGCCAGACATCCTAAAAGCTTATCAATGGGGGAATCATCTTGTTATGTTTGTACATATATACCAAGGCATATATTACATCATTTAAAAATAGCGTAGACATATATAAAGATCAATAAGAGAAAAAGTGACACATATGTATAATCTGATCCAATGAATGTTTTAAAAAAAGAAAAAGAAGAATGCACATATGTAAAAAAGGCCTAGAAAGAGCTCTGTATAAATCTAGTTTGCATTGCTACAAAGGAATTTCTGACACTGGGTAATTTTTCAATTAGGGAGGTTTATTTGACTCACAGTTCTGCGGGCTGTAGAGAAGCATGGCACCAGCATCTCCTTCTGCGGAGGGCCTCAGAAAGCTTCCAGTCATGGTGGGAGGGGAAGGGGAGCTGTCATGGAGAGAGAAAGGGAGTGAGAGAGAAAGGAGGACATGCCAGGCTCTTTTTATTTGCTTATTTTTTGAGATGGAGTCTTGCTCTGTCACCGAGCTGGGGTGCAGTGGCACAATCTTGGCTCAGTGCAACCTCTGCCTCCCAGGTTCAAGTGACTCTCAGGACTTGGCCTCCCCAGTAGCTGGGATCACAGGAGCCTACCACCACACCCAGCTAATTTTTGTATTTTTAGTAGAGATGGGGTTTTACATATTGGCCAGGCTGGCCTTGAACTCATGACCTCAAGTGATCCACCTACCTCGGTCTCCCAAAGTGGTGCTGAGGTTACAGGCACGAGGCACCAAGTCTGGCCCAGGCTTTTTTTTTTTTTTTTTTTTTTTTTTTTAACAGAGTCTCTGTCTATCACCCAGGCTGGAGTGCATTGGTGAGATCTTGGCTCACTGCGACCTCTGCCTCCTGGTTCAAATGATTCTTGTGCCTCAGCCTCCCAAGTAACTGGGATCACAGGCTCCTGCCACCACACCCAGCTAATTTTTCTATTTTTAGTGGAGGCAGGATTTCACATGTTGGCCAGGCTGATCTCAAACTCCTGAGCTTAAGTGATCCACCCATCTCCGTCTCTCAAAGTGCTGGAATTACAGGTGTGAGCCATCACACCTGACCCCAGGTTCTTTTTAAACAAGCAAATCTCAAGGTAACAGAATGAGAGCTCACCACGGGGATGGCCCCAAGCCATTCATAAGGGATCCACCCCATGATCCAAGCTCCTCTCATCAGACCCCACATCCAGCATTGGTGATCACAGTTCAACATGAGATTTGGAGGTGATAAATATCCAAACTATATCAAGCTTTGAAAGTAAAACTCGGGCCGGGCTCAGTGGCTCACGCCTATAATCCCAGCACTTTGGGAGGCCGAGGTGGGTGGATCACGAGGTCAAGAGATCGAGACCATCCTGGTCAACATGATGAAACCCCGTCTCTACTAAAAATACAAAAAGTTAGCTGGGCATGGTGGCGCACACCTGTAGTCCCAACTACTCGGGAGGCTGAGAAAGGAGAATTGTTTGAACTCAGGAGGCGGAGGTTGCGGTGAGCCGAGATCGCGCCTCCAGTCTGGGTAACAAGAGCGAAACTCCGTCTCAAAAAAGAAAGAAAGAAAGAAAGTAAAACTCAGCTGCTGTGCCGTGCTCACCTGTCCTGGACTCAGAGGGTAGAAGTCAGTGCCCTCTTGTGGTGGAGGGAGGGAGGAAGGAAGACATGCAAAGGTGAATTTTATCCTTTTATGAAAAGCATTAATACTAGCCCGAGAACTTCTTATAATGACACGTCCAAGTACCTTTTGGTAATTAAAAAACAACAACAGGTTTTGCCAACAGCAAAACGGGGAAGGCAAGGATGTTCATTGACAGTCATCTACAATGACAGGAATTTAACTCGGTCTCATGGGGACATCAAAAGCCTCTCTAAGTAGAGTCAGTGTAGCCTTCCAAGTGTGTACCCCTAAACCTCACCTGTAGCCCAACCTGAAGCGTCACAAACAAGTCAATGCTTTTACAGCAAACATCCCTTAGTTTACTGAGAAAAAAAAAAGAAGTCTGGCGCAAGAGCACTTAAGCTTAAACTGGTGCAGGTTGATGGAACCTTTGTAAATCTGATGAAATCTACAGACTCCTTCCAGAAAGAAAAAGAAGGTCACATATACATACACGAAACAATATTTTCCTTACAGTTAGAGACCCGAATTCCTGCCCGACAGAAGAAAGAAGGATTTTCCTGCCCTTGAGGCCCTCCAGCACTGGGGCTTAATCCACTTTTTTGACTCATATTCAACTACTCCCTTCCCGAGCCAACCGCATGCATTCATTGGCTCCCTACCTGACCCTTTCTCCCACTCCCTGTCCGTGTCGAAGGCCTTCCCTCCTTCCTTCCCTCCCTCCCTCCCTCCCTGGCTGGCTCAGCTTCCCTGAAGTCCTAGCTTTCTCCTGGAACCCCCACCGCAGCACACTCCAGCCAGTCGCTCCTGCCTCTGCCTGGGTCTTACTGGTCACGGCATGCTGGCATTCAGGAAATAGTTAAAGCTCCTTCCTCCTTGAATGACCAGATGAATTAAAATGAATGATAGCAAGCAACTAACTGTCATTAAACAGTTAATGGAAGAACGTTCATCTATGTTACCTTTGGGGATGCTTTTAAATGAGAGGCTTAGAGAGCAAAAGCCCAGAGGATGCAAGGTGGGGGCAGGTGCAAAGCGTCTCTTTTGGGTAGAGAGGATGCTCAGGGTCCTTCAGATCCCGTCGAGGAGCAGGGCCTGCTGCCTGGGGTTCCTTCCAGCAGGCAGCTCACGATGTCCGTCAAGTCTGTAGGAGCAAAGAAAGAATCGTTATTTCTAACTGACTCCTCCTGTGGGAGCCAATCCTCAGATAATGGAGAAACCCTGAGGGGTCCCTCCATCTGGGCTGCTATTTCTTGGCAAGATTAACCTGGACCATTCTGGAAAGAATGCTGTTTACCCTTGCACCAAAAAGACAGAAAGAAAGGTGCACCATCCTCCCTGCAAAGTCCTCTTGGGCTAACCACGCTGGGGTCTGTTCCTTGCTCCGTCTCCCCGGCACTTAGGCCTGTGTGAAGGTGGAAGAACCTTATGATTTAGTTGTGAGAGCCAAGCAGGGGCTGGCAGCGCCTAACATCCTGCTCAGGGTCCGGCTGTGAGGTGGCCGCGGCCAGGTCCTATTTGCTGATGTCCACTCCCCTACTGTGTATAGTCTTAGCACCCCTAGTCAAAGCCTGCTGGTCCGGCTCGGGTGCAGTCAGCCAGCTTTGAGCCCGCTGGGTGTGCTGGGTCCCTCTCTGGAAGACCTACCGAATTCTCAGCCCCTACTTGAACCAGGAGAGTTGTAGGCATTAGTGAATCATTAAGGGCAAGTGTCCCTTATTACCAAAAACAAGGCTGGGCCCTTCGCAAGGAGTGACAGCTGGTGTCATACACAGATTTCAGAGGAGAGGAATTTCTTAGGGTTCAAGTGATCTTCAACCCCGCAGAGATAGGGGTGGGGAGGAGAGAGGAAAGAGGGACCCAGGACTGGCTCCCGAAATCTATTCTACACCTCCCAGCCCTCCCAGGCCCTAGATATGGCTCTCACGCCCCCTCCCCACATCCCTTAGACCTTTGCTGTTCCCTTCCCCACCGCACTTTGGGCTGGACCGCCTGTCATTCAGCCCCACTGTGTCCTGCGGTGGCTTGTGGCTGGGGAGGGCAGCTTGGAAGAAAACAGCTTCCTTGGCTGAATCTTTTAGAAAGTCTAGTGCCTTCGTACCAAAAAGATTGGCGTCTTCCTAGAGACTTGGCCCCAGGCAAAGGCAGACAACCCTGCCCAGAGCACAGGAAAGCCAGCGTCCCACCGCCTCGAAGGCCCGTGCAGAGCAGAGGTGGTACAGGACTGGCTGGAGCTAACTTAATCAGCTCCACGCTCCTTCACACTTCTCCACGCCCCTCCACGCTCCTCACACCCCTCCATACCCCTCCATGCCCCTCCACGCCCCCCCATGCCCCTCCACACCCCCACGCCCCTCCATACCTCTTCATGCCGTTTCTGGTGCTGCCTCCCAGGTGCAGAGACCAAAGCACGCGGTCCAGAGCAGCAGCCGGACAGACCCCACCTGGCCCCACTGGCTGCAGGTCTGGATAAAGGTCTCAGGTGGGATGGGTCCCCTGGGCTAAGCACTGCCCGCCGTGATCGCAGCTGAGCCCAGGAAACATCACAGTGGCCTCCGAGTGCCCGGGGGCTGTGCCACTTAACGGTGTGTTCCACACAGGAGGGAGTGAGACCACTTGGCCAATAGAACCTTCCTCCCCTGGGTTCCACAGTGTCCCGAGGGTGTCATGTGTGCCTTTAGATACTGGGACGACCTGTGCGTGCAGGTGCCAGTGCTCAAGACTACTGCGTCTGTAGCTCTGAGGTCAGGTTCAGCTTCACCACACACGCTCTCCACCCCAAAGGAGTCAACAGCCCCTCTGGGCCTCAGTTTCCCCCCCTACACAGTAGGCATAAAAATACTTGCCTGGCTTCTCAGGGTCCTTGTGAGGCATGAGGAACTGGAGCGCCCAGGCACTAGAGTCCTCACGGAAAGCCCTGCAGGGCTCAGCCAGCTGAGAATCCCAGCACACGCTGGGAGTCAGCACTGGGGCTTGACGAGGCCCCAGGCTGCCTGCTCTCCGTCCCTGTGGTTTCCTGTACACAGCCAGAGCCACCAGAAGCAGCCTGGGGCCCAGGAGAACCACGAAGCCCCACCAGCCTGGCTTTGCTTCTCGCCACGTCACAGCAGTTTGTGGGTGCTGCCAGTCTGTGTCCTGCCCGTGCCACCACACCAGCTAAGGAAAGGCTTGCAAATGAGACATGAACCCCACAATTAAGCTTGCTGAAACTGTGACCCAAAATAAAGGAATTACTTAAAGTCTTTTGCCAACATCAACTGGGCCGGAAGTGGGGTTGGACGCCCCATCTGGGAGCTCAGCCTCCTCCTCAGAGCGCATCCTTAGCTCCCTGGCATCCTGTGTTGGAGGCAATAAAGTCCGATGCAGGGAAGACCTCAGAAGCTTGGGTGGGCCCCATTGTGCCTCTGCTCCTTTTGGCCTGCAGTGCTCTGTGGATTGGTGGGGAGGCTGAGCTGTCCCGGGTCAGGAGGCACAACCTCCTTACCACTTTGACCGTGTCCCCGAAAGTTAACCAACGACACAGAACAATCCAGATGTTTGCTGCGTGTAGTGGCAGGAGGAGCCCTTTGCTCCTAGATGCTTTCCAAAAGAGAGATGAGTCACATGGTCTGGGACAGGGTGTGATGCTGGGGAAACGGGAGATTTGGGTCCAAATGGCTCTGGCCAGATCATCTTTACTTAGGGAGGTGTGAGCATGTGTGAGGACTGCTATTCTCACTGGTAAAATGGAGAGGAAGGCGTAAGGGGTGAGAGAGAGGGCTGCCCAGGAGCCTTGCTCTAGATCGGAGGTCCTCAACCTGGGCCTGGGGTGGGACCCAGGCACACACAGTGATTCTGGCGCAGCACGGCTAAGGACCGGGCAGTGGTGGGTCCTTGGAGTCACCCGGCAGTCCCTCCTGTTAGATCTTGCTCCAATCTGGCCTCCCAGGGAGCCTGCAGTCCCCACTCCCTGGCACTCCCCAAATCCTGCTCTGTTTTCCTTTTCCATAACGCTCCACATCCTTTAAAAGGTTCTGTCAGGAGCCGCGGTGGCTTTGGCCAGTTGTCCTGGCACTTGAGGAGGCGAGGCTATGCGTTGAAGGCCAACCTGGGCAAAATAAGAACCTTTCATTCATTAAAAAAAAAAAAAAA
>NW_022436989.1:16584209-16662165 GCF_009761245.1 Sapajus apella | reverse complement strand
GAACCCGGGAAGTGGAGGTTGCAGTGAGCAGAGATCATGCCACTGCATTTCACCTTAGGGGACAGAGCAAGACTGCCTCAAAAAAAAAAAAAAAAATTCTGTGACCCTTTTTGTGATTATGGTGCGCTCTCCTCCCACTGGAACGTAAGCTCCATGAAGGCAGGGACCTCTGTGTTGGTGACTCACCCAGAAGTTTCCGTCCCCTAACAAGCCCTGGTAAATACTGGCTGAAAGCTGGACATGTGGAATCAGCAAGCCCCTTTTCCATTCCTGTCTCCATCACTTTATGGCGCTACAGTCTCGATGACTTTGCTTATTGTTCTCTCCGATTCCTCTGGACCAGCAAAGACCTCGTCTGTCTTATTTAGGGCAGTGTCCATAGTGCCTGGAACACTGTCCACTCCAAACTCAGACGGCGTTTGTTGAAGGAATACGCTATTGTGTGCAGGGGGCGGAGGCTCATAAGGTGTCCTCTGCTGCCCTCTGCTGAGCAGTCATGGGAAAGGCTTCATCTCAAATTAGGTGGACAAACTGAAAAGGGAGAGGGTGAAAATTTGGTTTGGGAGACAGAAGAGCAGGTTGTTAATTAATTATTTTTTATTTTAATACTGTTAAAATCAGACAAAGCTGCCTATACCTTCCCACTCTCCTTGGCCCTTCTTCATTCCATCCATGCCAGGACAACAATCCTGGATTTTTTTTTTTATTATTAAGCAATTTTTAATTGATGACTAATAGAAGTACATAGTTTCAGGGCATCCTGGATTTTGAAGTATTCCATCTTGTTAACTCCATGGATACACTTATTCTCGTAGGCGCTGGGTCTCCATTTTGGGCTTGGACTCCCCTCTTGGTCTCTCGACGTTTTGCTTCGCTAGATGGTGAGAGTGAACAGAGCCACTGCTAGCATCGGGCCTCACTCAGGCTGCATAAGGTCAGACTGCTGCTAAGGGCTGGGGAAACTTGCGGGGGAGCCACTTGGAGGACATCTCTCCATCTTTTTCTAGTTCCCGGGACTAGGGAGAGAGTGAGAGGGGAGCAGAGAGGGTGAATCTGCCACAGCCTAACTGGGAAAGGCTTGGCACAGAAAAACCCCGTGGCCAGTTACTTTTGGCTTCTTCAGGAAGCCTCCTCCCTCCAGACTGGTTACTGTTTCTTTATGCAGATTTCTTTTTTAATTTTTAATTTTTAGAGGCAGGGTCTCACTGTGTCTTATCCGGGCAGGAGTGCAGTGTTGTGACCATAGCTCACTGCAGCCTTGACCACCCAGGCTAGAGTGATCCTCTTGCTCCAGCCTCCCCAGTAATTGGAGCCAGAATTATTTTGTATGTATAAACTTCACATTCTCTTGCCTTGTACTGTCATGGTGGTTGAACTAGGGCAGAATTTTCAGGCTCATATCTATTGGCCCAAGATCCAATGACAAATCCCTGAGCTTTTTGGCCCTAAATCAGCTGGTGTCACATGGGTCTGTTCCCAAAAATGAGTCTATTCATTTTGTAGAATAACATCCACACTTGACCTCTCTCTGGTCATGTCAGTCTCCCATAGCAATTTCTTTAAAAATATTCTGTCCCAGTGACAGAACACAATTCATGTATCCCCATTTGTGGTTGAGAAAATATGGCCATAATTCCTTAAGTTTTACATACTATTATTATTCTGGCCACATGAGATACTGTGTTTGTGTCTCTCCCACTATTTGACAGCCCTTGATGGCAAAGACTGTCCTTGCTTACCCCTTTAGTGTTTGGCATAGTGCCTACTGATTTAGAAGAGCTCAATGAAAGTTTTTTAAATGAATGACTTAGTCCACTTGCCCTGTACTGTTCTTCTGCTCAAATTAGAACACAGCTGTTTTTCTGTGTGTTCCTGTGTGTGTCCCCAAAGGCCCACACCACTGGGAGATGTTTTTTTGTTTGGTTTTTTTAAACAGACAGGGTCTTGTTCTGTCACCCACACTGAAGTGGTACAATCACAGCTTACTGCAGCCTTGAATTTCTGGGCTTGAGTGATCCTCTGCCTCAGCCTTCCAAGTAGCTGGGACTACAGGTGCATGCCACTATGTCCAGCTAATTTTTTTTTTTCTTCAGATGGAGTCTTGCTCTTACCCATGCTGGAGTGCAGTTGCACGATCTTGGCTCACTGCAACATTTGTCTCCTGGGTGCAAGTGATTCTCTTGCCTCAGCCTCCCAAGTAGCTGGGATTACAGGCATGCACCACCATGCCCAGCAAATTTTTGTATTTTTAATAGAGACAGGGTTTTGCCATGTTGGCCAGGCTGGTCTCGAACTCCTGACCTCAGGCATTCCACCCACTGTGGCCTCCCAAAGTGCTGAGACTACAGATGTGAGCCACAGAACCCAGCCCAGCTAATTTTTTAAATTCCTTTTTTTTTTTTTTTTTTTTTTTTAAGAGACAGGGTCTCACTATGTTTCCTAGGTTGGTCTGGAACTCCTGGCTCCAAGTGATCCTCTTGTCTTGGCTTCCCAAAGTGCTGAGATAGGCATGAGCCACTGCACCCCACTACCACTGGGAGATATGATCAGCATTCAGTCAATGTAGCAGGGAAGACTGGACCACAGGGATCAGGAAACTAAATCCCATCATCCCATTCACCTATAAAGGATCTTTTGTCTCCTTGTTGACGTTTTTCCTCTTTCTGGGTGTCTCTACCCTCAAAATGTCTTGGATACAAAAGGTTACATCCTCACCCTACTACTATTGAGAGGGGAAGGTCCCTGTGTACTGTGGGAACCCTGAGGCTCGAGAACCTGTATGCCAGGTGATGGACTGGGGGACGGGCATCCAGAGGGGGACGTCTGGGGACACTCATTATCCTGTGCTCAGCAAAGGAATGTGGGGGAGGGGAGGAGGGGAAGAGAAGAAGAGAGGGAGGAAGAGGAGGGAGGGAGAAGGAGCAGGAAGAGATATTTCCAAAGGACAGAGAGGCCATGATACATGGAAAAGAGAATGAGGGGAAGACGTATAAAAGATAGTGGTGAAGGGAAGGCACTGATTTTTATAAAATAAATGATTACATCAGGAATAAACACAACAAAAGCAAGGTAAATTTAGTGCTTACTAAAAGATCTGCAAAGATTTGATATTAAAATTTTGAGTGTTTGAAAATTATTTTTGACTTATAGAAAGACAAGGCAAAATGTTTGTTTTAATGTGCTGTAAAAACACTTGAATTCCTATGTTAGATGGAAAAGAACAAGCTTCTTAAAAATCTACTCTTTTTTGTGGATATGGGTTCTCACTATGTTGCACAGGCTGGTCTCAAGCACCTGGCCTCAAGCAGTCCTCCTGCCTTGGCCTCCCAAAGTGCTGGGATTACAGCTGTGATCCACTCTGCTCAGCCCTCAAAATCATTTTATTCTCCTATAATGATATGCTAAAAAAAAAAAAAAAACCAAAAACCAAAAAACAAAAACCTTGGAAAGTAGGACCCATCATCTCATTTTATATGGAGATTTTCTACATTAAGGAAAACAATGCCCATGTGTGACCATCAGGATACCGCTAAAGCCAACATCATGTGCTTTTGTTTTCATTTTGAACTGCAATCATGAAAGCATCTGACTGGGTGGACATTAGCTGGCGGAGCCGAGGACATGGTGAACTTCTACAGTCACGAGCGGGCAGTCACAGCTCTCCTGGGGGCCTTGGCACTCTGCACACAGCAGTGCTCTGGAACACTGCTTCCTCCTGTCCCAGCTTCTGACAGCAGTGCTCACCCCAGATTCTGGAACATTTTGAGAAGTGGGAGGACAATGGTGGAGGCCTGTAGGACCGTGGTAATGACAGCAGCCAAGGGAGGTACAGGCTGCACAATATAGTCTGACGGTGGAGGGAAGATGGGAGGGGAGAGGAGGAAGAACCCTGTGGGGATTCCCTTGACTTCTCCCAGGATAGGGGGCAGGGTTGAGGAAGCTAAGATGTTAGCAGATGCCTGAGCCTCCTGGAGAACCCCTCTCCCCTGTCTGTCCCTCTTCATCTTCCAGAGAGCCCGGGGGTAGGTTTCCCAGGCCTGGCCAACCTCCCTTGCTATTCATTTCCAGCAACAGACTCCATTGTGCTTTCATGAGCTTCCTGTCCTGTATCCTTCCTCCTTCCTCAGCCACCCACAAAGGAAAACCACCAGAGAGAAGCAAACAGAATGTATTTGACTGAATTTCAAAGGTAGTGACTGTAAACAAACTTGGTTGAAGAAATAAGAACCACATGACAAGATGCCTGACTTAAATCTTTTTTTTTTGGCCATACTTCACATTTGAGAACCCAGAATTCAGCTCCTGTCATGTAAAATTTGTAAAAATATATTGCAATCATGCCTTGGCATAAAGTCCAAATCTTCACAGAAGGGTATGCTTTGTGTCACCAAATGGGGGTGCGACTGGAAAAGGGGAAACAAGAGGAAACAGGTAATGTAATGGTGGCAAGAAAATTCTGACAGTGAATATCGGTCTCTCCAGATTCTTTGACATGGATTTCCTCATCATGAATGGTGGCGCTCCTGAACTAGGAGTGAATGTGACTCTCCTTTTGAGGAAGGGGAGGGTCTTGAAGGGGAAGGGCCTCCCCCGAGAAAGCCAGTTGCTTTCGTGATTTTGGTTCCTTCTTCCTCCCAATTAAGCATCTGCCCAGGGGCCCAGGATCCAGGGCTTAGCTTTCTGGCTGTTTTCAACTATTCTTAGTGAAGACCAGCATTGCCAGCCCACTGACCCCAGTAGGGTCACCCCTGCCCCTGAGAACCAGCACCCCCCACCCCCAGCCCCGGAGCTTCCTGCAGGAACCAGCTGCCTGTGGTGGGAGACACTGAATAAAGACAGAGGGGCCCCTCCTTTCTGAGGTGCCCTATGCTAGTGTTGGGTAGCGCTAAGGTTGGAAACTGCTTTCCCCACTGAGCTGAGGGCTGCCTCCTGGGATATGCACCCCGCAGTCCCTATTCACTCCCAGTCCCTGGGAGCCACTCAATCAAGTCTGGCTGTATCCTAAGGGTGGCCAGGACAGCCCTGTGAGTGGCAGGTCCCCTCCTGGAGCACTGCTTCACTAGCTCATCACTCCAGGCCTGCGCTCCGCTCCTCATCACTGGGCTTCTATGTGGACCCACCATCTCTGCCTTCCTACGCTGACCCATGTGTCTTGTAGAATGGGGGCCAGGACTGGACATGCGGTTTGATTGCTAAGGACCTAGCAGAGGCTCATCATGCAGTAGACTCTGTGTTTATCGTGTGTGTGTCTCTCTGTGTGTGTGTGTGTGTGTGTGTTTATTAAGCGGACACTGTACTTCTCCTGATGTAGATAAGGTGATGAACCTAAAAAGCCACACTATCCTATGGCATTATGTTTAGATGGAGCCAAGTGACCAAAAATTGCCTCAACAATCCTGCAACTCCAGATCGTCAATTTACGCTGAACGACGTATACAGTCGTTCTGGGCCCATCTGTCTAATCTACAGAAATAACAGGGACTGCATCCCCTGCCTCCATCCCCTGCTCCTTTTGTGGTCTACCCACTGGGAGGAAGCGCTAAGGGGGAAGCTAGGAGAAGTTTAAAAAAGACAGCAAAGTCTAGAGAAAGAGCCAATCAAAGAGCGAAAAATCCTCATCTGCCCAATTATTGTTTCTTTTCCTACCACAACTTTCGCCAAAATTGTGTCTGTTTCTTAGTGGAGGAGGGTGGGACCTGAGAGGTGAGCTGGGGAACAAGGATCCCTCACACGGACCGTCAGGCCGGAGGAGGACCGTCAGGCCGGAGGAGGAGGTGGGCACCATGCTTACTTGGAGAAAAGAGAAGCGAGTGTAAGCCACTATGGAAATGAAAGGAATAAGCTAGAACCTTCGTTTTGGCATGACCTCTTAGATAGCTGGGAACACTCTGTTCCTGCTCATGTTTGGGGTGTGCTCCCCAGATACACACACGCATACCTGGCTCTCAGGCGAGCTGTGAATTGGCAAGTTCTGGTCAGATGCAGTGTGACTGCAGCCTCTCGAGGGGGCTCAGACTCTTGTTTTCAGGGATGTGCTAAGCCAGGTGCATGTGATGCCTGCCAGGCAAGGTGGAAGGTGCGGGGGCTGCTGGGTCAGCAGCAATGCCGACTGCCGCCTCCCCCACACAGGATCTCAGCCCCTGGCTAGAGCCTTCCTTTGGTGGAGAATCAGCCTGCTCTGTGCCCCCACATGCTTCAGTCATGGCACCCTCAAGGGCACACTGGGGCACCGTGTGCCCACCTCTTAGCACAACGCCTGGCTGTAGCAGTTCAGGAGCAGCAGTGGCTGAAAACCAGTCAGCCCTGGTGCAGGTCAACCTGGCTGCACTCTCTTGAGTCCCCACAGGTCTCGGAGCACCACTTTCCCATCACAAAAGGGGGACTGATGGTTCTGAGTTCCCAGGGCAATTCTGAAGACTCAGCAAAGTCGCCACACAGGGAGCCCTGACCTGCTGGAACAGAAACCCTTCGTGCACTTTAACCATCACTCTTTAGTCCAGCGAGGCTTTGGTGAAGACGGCAGAAGGATGAATGAAAGACTATCGAGATGCACCAAGAGCTGGTGACCCTTGGGGAGGCGAGGGTGGAGGCCGCTTTCTCTGAGGGGCTCAACCTCCCTTCACTCCTTCACTCCTCACTGAAATTCCTTGGCCACAAAATGCCCCTCCCACCCGAGGGAGCCAGAGGCTTCGCCCGCGAACTAAGCTGTACACACTCCCCCATCGCCTTCTGAGGTCTTTTCCACAAGCCAAGGTTCCCCCGCCCTTTCTGTTCTCATCTCCAAATACATGCACAAAAGCACATACGTTGCTCCCAGGCGACTAAGGAAATAAAGAATGGTATCTGCTCATAGAATAGCTAGTGAAGATGGCGCGCACAACCAAACCTCCCGCGGGAGTCTCCTGGTTAAGAAGAGGGTATACACCGAACATGGGTATACACCAAAGGGCAAAGGTGCCTCATTCCGATGGAACGCAGAGAAGAAACACAATTCACGTACAGCCACCACCAGCACCAGCACCCCCACCTTGCACTCAAGAGAGGCTGCCCAGCCACCACCAGGCAGAGGTCAGAGCCAGGAGAATGTGCCTGGGCTGCTGGAGAACTGGAGGGCAGACTGGGCACCCCTGGGAGGGAGGGACACACAGATGGCTCAGAAGCAGCGAGCTGCACGGCGAGAGGGCAGCTGACGCGTGCTCACTCGCTAGGGCTACTTTATGGCAACAGCTCTATGTGCCACTTGGTACCTGATACTCTAATTTCTTATTGGGAGAAAATGACATACCTGCAAAGAAGGCTGAGAAACACTCTCGAAGATGAGACACACGGAAGCCACAGGAAAAAAGGGATTAAGTAATGGAGTGAGAAGCTTGGTCACATTCCAGATAAGGATGGAAGGTATCTGGACAGACAGCCAAGCCCGCATTGATGGACACAGAGCCGTAACAGGAGAGATTTCCTTACTGACAGAACTGTTTTCCAAAGCGGGCTGTAGAGGCCACCGGTGGGGTGGGCACTGGGGGCACTTTCCCTGGCCACTGCCTTGTGAACTGCTGGAGGCTTCTTTCCGAGAGTTCTCCCACTACACAAGGCTCAGGCTCTCCACATCCAAGGCTTGGCAAGCCCTTGCTTAAGGAAGAGGGACCCGAACCACAAAGCTGGCATGTGGGTGGAGACAGGAGGAATCGGGGCATTTTGGAGTGCAGTGCCTCTGGCCTAGATCCCAGGGCATTCTGATGAGCCCCCAGAGCTGAATCCACTCCCCACCCCATCCCACTCTCCCCATGCTGTGAGCCGGGCGGTCTTCTGGCTCAGGGTCTGGCATGGCCAAGGGCTCGCCCTGTCCAATGCCCCCAAGACGGTGGCTCCCCCAGGTGGACTTCAGCTTCAGTAGTCGTTAAGCTCCAAAACGCCCACCTCCATCTCAGACAAGGAAAGGACCCAGTGGAGGGTGATGTCCTGGAGCCCATAATGATTGTTTGCAATATTTGGATCGGCAGACAGGACTGGATATGGAAAGGAGAATACCCTAGAAAGGCATCACGTAAGTCAGGGATAAAATCCCCCATCCCCATGACGAATCGGGACAGCCAGTGCCCACAGCAGTTAGGACGCAGCCTCCTGCATCAGGCAAACCCGGGCCTGCTTACCTGGGTGAGCCACTGCACCTTTCCACCTGGGGTGGTGACGGTCCATGCTTAATCCACAGGGATCCCTGTGAGGAGCAAGGTTCTGGGGCAGAGGGGCCACCCCAAGCCACCTGGAAGGATGCCTTCCTGTTAGCCACCGCTGTCACACCCTTCAAACACAGCACCCAAGATCAGCGCAGTCAGCCGGGTGGGTGCAGGAGACAGATCAGGGAGGTGAGTACCACACCCAAGGTCACCTTTCTCCTCTATCACTGTGTCACTGACTTGTTCTCGCCCCCATCCCAGGTCAGTGGGGAAATGTTTTTTGCCGCGAATGCAGACTGGAGGAGAATATGTGGGGCTTGCGGAGTTGCAAGCCCCCAAGGCCCTCCTGGGTCTGCCCAGCTTCCTCCCAGCCAGATGCTTGGCGACACCCCTCACTGTCGGAGGCTGAGCCTTGGTCCCTGGGGAGGATCGTGACACAGAGACCACATGGGAAGGATTCAAAACTTTCCAGGCTCTGTCCTGGGGGCCTGCGATCTTGCCTCTTGCCTGCTGCAGAATTAACTCAATTTTGGTGGCCAGGCCTCGTCTGATGCAGTCAGTAAACTGAATGCCTTTGCTCAGGATGACCCAGACACCAAGGCTTTTCCATATGGCTCGCCTGAGTTTTGAAAGATGACCCTAGTATAATGTCCCATGGACCATAGGCAGGCGTTGCTCAAAATCGAGGCTCTTTAAGGGAGCAAAGTGTGGGGAAAGGCAATGGAAGTCGAATATGGAACCTGATCAAGAAGGCACCAAACAGAAAGCAACATTCACTCACTGCAGTTAAATTTGCCCAAGAACGACCTCACCTGACGCTAAACCCAACTGCAGTAATGGGAACGTCTCATAAACCCTGTGAAGCTTAGCGCAGGTTCCATATCCTGTGAGTTGCAGGGAAATGCAGATTCTCTTTGGAGAAGCTTGGAAGTTTTTTTGTGGATGTTTTGTCTTGCATAAGGCTGGGAAGCTCACTGCTCCATCTTTCTCTCCCAGACCCTGTAGCAAAGACATTCCACAGGGGAGTGGCCTGGCATCGTGGCTGGATCTGAGTGGAAAGGGGTCTCACTTGCCAGGATGTACAGTGGTGCTTGCCAGCCTCATATGCTCGGCCAGGGCCATGCTGGTTCCCTCTGTCATAAGACTGCTTACCATGCTCTTTCCTGATCCCCAGGGATGGCCAGCTACTGAATAAGCCAAGCAAGGGTCAACCTGAGGGCTGTTGAACCCAGGGAGCCACTGGAACCAGATGCATTTCAACTAGAGTCACTCCAAAAAACCACTTTGAACCACATCTCTCAGGCAAGGTCCAGGTCCCTGGACATTCTCTCAATCAGTCCTACATGCCATTGTGTCCTCCTGGATGGAGAAGAGAAACTCAATCAACTCCATTCCTCCAGAGACCAGGAGAGGCCCAGCGGCCTTTTCCCATCATGTATCAGACAGCGGATGGCTGCCATTTTAGAAACAGAGCGCTAAAGTGGTGAAATTATTCTGTAATTACTCGGGAATGCAACGCCACCCACTGCCTGTCAGGGCAGCATCTCTTCCTGCTCATTTGGAACGACACACAACACAAACCGGAAGAAAAGAGGAAAAAGCACCAGGCTGGAATGCAGGCCTGCTAGTGTCCTCAATGAAACAGGCACCTCAAATACAAATGCACTCATACAACTGCAGCATCAACACATACTTCTATTAGCCAAAGCGCAACAAAATTTCTTCCATGAACGGCTCAGTGGTTTGAGACACCAAGAATAGTTAATATCATATACACCAGATTGTATAACAAAAAAGTCAAGTCTGAAAAAGAGTAGCCAGTATTTTTGTTCCTTGACCTTGTTTTTTTCCTTGATATAGGATCTGGCTCTGTCACTCAGGCTGGAGTGCAACCTCCACCTCCCAGGCTCAAGAGAGCCTCCCATTTCAGCCTCCGGAGTAGCTGAGACTACAGGCATGCGCCCCTAATTCTGGCTAATTCTTGGATTTTTTTGTAGAAATGGGGTTTCGCCACATTGCCAATGCTGTCTCAAACTCCCGGACTCAAGCAATCCGCCCGCCTCAGCCGCCAGAAGTGCTGAGATTACAGGCGTGAACCACCGCGCCCTTCCTGTTCTGTGGGCCTTTAAACGGATTCACGTATTAACAGAGAATCAACATCTAAATAGACCTTTATTTTTATTTTACTTGTTTGGACAGAAAAGAAACTTCATCGGCTTTCATTAGCGTCTCCTTAAGTGGTGGAAACACATTAAACTCAGAAATAGTGGACCTTGTAGAAAAGCATCACAAATTAAAAATATATTTCTCCATGTGGTAAAAGTGCTTTCACTCCAATTAAAGGGCACGGCAAGGGTGTTTGGAAACACGGTCTCGAATTTGGCCTGCAATCCGTGGCATCGAATTCCAACCACAAGGCAGGGGAGTCACCGTGACGTAGAGCGCAGGAACGACGTGGGGCCCGGAGCATGCGGACAGCAACACTCGCAATAACTGAGTGAGGACAAGGACAGAGTCCCAAAGCCTGAGTAGAATAGATTCTGCGTTTGTAAAAAATGAGGTGGTTACATAAACTAGGTTGAAGGGGGACCGGGTCATCCCAGAAATTCCGTTTCTGGTCTGTGGGGACGGTCAGAACCGCTGACCACTCTGGCGTCGAGGCCTCCCTAGAGACGCATAAACCTGGGTTTCGAAAGAGCCCAGATCAGCTGGGGGGACCTGTGAGCCTCACTGCCAGTGCTGGGCACGCAGCCTTTCCAGTCCTGCGGCAAGCAGCCACCTCTGGCCCTCATGGTGTCAAATCACACCCGACCAGGGTTGCCACCACAGTCCCGTGTTGGGGTTTTTCCAAGGCCAGCCCTACTGTTCTGAGGGGCCACTCTGAGAAGGCAAACGCTGCCAGGGTCACTCACTACACACGGAGGAAAGACAGTGAGCAAATGGCCATCGTAGAGAACTCGGTGTGTGTTTCAGCAGTGCTACATATTTTTCAAGACAAGTAATTCTGCCAGTGATGACATCTGCGATAAAGCTTAGGGCCCACAGGCTCCCTGTGGGCCTCGTGGGGAGCAACCACGTCTGTTCTGGAAGCCAGTGGCCCTTCCCGGCCCTGCCACAGGCCAGAACAGAACTGTGATCATGCAAGGAGCCGTGACTGGGGCCAGGGTCAGCGTGGGGGGTGGAAAGGAGGGAACATCTGCCTTTTACATTAGATCTGAAGCAACAGTAAGAAAATAACCTGAAGATATTTTTAAAAATAAAAAATAGCATCACCTTTCACTGCAATTTTTTGGCGTTTCCCTTTTGCCCCTGCCCACCAGCTAAGCAGAGGAAATGAGCAGAAATGCCTCATCTTTCAGAATGGGCACCCACTCCCCATTTCACTCCTGCACACCCAGGATGTATGTCTTCTAAGAGACCTGTTCAAAGGTGCTCGCAGGAGGAAAATGCTGGAAAACCCTCCGGCCTTCCCCCACACCCGAACCATTGTAACCATGCAGGGTGTCTTTGCTTCCTTCAAGCCATGAGCTTGAACCATGTCCCAGGTTGCTGTAGATCTTCAGGAAGCAGGCATATCTCCTAGAGCATGCTCCAGCTCATTCTATCACGGGGGCCTTCCTTCACAATCACAAGTCCATGTGACCTCGAGAGCTCCACGGATGTCAAGAGAGAATCTGCCCTTGAGAACACAGGTGCAGGTGCTCACCACACCGGGGGCACTCTTTCCCGAGGGAGGACATGCTTTTCTTGGAAGGCAAACAAGGACAGCAACCGTCCTCTGACCCAGTCCATCGTGTCCCTCCAGAGGCACTGCACATCCCTCCCAGGCAGCAAGCCACACAGCAGGGCGTCTCCAGGTCTCTGATGGGCAGGTCTGAACAGCAGGCTCTCCTTCTCTCACCCCTCCCCTGACCAAGTCCTGCGCTCCCAGCATCAGTGGGTCGGAGAGGCGTCCTCCAAGCCCAGCAGCTCTCTGACGAGTCTCTCCCCAAACTGCGCCCGACTGTACCTCTTCACGTGGTAGGCATCTGACATTTTGTACAGGATGTAGGCATTGTTGATGGCGATGCTGATGGCGAACCAGAACACCTGCTGCCAGGTCTTGTTTGGTTTATGAGAGATGAAATACCTAAGGACACAGGGAGTAAGAATGGGTGACACGATGGTTCATGGCACCCAGCAAATGCATCCCAAAGGACCCCTGGCCCATGAGATGCTGCAGGCTCACCTCTGACAGAGGCAGGAGGGCTGCAGGGGCAGGAGCCAGGCTTGGGATGTTAGGTGAGCTCTAGCTGGGGGCTTTGTCACAGTGAACTTCATTTAAGACCAAGGAAGTGAAAACATCAGGACTGCTGGAGAAGACCCTGAATGC
This sequence comes from Sapajus apella, assembly GCF_009761245.1. Classification (NCBI taxonomy): domain Eukaryota; kingdom Metazoa; phylum Chordata; class Mammalia; order Primates; family Cebidae; genus Sapajus; species Sapajus apella. The sequence continues at coordinate 16,649,619 of NW_022436989.1, read as the reverse complement.
TAGGTGCCAGGTGTGCTGGGGTGGCGTGCAGCCCTGGAGTGACAGACGCCTCCAGCCCCTCCAGCTTCCCTGCTTGCTGAATGCCCCTCGAAGGCTGTGTTGTATATGTGCTGTGCAGTGGACACTCCCCCAAGGCCAAGCTCTTCCTCAGCTCCAGGCCCCTGCAAGGGATTCCCCTGTTCCCGAGTGTATCTTTGCCATCCCTGCCATCCCTGCAGATGAAGATACAGAGGTCGCCCCTCTGGGAAGCCCACCCAGACCCTGAGGACACTGGCCTTCTTGGGAGCACCAGCCTCAGGGCTTACTGCACTGTCTTCGTTTCTGAGTTTGCCTCTGCACCCTGACTATAAAGCATGGGGGGATCCGTATCCTCAATATCTCAATATGACTGAAGTGCCCAGTACACAGCAGTCACCACAGACATCTACTCCGCAAATGCCAACTGCTTTAGAACAACCTCACAGAACGCCCCAAGGTGCTGGTGCTCAGTGAACTAAATGCCAGTGTCTTTGTAACAACCTCATGGAATTTGGCAAGGTGCCGGGCACACACAGTAGGTGTTCAATAAAGACTTGTTTGATGAATCTCTAAGGAATGGGGCTACCTTTCACACAGGCTGAGTTTTCCAGAGAACCAGGTCCTTGTTTTTCCCTCTTCATCATGAAAGGCCAGGAAATGTAGGTTACCCTCAAAGAGGGTTCAGTCTATATCCAATTTTGAGTTAGTCCAATCCTGTTCTAAGTGGTAAGGCTCAATTCCAGTGATTTAATAGTCTCAGGTTCACCAGCAGTCATTTTTGAGTTCCCATCACAGTGGTTATTACGGCACGAGACTAGGGTGGCATCGTGGGGTCTGGATGTCCACACCTCGTGGATCTTGTCTATGCTGTGTGTAAACTATGCATACTGTGTGTATATTTAACATGAGACCACACCTGGTGATCTAAACGGGCATCCATATTTGAGAAAATTAAATCACCAGTGCTAGAACACATGTGACTCAGGGTAAAAGTGCCCAAGCTGATGTCCAGTGTCATCACTGGACACGAGGGTGGGGGAGGAAGACAGCAATCCAGGACAGGGTAACAGGACAAGCGATGCCAAGGGCTGGGGTCTGAGCTCGCTGCCGAGGGACAGCTGGGTTCACGTAAGCAAAGGGAAGGGCGCCTCGGGGCACAGGGAATGTGAACCCTGCATTGGGAGAGTGGGGGGCACAGAGTACCTGGGTAGAGGACTTCCAGGTGCGGCCAGGTATGCACGGGTGAGGCCCAGAAGTCCAGGCTGAGGGCAGGATCTTACCTCCCAGGTCTTTGTCCTGCCGTTCTTACAGCGGGGAAACTAGTGATCATCTGCCAATACACCTATCCCGTGATGGCTCGACTACCCGATCCCTTCTGTGGCGGAGGCGCCTGTCCACTTACTTGCTGTATTTGTCATCGTATCTGCAGATGTAGCTCAGGTGAGCAGCAAACGCCTCCACGGCCAAGGGGCATGGGATCTCCCCACTCTTCCTCTTGATGATGACTCCTGAAGGCGAGAGACAAGATAAGCCCCTTCCTGCACGCCTCCTCCAAACGCCAGTTTATAAATGTGTCTATCTTCATTCAGCTTAGTTGCCCCAACTTAATAATGAGCAGAGGAGGAGGGGAGGGAGAGTGAAGAACAATCATCACCAACCACCAGATGCTTCAGAGGAGTTGAGGAAAACATCAGAGTCAGGTGACTGCGGTGGTAAGTCCCAGCCCAGACACAGTGCCCCAGGTCACAGGGGCTTCACAGGGGTGCAGGACCCTGGCGGGTCTGAAGGGACCCTAAGCAGCATGGGGCAGGGTGCTGCACCCAACTGGGCTTTGAAAAAGTGAAAACAGGGACGGGATTCACTCTTCCCTCCACCCCCATCTGCCAGGCTGGGTGAGGGATGCTGGGAAGAGGTGGTGGCTGAGGTCAGGAAGCACCCTGGAGCCCTTTCCACCTACCTTCATCAAAGGAAAGCATGCTGGCAACTCCAGTCACCTCACATAGGGTGACTGTGCAGTCACCCTGCATAGAGCACTAGACCTCACTCCTCCCATCTAAGCTGTGATCTTGCATCCTTTAACAAATCTCCCGGTACGTGTTTGAGATGATGGATATGCTAATTCCCGTGATCTGATCACCGTACATTATATGTATCAAAATATCACCATGTGCCCCATGAAAATGGGCAATTACTGTTTGTCAATTTAAAAAAGCAAAAGGAGGCCTCAGAGTGGACAGGCGCCTGCCAGGCCCTCCAGCTTCCCTGCTTGCTGAACACCTCTCTCAAGGTGGCTGGGCGCAGTAGCTCACGCCTGTAATCCTAGCACTTTGGGAGGCCAAGGGCGGATCACCTGAGGTCAGGAGTTCGAGACCAGCCTGGCCAATGTGGCCAAACCTTGTCTTTACTAAAAACACAAAAATTAGCTGGGCATGGAGGCAGGCGCCTGTAATTCCAGCTACTCAGAAGACTGAAGCAGAAGAATCGCTTGAACCTGAGAGGCAGAGGTTGCAGTTTGCTGAGATCACTGCCATTGCACTCCAGCCTGCGAACAGGAGCAAAACTCAAGAATAAAAATAAATAAATAAAATGTTTAAAAAATAAACCAAAAAAATAAAAATAAAATCTCAAAATAAATTAAAAAAATAAAAAACAAGCAAAAGCATGGAATTATTATCATTATTTGGGGGGTATGAGGTCTTGCTCTGTCACTCAGGCTGAAGTGTGGTATCATGATCACGGCTCACTGCAGCCTCAAATTCCTGGGCTCAAGCGATACTCCCACCTCAGCCACCCGAGTAGCTGGGACCACAGGTACATGCCACCGCGCCCGCCTAATTAAAACCATTTTTTAAATAGAGACTCACCATGTTGCCTAGGTCTCCCCATGTTGCCTAGGCTGCTCTCAAACTCCTGGCCTCAATTGGTCCTCTGCCTGGGCCTCCCAAAACTCTGGGATTATAAATGTGAGCCTCCACGCTCAGCCAAAAGGAATTAGCAGCTCAGAAGAAAGAGGAAGTTGCCCTTTTCAACCCTCCCATCCCCCAGGCTCCATCCTTTTGTGCCTCCTAGAATTTCGGGGGCCCTAGGCCCTCAAACACCTTTTCCTCTAACTAAGTACAACTGGGAATGTATCCAGGGGCACCGCGAAGGTCATGGCAAGATTAACAAATCTCACTGGCAGGGCCTGAGAAGCAGAGACAATGAGCCCTCCCGGCCCCACTGCCCAGCCCATGCTGGCCCTTCTTCTTCCTCCCAGGGCTGCCTCATGTTCTACCCAAGGCAGACAACATGCAAGAGGGGGAGGACGCATTCTCCCAAGTAGCTGAAGCCATTCAAGCATGGCTGGAGTTTACTTATGTTTCCTCGAACTGACCTTCCCTCACTGCAGCAAGGGATTTGGACACAGTGCCATTTTTCTGTATTTTTTTTAAGGGATTAACTCACAGGATTGCGAAATTTCAGCAATACTGAAATGGACAAGGTCAAAGTGAAATGGGCATGTCCTTTGCAGGCCCAAGGGAGCTTCGTCTGAGGCCAGCCACCTCCCACCCCCACAACTCTCAGTGAGGGACTGTGGCTGACACCAGGGTTGCCCAGATCTGCTTATATAGACTGAGCCAGGCTCTTTCCTTCTTTCCTCAGAAATAGTAGCACTTCACATGGAAGAAACACTGGACAGCTTGGGGGAAATTTAGCTGCCAAGGCCTGCCCTAGAGATGCAGGACCGGGGAGGGGCCCAGGCAACGCATTCCCTAAAGCTCTCCAAGGGCCAGAAAACCACGGTGTCCCCCTGCCCTCCCCCCACATACATACTGAGGGCTTCCTCCTGGCCAGAAGACTGTGGGTGCCTTCACTTGCTTATGGAGCCCTCCTCTTGAGAGAAGTTCAGCCGTCGGGGGCCTGCAGGGCACAGGTGTTCTCCAGGGTGCAGCTCACCAGGCCCGAGGAAGGGCGAGTGGGCCTGCAGTGCCCCAAGGACAGCAGCCTCTCTCCAACGTCCCTCCTGAGGGTTCCTGTCCTTGCTCCCTTATCTCAGCCGCCCCCGCCTCCAAGACTGAGTAGGAGGAACCCTGTTTCACACTTGGGGTCCCAGCACGTGGCCCATGGAGGATTCCTATCTCCAGCTATGTTCTGATTTGCCTGACCTCCAATGACAATCTTCCCTGGGTCTCAGGAGGCTCTGGCCCCCTTAGGGTTCCACATGAATGTAAGCAGGTGAGACCATCCCTATAAAGAAACGGAAATCCCATCAGTCCCTTTCCTGGAACTTCAGGATGCCCGCTCTGAGTCATTAGTGTCTCCGGTGAGTCAGGGCTGCTCTGCGAAGATCTCGGGGTTTCCCACAGCCCATCCCCGTAGCTACTGACCATTTCCAGCGTTTCACCTCCTGGTTTCAGCCCAACAAGGGCAGAGGCTCCTGGACTGCCACTGTCCCAATCTACCTCGCCATGGGAGACCTTCTTTAACTCTTCATTTCTTTCCCATTCTTTTTCATAATTGTAAATTTGACAGCTTGAAACGGAGCTGTTTCCACACCAGACCTGCATCCTCCTCTCTGTGAACATTTCCCTAGTTTATAAACCAGATCACTCTCCTCTCCCCATGATATTCTGGATTCTGAGATAGTACCCCAGCTGAAAAAGGTAAGGCAGCCATCCTGTGACGTCTTCTGATTGCTAACGTTGGCAATATTAGCAAGAGGAAATCTGTAGTTACTGTCTTGGCTGCGTTAATCACTGAGAATGCCGTGCACATCACACCCAGGCTCGTGGTGGACGCTGTATTGAGAGCTCTGTGGGAATCTGCACACGTCTGTCTTCTCCACGTCTGTCTCTGTGATGCCCAAGATCGACATGGGCCTGTCTTCCCATTCTAACAGCTGTTCTAACACCTTCCTTGGCTGTTAGTGGCTTCACTGACACTGCTACCCTTCTGCAAATTTAAGTGAATGAATCAAGACCTGATTCATTTTCAGATGCAGATATTCTCCATTCTTATTAGTCTTAGTGAATCTGAATCCAAAATGGACAGACTACAGGATGAAGATGATAGACCCAAGGGGGATTTCTAAGAAAAGCAAAAGGGTTTGGCTCACAATGGGAATATCCTTTGACATATGACAGCATTAAAATAATTTTTTTTCTTGAGACAAAGTCTCGCTCTGTTGCTCAGACCGAAGTACAGTGTCATGATCTCGGCTCACTACAGCCTCTACCTCCTGGGCTCAAGCAATCCTCCTGCCCCAGCGGCCCTCAGCCCCCCAGCAGCTGGGACTACTGTAGCTACGCCATACTCAGCTATTTTTTTGGGGGGAGGGCATTTTTTGTAAAGATGGGATTCTGCCACATTGCTCAGACTGGACTCAAACTCCTGGAATCAAGTGATCCTCCCACGCTGGCCTCCCAGAGTGCTGGGATTACAGGTGTGAGCCACTGCACCAGCCTGTGTTTACATTTCTGAAAATCCTGCACATATGCTCACACTCTGTGACAAAAAGTTTCATGTTTCCTTAGAATCTGGAGTAAAAATTAATAAATCAATTCCTAAAATGTTCATACTTAGTTACATATTTCCTAAAATTGGAAATGCTGCTCAACTTCAACTAGAGTATATATGGTCATAAAAGAACAGAATGTAACAGAGCTGAGAAGCAGTCTTCAGAATTTACAATGTTTCAGTTTATCATCTGAGATTTATACACACACACACACACACACACACACACACACATGCTTGCTCTCTCTCTCTCTCTCTCTCTCTCTCTCTCTCTCTCTCTCTCTCTCTTTTGAAACAGAGTCTCGCTCTGTTGCCCAGGCTGGAGTGCAATGGCACAATCTCAGCTCACTGCAACCTCCGCCTCCCGGGTTCAAGTGATCCTCCTGCCTCATGCTCCCGAGTAGCTGGGATTATAGGTGTCAGCCATCGCGCCTGGCCCTGAGTGAGATTTAAAATAAATAGGGAAAAGATGAATTATTCAATAAATGGTTTAGGCACGGATGTGTAGCTGCTGGGTCAACCCACCCTGCCCACTTAACAACAACAACAAAAGAAGAGAGGCCCACTTGATGCCACGCAGCAAAATAAATTTGAAGTGGATTACGGTAAAGAGCACGAAATTGCACCATAAAACAGGCAGGTGAACTAAACTTATCTGGCCTTGGGACAGAAGAGAGACCTAAAACCTGAGAGCAGAGAAGATATCAGAGAAGCTATCAATATATGCACCTATGGAGAAATGAAAACTTTTTTACATTACAAAATACGAATCATAAATAAAGACAAAAGGAAATGAAATATAGAAAACAACGTGCTGTAGGCAGAAAACTTCAAGTTAATGAGAACATGACAAGCATCTCAAAAGAAAAACTGTGAGGAACATAAACCACTCGAAACTGGCCCACCAACACATGGAAAGACGTGCAACCTCTCCCACAGTCAGCGATTGATATTTAAAATCTGGGTGCAACTTCACCTGTCAGAATGACAAATGAAAAATAAAAATAAATAGTGTTGGTAAAGCTGGAGGCACACCGGTCCCCTGTGCCCACTGCAGCGGTGCAGAAGTACAGCCTGTGGCGACACATCACCAGAAACCTTTCCACTGGTCCCACCCTTCGAGCCTGCACTTCCACGTTTGGATTTATCCTGAGGAAATGATCAAAGATGTGCCCAGTGTTTATGTATGAAGACAACACCGTATCATCATTAACACTGTGAAAATGTGGATCACTGGCCAGGCGTGGTGGCTCAAGCTTGTAATCCCAGCACCTTGGGAGGCCGAGGCAGGAGGATCACGAGGTCAGGAGTTCGAGACCAGCCTGTCCAATATGGTGAAACCCCGTTTCTACCAAAAAATACAAAAATTAGCCAGGCATGGCGTGCATGCCTGTAGTCCCAGCTACTCAGGAGGCTGAGGCAGGATAATCCCTTGAACCTGGAAGGCGGAGGCTGCAGTGAGCCAAGATCGTGCCCCTGCACTCCAGCCCGGGTGACAGAGTGAGACTCCATCTTGGAAAAAAAAATGGATTATTAATAGGAGAACTGGCTGAAGAAATTATGGCACATCCAAAGGGAAGGAATGCTAGGCACAGAAAACGATCTCTCTTCATGAGAAAAAGAACTCTTAAGATGTGAACCACAAAACAGATTTCCTGGGGAGAAGCAGCTAGGGACCTGACCTTCCCCTGGGCAGGTTCCTGCTCATTCCAGCTGCACCCAGGTCTGTGCCCACCTCAAGCACCCACCTGAAGCGCTCACTGAGCAAGTGTGAACTTCCCTGGGAGTGCTTTCTAGAGGTACTGGGGGAGGGGACCAGGGTCCTGGAGGTGGGGAGGGAGGCTGCAGTGATGCTTGATCATACTCCTTGGGATTTCTTTTTTTTTTTTTTTTTTTGAGGTGGAGTTTTGCTCTTGTTGCCCAGGCAGGAGTGCAATAGTGTGATCTGGGCTCACCACAACCTCCACCTCCCGGGTTCAAGCGATTCTCCTGCCTCAACCTCCTGAGTACCTGGGATTACAGGTATGCACCACCACATCCACCTAACTTTGTATTTTTAGTAGAGATGGGATTTCACCATGTTGGTCAGGCTGGTCTCAAACTCCCGACCTCAGATGATCTGCCTGCCTCAGCCTCTCAAAGTGCTGGGATTACAGGCGTAAGCCAGCATGCCCAGCCACTCCTTGGGATTTTTAAGAGACACTAGGATTCTGAACTTTACGATGTAAAATAGAGTACTTTGGATTCAGAAATTGTAACATTAAACACGAACACTAAATTTCAACAGATTTAAAAATCAGTTCCTTCATCGATACCTCCTTACATGTTCCTTTGGTGTCGCTTTAGGAGCACCAACCCTTAAAATTAGGCTTTTAACATTTGTCATCTTAAATCCTGGGGAGGATTTAAGACGCATTCTTTTCTCTTTATTATCTCCTTTCACTAAGCTCAGATGAACGTGATGTCCTGCCTTGAGACACCTTTTCAGAGGCCATGACTTAAAGTAAGTTGGTGGGGCTGGGCACTGTGGCTCATGCCTATAAACCCAGCACTTTGGGAGGCTGAAGCTAGAGGATCACTTGAGGCCAGGAGTTTGAGACCAGCCTGGGCAACATAGTGAGAGTCTGTCTCTACAAAAAAAATTAGCCGGGTACAGTGGTATGCACCTGTAGTCCCAGCTACTTGGGAGGCTGAGGTGGGAGGTTTGCTTGTGCTCAGGAATTCGAGGCTGCAATGAGCTATGATGGTACCACTGCACTCCAGCCTGGATAACAGAGCAATACGCTGTCCCCAAAATAAATAAATAAACAAAATAATTTGGTGGAAGCAGTTTCTGCCCATGACTCTCTAACATGTTCCCTGGAAATTCCCTCATCCTGCACCAAGACCCTAACCACTGGGGTCTGGAAGTCCAACTCAAACTCTAGCCTTCAGCTTGCAAGGCCAATTCCAAGCCTTCCTGTATCTTCTTCATCTCCATTCTTCTTCCTCTACTTTCTCTTCCTCTTTCTTCTTCTTCCTCCTCCTCCTTTTTTTTTTTAATAGATGAGGGTCTTGCTATGTTGCCCAGGCTGACCTTGAACTCCTGAGCTCAAGCAATGTCCTGCCACAGCCCCTTAAGTAGCTGGGACTACAGCTGGGTGCCACCATGCCTGGCGCAAGCCTTTCTTCAACTGATCCTGGACACAGCACTCAAGAGCACAGCTCCCTGCAGCCCTCCACGCCCAAATCGAGTATTGACGCCCATCTGCTGGGGTCCCTCGATGGCAATCTCCACTGAGGTATGATCCAACTTAAGCTGGCAGGAGGGGAAAGATGGGAAAGAACTAACAACATACGTTAAACATGGACGGACAAACTGTACCACGGAAATACATACAACACACACACAACACATGCACACCACACACACCACACTCGTAACACAGACATGCAGGTCTATACACACTGCATCACACCAACATACAGACAGACCACACGCACACACCATGCAAACTTACACATCACACACGCCATATCACACATACATGTAACATACTCTATACCACACACACAGCATAAACATATACACATACCACACCCACCATACCACACATACCATACCACATACACACTCCACAGCACAGCACACCACCAACATATACACACACACCACACCCACCATACAAATACATATCACATATACACTCCACATCATACACACATATACACACACACCACACATACCATATCACACAAACATACACATCACATACTCCACACTGCACACAACACACCAAAATATATGTACATATCACACACACCATATCATGAATACGTATCACATACACACTCCACACCACACATATACACACACCACACATATCACACAAACATACATGTCACATGCCCCACACCGCACACAACATACCACACTACACCAACATATACCCACACACACCACACCACACATATGTATCACTACACACTCCACACCACACATATACAGCACACACAACATGCCAGGCAAGTTTACACACCACACACACATACATGTGAGAGTACAAATACGCACACTAACACCTGGGCTCCTTGGCAGTGTTCTCTGACAAGTGAAGGGGAAAGAGGCCTTTTTCCATTCACTGTCATTTGTCTTGAGGAAAGCCTCCATGTGAAGGCAGGGGACGCTGCCCCCACACGCTGCACTGCCGGGAATGCTTTTGTGAAAGGCCCCTTTGTCCTGTCAATGTTCTTTTCAATGGCTTAGTGATGATTTCACTGTATGTTACTGTAAGCATAGACTCCTTGCTAAGTAATTCCCTTTGTTATAAATGGAATTTTAAATCCTGAATAAAATCAATGAGTAAATCAGGGAACAGCTGATGAACCAGACGGCGCACCTGATTAACATCTAAGGAAAACACTAAAAGATAAGAACGATGGATTTCTCCCTCCCATCAGAACAGATTTTTCACAGAATCCCAGACGATAAAGTGAAATGCCATTCAAATGCAGCCCATTATCACACCCCGTGTACAACCTGGGGGCTTCCAGGGGCTGCCTGAGTCACCGGCAAACCCCATCAGCCTGGCACTGCTCAACAGCTTACATCGAACAGGGAGCTCTTTCCTCACTGCTTACCCACGGCTTCCTGCACCTGCCAGTTAGAAGCATGGTGTCAGACGCTAGGGAATAACCGAGGGTAGTCTCAGCCCAGAGCAGCACAGCCCACAGTGGACGCCATGTCCACCGCAGCTGCTGGGCTTGCCCAAGCTCATCCAATCACCCACGCCCTGCTTTGCTGATGGTGGGCCCGTGCTCACCTTGCTGCACTGGGGAGTAGGCGTTGGTCAGGAAGCGGAAGTGTCCTTTGTTGTACCAGCAGATCAAGGACATGTTCCCCTTCATCTTGATTTGGTACTGGCCCCGGGCCGGAGGGGTGGCTGGGTTGGTCAGCATGGACAGTGGGAGGCCGGTGCAGTCACTCTTCCGGGCGCTGAGCAAGCCACAGCAGTAAATCCCTGGGGGGAGAGGGATAAAGAATCACACACTCACCATCATGGGAGATGCCAGTGGCTCCTCCGCCCTGTGCACCCCCAAGGAAGGAACGGGACTGCCAGGTTCTCAGGCTGATGCTTAGAAGTCAGACCCTCTAGAAGAGACTGCTGAAGTTTTCAGGTGTTGTATCCCTCTGTGGTCTCCCCCCGTGACAGTCTCCCTAGGCTCTTCCTTAATAACACACAGTATGCTAAGATGGCATGTAGGGCCACAGCATGAGCAATGGATGGGCAGTAGCAGCAGGAGCTGTCACCTGGACCCTCAGTGTCCAGCACAGCACTGCACACGTGCACCCCTCATCCCACCTACGTCCAGAAATTTCTACACTCTACAGGTGATGGCACGCACATTAGAGAACAGGAACAGAGGCCTGACAAGGGCAAGGCCCCCAGGCTCACAGCTGGCAGGGCAGACAGGCATGAAGCCCAGGACTGTCCAGTGTCCAAACCTAACCACGGTTACGTCATCCTGATGATCTCGCCAAGACGTGGCTGGCTGTGAGCCTAGCGCTGAGCCAGTCCACACCGCACCCCAGGAAGCTGTCAAATGGAGCCCCCATCTCCTTGGGGAGCTACGTTCAATGCGAAAGAAAGAATCATCCAAGAATGTGGACTAAACCAAGTGTCATTCCGTGAGTGGGTGGAGAGCCTCCTGAGTGAGAAGGAGCCTGCGCTTGGTCTCTCAGGCCTGGAAAATTCTCATGGGGTGGCTGGTGGGCGGTAGAGACCAGTACGAATAAACACCCACTGCGGACTTGCTCACTTCCACCCTGGACCCAAGGCCTTTCAGTTCCTTCCATTTCATCGGCCCACCCCACCCTGCTGGGCCATGAGGCCACAGAGGCCACAAGCACTCAGCTGCTCCCCAGCAGCCTGGAGGGGACACGGAGGGCCTGGGAGCAGTCTCGGCCTTTACTCTCTGCCCTGGGAGGACCAACAGTGCCATCGGTCACCTGAACACATGCCATATCCCATGCATCTGCTTTCCTTATCCCCGCATCCCACTCTGCTCTGGAAGAAAGGCAGTTGAATGAATCTTTCCCTCTTCCAGATTCCTTTCCTTGTGGCCTGTGGGGAGGAAGATGCACCCAGAGCTGCTTTCAGCTCCTCTTGCTGCTGAAAAGAGGAGGGGTCTGCTGCTTGCAGCTTCGTTCTTAGCAACCGATGTGACCACTCAAGCTACTCTCATCTTGAGATTTTGGTTTGTTTTGTTTTGAGACAGAGTTTCACTTTTGTTGCCCAGGCTGGAGTGCAGTGGCACAATCTCAGCTCACTGCAACCTCCACCTCCTGGGTTCAAGTGATTCTCCTGCCTCAGCCTCCCAAGTAGCTGGGATTACAGGCATGTGCCACCATGCCTGGCTAATTTTTTGTATTTTTAGTAGAGACAGGGTTTCTCCATGTTGGTCAGGCTGGTCTTGAACCCTCGACTTCAGGTGATCCACCCACCTCAGCCTCCCAAAGTGCTGGGATTACAGGCATAAATCACTGCGCCCAGCCCCTCATCTTGAGATTTAAAAAGAAAAATCTGTTCTTAAAAACAGGGAGGAGGATGACATGAACAACGGTAAGGAGGTCCGAAATCCCCCATCTGGGGCTCAATCTATACTACTAGCCAAAGAGAAGCTGCATGTTCACAAGAGGGAAAGAAGAACATCCAGCAGCACCCACATTTCCAAGAATCTATCCCTTTATAAACACAGAAATTATTCCAGGAATGTCCTTTCCGGCTTTTATTTTACAACCTGGTCTGTGTGGCCCTAGGAGGGACAACCAGGCTCTCTGCTACAATTCTTCTCCTCAAACTTGGCTGCCTGTGAGAATCCCCCAGGGTCAGGGGACACCGGCCCAGACCAATGTGAGCTGCGTCCTGGTGGGTGGAGTGCAGCCACTAGCAACCATCCCTGCGGACACGCTGGAGGACACTGCCCTTAGTCACAGCAGAGGAGGAATGTGATGATGCCCCAGGTGAAGAGCTCAGTCGGTTTAGACGCTTCTAAAAATAGGCAAGGAGATCTTTTTTTATCTCTTACCTAACCTCTTGAAAAAAATCCAAATTCCATATCTAAATATTTTCTTCCAGCTAGAAGTTTCTTTTCCCATCCTTCTTCTAATTCTCTGAGCCAAGAGGCATCCCCTTCTCAGAATCACAGGAGCAGCACACTCAGCTCTTTGGGAACCATATTGATGGCCCAGGATATTCCTCTGGCATCCCCACTCCACCTTGTCTGCACAGCATCCACCCCACTCGACACAGACACACACACACAGACAAAAACACAGACACATACACTTGCACACACTCAGACACACACAAAGAGACTCGCACACACAGACACCCACACATACACAGAAACACACACAGATGTACACAGACACAAACGCAGATGCACACACTGACACACAAGTACACAGACACACAGTTACACAGAGGTACACAGATACAAACACACAGACATAAACACAGGTGCACCCACAAAGACAGATACACACAAAGACACAGGCAGACACATACAGATGCACACATGGACACACACAGTTGCATACACAGAGACACAAATGCACACAGACACACACAGATGCACACTGACACAGACACACACCAACACTCAGACACACATAAAGATATACACAGACACACAGATACACACACACGAAGACACAGACATAGACACACACAAAGACACACAAACATATACACAGAAACACACACCCCTCCCCGCTCCTCTCAGTCCAGGTTGATGGTGTGAGGCAGGGAACAGGCCCTGGAACACACATAACATCACACTCGTGGTACCCGCACTTGGCCTTGCACAAGCTGGTAGGAGAGAAGGCAGTCCTGGTTCTCACCCTGTGCTCGAAGAGAGAACCCACCATTCTTTCAAAGTAGCTGGGTGCTGTGCTGCGGGGCCAATTTTCTCTCACTTTACTTTCACAGCCCCACTTCACATCATTTGATCTCTCTACCCTTGATTCTTCCAACAAGTAACTACTGAGCCCTGGGCTTTGCAGAAGAGTAAGATGTAGCCAAGGCCAGCAGAAAGTGAAGTCAGGGGCCGCTGCCTCACTGCAGCTACCAGGGCTCCAGGATGTCAGCTGTCTACACCTCATTACTTAAGAGGGTCTAGTTTTAAGGTCAGATGTCTGATTGCTGCTGAGCAAAAGGCCTGCAATTCTAGTCTACTGGCTGCTACAGGGGAGGCAGCAGTTTTTGTGCTTCTCCTGAGTGGACTGGCTCTAAATCCCCAAAGGTAGGATGAAGTGAAGGCCAATGCAGCTTGCCACAGGGCTTCCTGAACTGGTCCACATCTTCTTTTTCTATAGCCCCTGTTTCATTCAGAGCCAACGAAGGCTTGCCCAGTCTTTGCCACACATGCACGAAGCATCTTAGCACCCAGGGTACCTAAGATTTTTCTGAGGCCCATTGTACTGTTCCCTGTCTTCACACAATTCTTGTCTGTCTCCTGGGAAGGGGCCACATTACAGCTGGTGGCTAAGTTCCAGAGACTTCCTAGAGCCTTACTAGGAGCTGTGCCCAGGTGACACAGACTTTTGATGGCTGCAGATTTCCAATGGAGGACAAACAAAGAAATGCCCTGAAGGCTGGGCAGGGCTTTGCACCAAGTGTCCTCTAGACCTTGAGCCCGTGGCTCACTCACCCTGCAATCTCTAGTGCCCGGCAGGGTCCAGGCACACAGGGTGGCTGATTCATCTGTTCCCTCAAGGAAGGGCCTCATCACCTGGTATTCTGTGGTCTGTGCTGGTCTTCGCACAGCTGTAGCCCCACCTGGACCTCTCCTAGCAGTTTCCCGGGGGAGGCAGGGCTGTGTCCCCACTGGCTCCCCCCTTGACTAACCTTGCTTCTCAAACTCTTCAAACAGGGTCAGGCTGGTGATACTGGGCCCCGTGAAGATGATGTAGTTCTTGCCTGCCGCGTTCCGGCACAGGCTTCTGGCCACCATGCTGTGGAGCTGGGGCTTATTCTTCAGTGCATCCAGGCCATCTGGGCCCCCGCCTTCCTTCAGGTGGACGTAAATCTTTAACACAAACACACAGAAGTCAGCATGCTCACAACAGCGTGAGACTGGGAGCCCGAGAATTCAGCAAGCGTGAGTCTCGGTCATGAGACTGAGAGCTAGTGGAAAAGCCCCCATCATCTTTTCAGCTCACAGGGGTCCCAGGTCACCCCCAAGCACACCCCGGCCCTGAGGCTGGTGACTCAGCCCCAGATGCTTCAGTTTGGAAAGGTCAAGGCGGAGGAGGAAAAGAACAAGCACCTACAGGTAATGAACCCAGCAGTGAAGACCAATGCAAACACACTCCCCAGCTCTGAAACACATGAATGATTTAAATTCACTATAAATAAAATTAAAGGCAACCTCACCTGTTAGGAATACATGTATCTGTGCACTTTCCACTTGAATACAGCTTTTTAACTTACAAGGCATGTTCATAATGACTGTTTCTTTGGTTCTTTTCAGTAACAGCCATCAGGCAGGCAGAATAGGTACAATCCCCCTCATGGTGTAGAGAAGACAGGACTGAGGGCTAAATATTCACCCAAGAGCCCAGAGCCAGCAAAGAGGATGTGTGGGACTCAGGGAGCAATTTTTGAACATGTTTCATGCTGCTTCCGTGAACAACATCAAAGGGCTAGAGGCAGGAGAGTTAACGGATTCAAGAAGAGCATGTTCAAAAAATCAACTGCTTCCAGTGCAGGTGCAAGAAATGTGACTTGGCAAGAAAATCTTAAACAAAACAGAACACAACACAAAATGTGGTGTTGGATGACTGACAGTAACTCACTGCAAACCGGAACTGCTCAAGAAGTTCATAGGATCTGAGCCTGCAGAGCTTATTTCTACATTAACACACACAGTTGCATGCTGTCTGGGGTTTCTACACAGATATCTACACTCAAATTTTTAAACACTGTGTATTATGGTTTTTTAATTGCTGCATCACAAATGATCAAAAAAAACTCAGTGGCTTCACCAGTGTCCATTTATGAGCTCATAGTTCTAGGCTGGGAGTCTAAGCAGGGCATGGCTGGTTTTTCTGCTCAGCATAAGGCTGCAATCAAACTGCTGACTGGTGGGTTCTCATCTGGTGTTTGGCATCTGCCTTCACGTGCATTCTCATTGTTTCCTTATGGCTACAGGACTGAAGTCCTGTGTCCCTGCTGACCATCAGTCAGGGACTGCTCTCAGCTCCTGCAGGCAATGTGTAGTCCTTGCCATGTGACCCCTCCCATTGTCAAAGCCAGCAATGGTCGGCCAGGCAAGGTGGTTCACGCCTGTAATCCCAGTACTTTGGGAGGCTGAGGCGGGAGGTTAGGAGTTCAAGATCAGTGTGACCAATGTGGCAAAACCCTGTCTCTATTAAAAGCACAAAAAATTAGCTGGATGTGGTGGTGCATGCCTATAATCCCAGCTACTTGGGAGGCTGAGGCAGGAGAATTGCTTGAACCCGGCAGGCAGAGGTTGTAACGAGCTGAGATCGTGCCATTGCACTCCAGCCTGGGTGACAAGAGCAAAACTCTGTCAAGAAAAAAAAAAAGGGCAGGGTACAGTGGCTCACGCCCACACTCCCAGCAGTTTAGGAGGCTGAGGCAGGAGGATCACAAATTCAGGAGTTCAAGACCAGCCTGGCCAATATTGTGAAACCCCCCTCTTCTAAAAATATAAAAATTAGCCAGGCATGGTGATGCATGCCTGTAGTTCCAGCTACTCGGGAGGCTGAAAGAGAAGAGTTTCCTGAACCCAAGAGGTGGAGGTTGCAGTGAGCTGAGATGGTGCCACTGCACTTCAGCCTGGGCGACAGGACGAGACTCCGCCTCAAAACAAAAAAAAAGCCAGCAATGGGGACTCTTCCTGAGGCTGCATCCCTCTTGTGCTTGCACTCTCTTCTGTCAGGAAGAACCTGGTTCCTTTTCAGGGCTTACATGGTTAGGTTGGGCCCATGCAGGATAATTTCTCTTTAACAGATTTAGGACCATAATACATTTGCAAAATCCAAATTCCTTCTCATCAACACCCACATTAGTGTTTGAGTGAATAACCGTGAGGCGTGTGCACACCAAGGGCAGGAAGCCTGTAAGCATCTTAGAGTTCTAACACATATTGGGGCATACTGCTTCCACACTAGGCACTTCTATGCATCTGAAGAACTGAAACATGATAGCTGAGAAATGGAGTGCTTCCCCACCTTCCTGAAGCCAACAGAGTGGAAATGACGTCAGTTTTATTCCCTGGGAAACAGACTGACTGAACGTACTTTCATGAAGACCAACAGTGAACAACACCTTCCCTGTCCAAACACTCAGTGTCAGTGAGGATGTGGGGAAAGGAGCACTGTGCGGATTTGGTCTAAATACATACAGTATAACATTTCCGGAGGGAAATTTGGCCCTAGGAATCAAAGACCTTAAAGTATGGCTGTTATAGAAAACAGTATGGAGGTTCCTCAAAAATGAACAATCACATGATCCAGTAATCTTACTTCTAGGTACACACCTAAAGGAACTGAAATCAGGCTCTCTGAGAGATATCTGCACTCCCATCTTCACTGCTGCGTTATTCACAATCGCCAAGATTTGTAAACACAAGTGTCCATCAGTGGATAAGTGGATGAAGAAAATGTGGCATATGCACATGATGAAATACTTATTCAGCCTTTAAAAAGGAGGAAACTTGCCATTTGCCACAACATGGACCTGGAGGACATGAAGCTAAGTGAAATAAGCCAAGCACAGAAAGAGAATACTGTATGATCTCACTTACATGTGAACTTAATCTGAACTAATAGGAGAGAGTGGAATGGTGGTTACCAGGGGCTGGAAGTGGGAGTGGGGAGATGCTGGTCAAAGAATACAAACTCTCAGTTAGATAGAGGAATAAGTTCAAGAGATCCATGGCACCACATGGTGACTACAGCTACTAACTATATGTTCTTGAAAATTGGTCAATTTCAAGTTGGTCTAGATGGTCAATTTCAAGTGTTGCTCAATTTCCAGATGGTCAATTTCAAAATTGGTCAAGATGGTTAATTTCAAGTGTTCTCACCACAAAAAATGGTAACTGTGTGATCTAATGCATATGTTAATTAGCTCAATTCAGCCACTTCCATGTCTACATATTTCAAAATATGTTGTACACAATAAAGATATACGATTTTTATTTGTCAATTAAAAAATAAATTTTGTAAAAACCTTAAAAATATTCACGCTATTTTACTCATGAGTTTCACTTTTAGGAATTCAATCCACGGTAACAATTGGAAATATGTTAAGAGATTTATACATAAAATACCATGTCCATCTTAGAGTTTGTAATAATGGTAAAAAAATTAATGACCTAATTATCTCACATGAAAGGAGACTGGTTAAAATTACTTATGTAGGTATAATGGAATGTGGTACACTTTAAAAAATCACCATGTAGAAAAATGTTTACTAACATAGAAAACGTTCACAATATCCTTGTAAGTAGCCAGATTATAAAACAGTGCAAGTGTGTGTGTGTGTGTGTGTGTGCGTGTGTGTGTGTGTGTACATAGATATGTTGACTATATACTCAAGTGGCTATTTCTGTACAAAAAGCATTTATTAGAATGACAGATATGCTGGGCTTGCAATGTTTTTGATGCAACATACAATACAACTTAATCAGACCCACTAAAAATAATTATAAAATAACTTCCTTATCAGGATTACCCAAGCACAGGAGGATTTGGAATTTGCAGTATCTACAGGGTCTGAGTGAACCATGTATTTGGAATATGTATCTGTAGGGTCTGTTGTGCATCGTCTCCAAACCTGGAGATGACGATGATGATGATGAGAACCAGGTCAGCTTCTTGCTCTCCTGGGATTAACACATTTTCCCGAAAGCCAGTGATGTGCAGCGGAGAGTTTACAACCCTTCGGTAGAATATGGAAGGCAGTCCTGCTGCAGGACTGTCTTGAAATTACTCAGCCTCATGTGTCCAGAAATGTACCTCTGAGAGCTGGCATTTTTCCAGACTCCAGCCCGTCTCTTCTGAAGAAGTAGACACTTGACTGGGATGTCACAGGAGAAGTGGACAGGCACTGAGCCAAAGGCACAGAGCCAAAGGTCGAATATTTCTTATTAGAAAATCTGGAAGAAGGATGAGGCCAAAAAGTGGCACCACTGAGAGTCTAAAGAGAGTCCCAAATGTGTGGCACTCATTATTATAAAATAATGAGTTTTTCAAAGTGAACATAAAACAGGACTTTCATTTAAATAAATAACAGAAAAAATGGTAACCTTGAGAGTCTCAGCTAAGGACATGATTTAGAAAGAACTGTGGGCAAGGCAGTCAAAATCTGGCCAAGAAAAGGCTCAGCCCAGACGGGCGTGGTGGCTCACACCTTTGTAATCTCAGCACTTTGCGAGGCCGAGGCGGGTGATCAGGTCAGGAAATCAAGGCAAGCCTGACTAACCTGGTGAAACCCTGTATCTACTAAAAATACAAAAATTAGCTGAGCATGATGGCAGGTGCCTTTAATGCCAGCTACTTGGGAGGCTGAGACAGGAGAATCACTTGAGCCTGGGAGGCAGAGGTTGCAGTGAGCCAAGATCTCTCCATTGCGCTCCAGCCTGGGTGACAGAGGGAGACTCCGTCTCAAAAAAAAAAGAAGAAAAAGAAAAAAGAAAAGGCTCAGCGCAAGAGGTACTGCTAGATCTGATGGCTAGGCAGGTCCAGTACCCAACTGGTCTTGATTTGTTTTGGCATAATAATGTCAGCAGTCTAAGATAGTAACTTGTTTCCTTTAGCTGGATAAGTGACCTCCAATAAAGTCTCATCCCAACCACACCCCACTGCTACAAATGCTGAAGCTATACAAGCTATGCGAAAGATTGTGTCCAGGTTTGAAAGACTATCTTAAGGAATCCTGTCAGTAATCTGAGAAACGGCAGAATCACTGGGAACCCACATATGTATTCAGATGCTGGGTCGGGTACTTTCTATAAGAGCTCCCCAGACAGGACATAGAAGGAAATACCATTCACTCAGATGCATGACTGCTTCCTGGTCTGCTTTTCAAAAAGTCAGATATCTCCCTAGACATAGCTAGAGAAAGCACCATCATACTAACACATCCCACCAACGTGTGGAGACATAGGTGACCTCCTATCGCTGGGCAAACTGCAGCCTGCTATAGATAACTTCTGAGTTACAAGACTGTTTGACAAGTATCTTTAGGGCAGGAAAATGCACCTTTTGGTTGCCAAGCTTTTCACTTTTCCTGAAAGCTTTTTTTTTTTTCCTCCTATGATTTATTAGTTTTTAAATACATATATTTAGGAAAGTAGGTGTGGAAGTTTATTACTATATGGCATATGGCATTATACCTTCCCCTAGGGCATTATCACTAATGTTGCATATTTTTTTTTTTTTGAGACAGAGTTTTGCTCGTTACCCAGGCTGGAGTGCAATGGCGCGATCTTGGCTCACCGCAACCTCCGCCTCCTGGTTCAAGCTCTCCTGCCTCATTTATACTGACATTACAACAAAAAGGACCTTAGGAAATCTGGATTATGGCAGTTAATACTCTGGGGGACACATACAGCACATGGCATCTATCTTAGCTCTCTCGAAATGCCCCCACAACCTCCAGAGGCAGGATCTAGTTCGTCTTTTCCCTCAACTTCTCAAAAGAACAGTAAGGTTAGTGGCAGTAGCTGCTGACTCACCAGCTGATAGTTCCACTAAGCTGTTGCTGGGAGCAGGGCGCCCTCCTGCCTCTCTAACATAAAGAACTAAAGAAAGCCCAGTTCAGCCATACTGGTCTTGACCAATGAATGACCCTACTTCTCTTTCAGAACAGAAGAGAATCAGTTTTCTCAGTGAAGAGCGTATTTAGGGGAAGGGTATCACATCTTAGGGACTGGTGATCCTTTGCTTTAGTCTTTTATTGCTAGTGTGCACAGAGCCATGAAGGTGTAAGTAATTTAGCTGTGGGGAAACAGCACAGGAGCGCACGATCTGCACTTACTGAAGATGCAGAATGAGATCACAGGGAGTGTGTGGCTGTCACCTGGGACATCTGCATGGGACAGCCACTTGCGAGAGCTGTGAAATGTACATGACAGTCACTTGTGATGAGAGGAACTAGAGGCAGGGAGGGTGAGTGCCGGGATACATGGACATGGGCTCTATCATTCACTGGCTTTTGGGGTTTGGGGCAAGTTTCTTAATTGCTCTGAGCCTTGGTTTCCTTATCTATAAGGATAACACCACCATATGTACCTTGCAAGGCCATTGTCTTTAAGTGAAAATTGTGCACACGGAGTGATTTTTTAATATAACAAAGCTCTCTGACTATGCTTCCGATGTGGTTGCCTTCAGCGACATGTGGCTGCTTTCATTTACATTTAAATTAACTAAAATGAAAAATTCAGTCCCGTGGCCACAGTGCTCACGATGCAAATAGTCAACAGTCCCATGAGGCTAGGAACTGCTGTCATGGAAAGCACAGATATGAAACATTTCCATCACTGCAGAGAGTCCCACTGGACGATGCTGCTTGTGCCATCTGCGTATATTAGCTGGGGCTTCCAGCAAAGTCTCTAAGCCATCACCGTACTGATGACTTTCATCTCTCATCGCCCAGTTTCTCTCTGACGTCTCTCACCATGACCATGCCCAGGAAGAGCTCGTGTGCTGAGTTTGTTCTTGGTCCTTCTTCTCTCTGCCTGCACCTTCAGCACCACTGACCCCTGTGGGACCCTTGTCTTCATCTCATCCCAAAGCTCAAAGCCAGAGGTGGCTCTTTCAAAGTGACACGTTGGAGGAGGGACATGTATCAGCATGTGCGCTCTTTGTACATACTCATGTCTGTGTAGTTGAAGATTCTAAGTTCTTTAGGGAGAGGGTTGAATCTGATCCACACAGTGGATCAGAGGGGGTGTGAGCATGGGAGCTAGCCAAGGTTTGGGGTTCCTCAACCCAAGGTGCACTTATCTGGCACTTAATAAATATTTTATTGTCATCTTTGAAGTCCTATATTGTAAAGAGGTATGGGCGGATTAACTTCATTCAAAAGATGGAGAAAGAAGGTAGTTCTCAGCTACTTGCTCAAGGACACAAAGACGTCTTCGGTGATGTCTTCTACCTCAACCAATCCCATCCTCAACTTACCCACATCCAACCTGGACAGGATCTCATGCCAGCATCCTCCTCACTACACAATTAAACAAATGGACACATGTCCTGCCCTGCCCGGCTTCTGCATCCACAAGCAAAATTCACTCTAGCCAATTAATTCCATGGTGGCCCTCACTTTTAGAGCCAATTCAAGAGCAAGGTCAAGAGCAAAACATTTCTTTCACTTAATATATAAAAAGATTAAGAGTCAAATAAGGGAAAAAAAAAACATTTAGTGTACCTTCCTTAAATTCTTTCAACATAAATAGTTATGTCTTGAAATAAGAGAAATTAGCGACATGGATGCTAGACCACTATCCTACCAACAATCGAGGTGGATAAGAAAGACACTTGGATTTTTCTAAATTGGGAAAAGGTCTCTCCTTGGGGGAGACAACATAGCCTAGTGGTTAAGAAGGTGGGATCTAGGTTCAGAATAACTGGATTTAATCCCAGGTCTACCACTTTATAGATGTAATTTTAGGTAAGGTAGCAAATCTCTCTGTGCCTCAGTTTCCTTATTGAGAAAGAGTGGCAGTGACATTACCTGCCTCATAAGGCCCTTGTGAAAAAAAATGAATGCTACATGTGAAGTCTTCAAGCACAGAGCCTGGCCCACAGCACACACTCTGTAAATGTTCATCATTCTTTTCTCAACCCCAGAAGTAGCTGCCAGAATCCACAGATGAGACTGGGGGAAGAAAGGGGCTTCCAGGTCAGCTCGCTTAGCAGCACAGGGCGCACGGACCTCATTCACAGCGTCTCTCACAGATGTCATCAGGGCTCTGCCTGGACACAATCCATGATGTGTGCAGGGGGCAGCAAGCTGGGGTCCTTTGGCTTGGGGGTTACCATCTTGAATTCTGGCTTATTAAGCCCATCTACTTCCAGGGTATGTCAATGCCCAGAGTGCACCTGAAGCCCTGCCTCCTGAGCAGAGCTGTCATTCAGAATTGCCTCCTTGACATGACAGCCACCCAGCCCTCTGAAGATGTCCTGTCTTCTTCAGATGACACCTCCCTATGTCCCTCAAAGCCCCACTCAGGACGCCTCCCAGGCATCTGCTCCTTGGCCCCACCTCAGTGTTCGTCCACCTGTCAACATGGGAACACTGGTCTCATGCTGCAGAGGCAGGTGCCTGGCCAACGTGTTCAAACAGGAGAAATCTGCTCTTTTAGACTATACCTTAAAAATTATTAGTGGACCTTTTTTATTCTCCTCCAAAAAATCTTGGGGCTCCATTAATCACTAAAGGTTGATAGAACATTAATCTGTTGGCCAATTTTTCCCACTGGATCCTCGATCTTTTTGATATTATGGACCCTGAACAGCAGTCTCTAGTCTAGAGAACTGCTGAGAGTTCTCTTTCCACTCACAGAGAGGGCACAGCCTTCCAGGGTGAGCAGCCTCAACGTCTTGGGTTGAGGAACCCCAAACCTTGGCTAGCTCCCATGCTCACACCCCCTCTGCAAACAGGGCAGGGCTGGAGGGTGCTTTGGGGCCTAGGTCAGTCCTTAGCAGGCCTGTGACACAGAATAAATACAGTCTCCAATTTATACTGGTTTGATTTATGATGTTTGACTTCATGATCATGTAAAAGCAATAGGCATTCAATAGAAACTCCTTTAAATTTTGACCTTTTCCTCGGCTAGTGATACGCCGTGCAATGCTGGGTGGTGATGCTGGGTGGCAGCAGTGACCTGCAGCTCCCGGTCCGCCAGGCGATCACAAGGGTAAACAATCATGAGATATTCAACACTTTATTATAAAAGCAGCTTTGTGTTAATTTTGCCCAACTGCAAGCTAATGTAAGTGTTCTGGGCATGTTTAAGGTAGACTAGGCTAAACTATACTATTTGGTAGGTTAGGTATATTAAATGCATTTTTTTTTAGAGATGGGGGGTCTCACTATGTTGTCCAGGCTGGTCTCAAACTCCTGACCTCAAGTGGTCTCCTCCCCCAGCCTCCCACATTGCTGACACTACAGGAACTCGTCCACTGCATCCAGCTTTAAACGCATTTTTGACTTAAGACGTTTTCTTTATTTTTGAGACAAGGTCTCACTCTGACACTCAGGCGGAGTGCAGTGCTGCAATAATGGCTCACTGCAGCCTTGGTCTCCCAGGCTCAAGGGATCCTCCCATCTCAGCCACCCAAGTAGCTGGGTCTACAAGTGTGTGCCACCACACTCAGCTAATTTGTATATTTTTTTGTGGGGATGGGGTTTTGCCCTGTTGCCCAGGCTGGTCTTGAAATTCTGGGCTCAAGTGATCTGCCTTCCTTGGGCTCCCAGAGTGCTGGGATTACAGGTGTGAGCCACTGTACTTAACCTGACAGGATATTTTCAATTTAAGAGGGGTTTATCACAGGGACATAACCCCATTATAAGTCGAGGAGCTTCTGTGTATGCTGTCTTGAGTGCAACATGGTAACTAGCAGTGGGACCAGACCAGCCTGGGTAACTAGCAGTAGGAGAAGCCAAAAAAGAAGGCATTGGCTGTGGCCTCATATAATACCCAGCATTCTGCACCCAAGTGTTTATATACACACACTATTGCTTCTGTGTCTCGGAAAAATCCTGACTACTACCGGGGCCTTCCCCTGGTCCACCTGGCTTATTCAGGCCTGTTTGCTTCTCTGGTTCTCATGGCTGTTGACCCTCGGGAGTCTGACCTGGACGGCCGGGCAATGCTTTCTTCAGTGTTGCTTTTCTAGAGACTGAGAATCTTTCTGTGCGTATATTTTTTTGTAAGAGTTGGACAGATCCCTGTTTCCCAAAAGTTTTACAATAAAAACATGGGAAGATAAGACCTGCATCAATGCAAATCTAGGCACAGACTAGCATGGAGCAAGCATATCTCCAGATTTCCTGAGCTCTACCTTACAAATAATTCTCTGCTTGCTTATTCTCGCCTTTATGTGCCGCTGTTAAAACACTGGGTGTCTTCATACTTGGTCTGTGGCAAGGATACCTGGCTACTCTCTTCTTTGCCACACTGCACAACCTACTGTATATGCTTCTGGGGGCGTTTCTTACCCCTACAGGTACCTTCCTGTAGCCCTGTGATGTTCAGACACACTTCCAGTATTGTACTTGTCATACTATGTTGATGAATATTTTTAATATGTCCATCTCTCTTACTAGAGAGGCAGTGAGGGCTCCCTCTATCTCCAGTTCTTAGGAGCCAAGCACAAAGTTCACTCTGTGGTGGTGCGGTTAACCAAACAGTCCATGCCTAGATTTGCATTGGTGCAGGTCTTATCTTCCCACACCTCTATTGTAAAACTTGTTGAAAACAGGGATCTGTCCAGCTCTTTAAAAAAAAAAAATACAGACAGATTCTCAGGCTCTAGAAAAGCAACTCTGAAGAAAGCGTTGCCCAGCACTCCAGGTCAGACTCCCAGGGGGTAAACAGCCGTGAGAACCAGAGAAGCAAACAGGCCTGAATACGCCAGGGGGACCAGGGGAAGCCCCCCGTAGTAGTCAGGATTCTCCCGAGACACAGAAGCAACGTGTGTGTATATAAACACAATTATGTATGGGAGGCAAGAGTGGGAGGAAGAGGCAGAGGTATTTACCTTAAGGAACTGGCTCATGCAGTTAAATAGGCTGACAGGTCCAAAATCAGGGAAGCCCACCAGGGACAGGCTGCTGGTGAAGCTCTAAGGCCCTTTGCTGGCAGAATTTCCTTTCTTGGGGTACAGCAATCACTTTAGTTTTCTTTCTTTTCTTTTTTTTGAGACAGATTTTTGCTCTTATCATCCAGGCTGGAGTGCAATGGTGTGATCTTGGCTCATTGCAACCTCCACCTCCCAGGTTCAAGTGATTCTCCTGCCTCAGCCTCCCAAGTAGCTGGGATTACAGGCATATGCCACCATGCCCGAATAATTTTTTTTTTATTTTTAGTAGAGACTGGGTTTTACCATACTGGTCAGGCTGACCTCAGGTGATCCACCTGCCTTGGCCTCCCAAAGTGCTGGGATTACAGGCGTGAGCCACCAAGACCAGCCAGCAGTCATTTTCTTAAGAGCTTCAACTGATTGGCTGAGGCCCACCCACATTATGGATGCTAATATGCTTTCCTCAAAGGTCACCCATTTAAAATTTAATTAAAAGCATACCTTCCCAGCAACATCTTGACTACTATTTGACCAAACAGCTGGATACCATGGTCCAGCCAAAGACCAGAGACATCAAAGTAACCATCACACCCCCAAGTCTGGCTGATATCAAGGGTAAAGCTAGAAAGCCAGCTCAGGCAGGAAATAAAGAACAGGCACTCCCAGGCATCCCCGCGCCCCACGGAGACACTGGACGACAGACTGGCTCAACAACGCTACAAGTCAATGACAGCAAGTACTGGCCCTACATGGAATGTAGACAGATGGTGACAGGGCTGAGGGCCAGGAAGCACATAGGCTGTCTCAGCCATTCACATGTTTCTCCCTGGGAGCCCCACGCACAGCCCTGGGAGAGCTGGAGATCATGGTCAGCCTCACCTGGGGAAGTGAGGAGACACAGTAGAGCCTTCACCTAGACCACGACCCTTTCTCTGAGCTCCCAAAGCACAGGGCATCTGGAAGGCACCTTGGCTCATGGGAGATCCACCACTTCTAGGGGTCAGTTACGCAGCTAAGAGATGTGCCCTCATCTGCTGCAATAATGGAGAAGTCCTAGAGGGAATGATGGTGACCGCTACACAACACCGAATGTACTTAGTGCCACTTAACAATGGTGAAAATGGAAAATTGTATGCTATCTGCATTTTACCATCACAGAAAGCTATGCTTGTTGATAACAGAATCATGCCTCTCATTTTAGCCTCCACAACA
This sequence comes from Sapajus apella, assembly GCF_009761245.1. NCBI lineage: Eukaryota > Metazoa > Chordata > Mammalia > Primates > Cebidae > Sapajus > Sapajus apella. The sequence goes on along the minus strand of NW_022436989.1, from coordinate 16,623,065 downwards.
TATATTTCATTTCTTACCATTCCTCATATTAAAGTTGACCAAATTACCAAAGACCCAAAGAGCCACCTGCGGTAATCTACTTCACAGAGCAACGTGAATGGCCTCATCTGACAGTTTCCTTTGGCCTGGAGCACTGCAGGTTAGCATCTTTGCCTTCTGACTCCTTTCCAAGTGCTGGGTGCTTGGTGAAACACCAAGACACACATTCTGGATCCAAGGACTTTTGAGGTAAGCAGTTCTGCAGGACAGCCCTACAAATGTCAAGTGGGAGATGATGCCTGCCAAAGTGAACCAGTGCCTCATTTCAGAGACTGCTGGAAGAACACTGAAAACATGAACGTGAGGACGGACAAGCTGGACCAGGTTTCAGGCCGGGATGGCATTCACGGGTGGTCTCCCACTCTGCAGTAAAGCTGTGTCTGCTTCTCATCTGATTACTTATTTCTCCTCGAAACTTCTTACTCTTTGTTTCTTGCATTCTCAGCAGTGTAGGCTATTAGGTCCTTAATTTTTTTTAACAATAGTTAATTTAATCTCTTCCTCTCATGTCCATCCTACCACATACCACATATTCCCTTAAATTACTTAAGATTTTAAGCTACTTTCATCAAAGACTTCCCTTCAAATGAATTCAAGAGCATTACAACTACAAAAATATAGGAATCTATTGGAGCTCTTCTAAATACCATCGCCATTATTATTATTTTTGTCCAACTGTTAGTTTCTTCCTTCTCATCCAAATGCCCTTGTGGAGATAAACTGACCGCACCCGAGGCCCAGATGATCTGAGCTGGCTGTACTGAGTTCCCATTAAGCTTTCCCATGGACCTTTTCTGGGACCACTGGCCAATTTGGAACTTCTTTTTTTCACTCACTTCTTGATCAAGAACCTTTCAAGTGGAGCTCATCCCGCAGTTGCCCCGCCTGTCAGAGGAATGCAGCCTAGTCGAGCCAGTCAAAGGCTCAGGGTCTTGGCAGGATGAAAGTACACAACTGAGGCAACAATGCCTATGCACAACTTGGGCCCTCCTGGAACACACCTGGACACCCACCGTCCCCTCAACACCTCATCTTGGTCCACAATCAAGAGTAACTGGAAGACAGTTCTCTGGTCAGCTGTGCAGACCTAACTGATAGGCTCCTGGTCAATTACAGTGGGTATCAAACCACCACAAAATAGATGGGGCATATAATAAACGTTTTTCTTTTCTTTTCCTTTTTATTGGAGTTTTGCTCTTGTTTCCCAGGCTGTAGTGAAACGGTGCGATCTTGGCTCACCCCAACCTTCGCCTCCTGGGTTCAAGCAATTCTCCTACCTCAGCCTCCCGCGTAGCTGGGATTACAGGAATATGCCACCACGCCTGGCTAATTTTGTATTTTTTTTTAGTAGAGATGTATTTTGTATTTTTCTCCATGTTGGTCTTGAACTCCTGACCTCAGGTGATCCACCCACCTCAGCCTCTCAAAGTGCTGGGATTACAGGTGTGAGCCACTGCACCAGGCCATAATAAATGTGTACTAGGCTCCCAGGTTTTCAGAACCCAGGTGATCTATCGTGGTCATTTTTTCATGGCTAGGGCAGAGAAGCCAAAAAAGGAGAGGTATGTACTTGCTCCTTCCAATCTCTTCATGCACCACAGCTGCCTGCATCCTATGGGCCAAAGCCAACCTCAGAAATAGGAGGGCGTGAAGCAGATACTGCCTGAGCAAGCAGCACAGCACGATGGCAGAGGGCGCTTAACATGGCCAGCGGCAACGGGGCTTCTCTGCTGAGAAGGCATTCAGGAGAGCTCAATGCATCTGAGGAACTACAATGAAGAAAATGTCTTCTGTGTAGAATCCCACATACGACATTTACAAAGAAGAGTCACAGACTTGCAGTAGGAGGGACCTCACTGGTTACCTAATCCCATCCGTTTAGTTTCTAGATAAGGACTCCATATTCCAGAGCAATGACTGAGCAGCTTAGTTTGCGTGGGAAGTAAATGCAAGAGCAGGGGTTGCTGATACCTTGGGAATGGAGGAGGGAAGAGGCAGGTCGAGGCCCAGGGGAGAAGCCGGCTCTGGGCTGCACAGCTGCCCAGCTGGTAACCCCTGCAAGCCGAAGCGACTTCATTTAAGAAATGGGATCAATACCGCCTGCTCTCTGTGTCTTATAGGGCTGTGGGGAGAGTCAGGGAACTGCAGGTGTGAAAGCTCTTAGAGTGCTGGGCATTGCTCTGCCTCAGGGCTGCACTTGCCCAGGCTGCTGACCTTCAAAACCTGTCGAACCAAGATCAGCACCTGGAGAACCAAGAAAAGGGGCATGACACTAAAAAGCCAACTGTCCCCAGGCCATGTGGCTCCTCCTCTGCATCTCTGGGCTCCTCACAGGCAGAGATGTCCTTTCCCTGCTCTGTGCCTGCCACAGGCGCCTTCGGCTGGAGCTGGAAACAAAGAGAGGGACTTCGAGGGCTGAGAAAGCTCTCGCGCCAGCCCTGTCACAGCACAGCCGGTAACTGCAGGGGAACTGCCCCCTCTGCTCTGCACTCTGAGCATGTTCTGAAGGCTACCCCTGGCAATGGTGGAAGCTACGCTGCTTCTGACTGACAGTTGTCAGCTTCAGTTCTGGCTTCTAAAAACAAACCTTCATGCTGCTGCGAAACCTCCTAGAATCAAGACTTTTAGAAATGAAAGGAAACTTCCAGGTACCAACCCAAACTTCTTTTATTATAGAAGTGGGTTTTATAGATTTTATAAAAGTGGGAAAGAATCTGAACTGAGAGAGAGAGAGAGAGAGAGAGAGAGAGAGAGATCTGCGGCGTTGCCTGGTGACGGATTTGATTTCCAGCTCCTCCCTAACTAGAGGGGGAGAAGGAAGTGGTGCCAGATGCACATGGGGTCCGCATGTAAACATTTATTCAAAAGCTACACAGGGCTGGTGCGGTGGCTCACACCTGTAATCCCAGCATTTTGGGAGGCTGGGGCAGATGATCACTTGAGCCCAGGAGTTCAAGATCAGCCTGGGCAACACAGTGAGACTCTACCTCTACCAAAATGAAAATAAAAATAAATTAGCTGGGAATGGTGTCACACATCCATAGTCCCAGCTACCTGGGAGGCGGAGGTGACAGGATCACTTGAGCCTGGGAGGTTGAGGGTGAAGTAAGCTATGATCATGCTGCTTTACTTCAGCCTGGGAGAAAGAGTGAGACCCTGCCTCAAAAAAAAAAAAAAAAAAAAAAAAAGCTACCTAGGCAGATCTCAAGGATGGCAGTGCCATGCTTGCATATCTCAATGCTTGGTACAATGTATGCAGGTAGCAGATGCTCAACAAATATTTACTCAAAGAATCAATGAATGTCCCTTGGGATGGTTTATATAAAATGAATCTGATGCACCTGTACTCTATGGGAGTATCATCACAAAAGGCATTATGGAGATGGCAGAAGACTCTGGAGAATGTGAGGGGACAAGGAGCTGAGGCTGCACCTCCAGGAGTGAGGGAACTCCGCTCTGGGATAGGTCCAGCCTGGCAAGACCCCAAACAGTGCGTATGCACAAGCAGAGTCCCCGGTCTGGCTGATGCTTTGAAGGGAAGAAGGGAAGACACTCACGCAGAGCAAGCACACTTTCCCCACTGTGGTTCTGGAGCAGGGGTGGACCGGAGAGGTTCAGCGGAATCTTCCTATGAATCCTGCTCTAGTTCAGGGAAAGATGGAAGTGTAACCCCCTGTGCCTTGGGGCCTGGGGACGCGGTCAAGCGAGAGCAGTGAGTGAGCGTGCGGTCAGCTGTCACCGCAGGGCTGGCCTGCCTGTCTGATGAGAGGTGGTGTCGCTGTGCAGCACACATGAGAAACTAGGCAGGGAGATGTCACCTAGGCACCACATTCTGGTGTTTATCTGTCCCCACCATCTCCCTCTGTATACCCTACTGCTCCTGGCAGCTCAACCTCATAGGCTTTGCCTGGAGCAGAGCTCAGCCACCTCTTGTAAAACATGCACCCATGTCAGCTACGCGGGGTCCAAGGGCCGATGACTTGGGCACATGTTCCTGGTGAAGGTTATTCATAATTTCACCAGCGGGCTATTGGTGGTGGTCTGTAAAGGAGGCATCCTGGAAACAGGAAGGGTGGGCAGATGCCTGGTGGGAGTAGGGAGGCCTTCTGGGACAGCCTTGAATTTCAAAGCCACAAGTACATAAGTCTTGAGGGACAGTCTGCAGGGCGATGGTAGTCACTTCATATGACCCACCATTTGGGTGACACTTCTGGCCAACATTGCTAGAGCCTGAACCTTGATGAGTCATTTACCCAGTTGGGTTGGAGTCTTGAGGAAGAATGTGCAGGGAACAGGGCCAGGTGTGGCAGCAGCAGGCTGGTTACCTGCTGGCCTGGTGAGGACGGAACAGCCCAGCCCTGGCCCCTGCAGGAGCATCAGGTGGACTTGGACACACAGTGAAAAGGGTATGTGAACAAGTTCTTGGTTATCAGATGAGCCTAAGTCCCGTGGATTTTCTTCCTCAACCCTCTTTGCCAACCCTCCCTGGGCTCAGCCCAGGGCTCACCTGGATGATGAAGCCAGTGGAAGAACACTGTCTGACCCAGAGGCTGAATTTCCGCTTTTTCCTCTTGCGCAGTTCCCGCTCTGTGCACGTGGCAATGAATACAGGATCCTCATCGATCAGGGGTTCATGTAGCACCTGCCAGGAGGGAAAAAGCAGAGTCTCTCATGGAAGGCAGAATGAGCTTGGGGGCTCATCAGATTGGAGCTCAAATTCAGCCTCTGCCTTTGAGCAGCTTTGTGGCCTTCACTAAGTTACTTTACCTCTCTGATCCTGACCTTTCTTACCTAGGGGAAGGTAGTATCATGATCTATACTACTGTTTCTAGAAAGGATTCAGTAAGAAACTGTATGCAAAATACTTAGCACCGGCCCTGACACACAGTAGCTATTTCATCAATGGAATTTATTATTATTGTTATTATTATTGGCCTAAGGTCCCTAGTCCCAACTCTCACGTGGTTGAGGGATCCCTGACATGGGTCCTGTGGCCTCTGGCTGGACATGCCTGGTAGTGGGCACCCACTTCTTTTCAGGGATGTCCCTTTTACTCATGGAAAGTTCCAACTGCTAAAAAAGTCTTCCACTGATCCACAATTTACCTGTATTTAACTTAAACCTAGGGATGTGGCTTCTGTCCAGCAAGAAACAAAGAAAAACATGTTTTTTAAAAATTTTCAAGACAGCCCTTGTGTCAGCCCACAACCTCCTTCCTCCAGGCTGAACCTCCTCTTTTTATAAATCATTCATGAGATGACCCAGCTCCCTGTGGACCCGCTGCAACACACAGCCTCTGGCTGTCCTCTAGGTTGTCATGTCCTTTCTGACAAGATTCTCAAGGCATTTTTTAAACTTATTTCATCTATTTCAACTTTTTGATAACATGATCATAGGACTTTTCCCAATGATAAGACAATAAAGAAAAAAAAACCGGCATAACAAAATTAGGCTCCAAGGAGTGGCCACAGATCTGCTTCTTCAAGGTAAAGCTCTTTTGGGAGGCTTTAGGGTCTATTTTAGGAATGTGCTACACTTCCCTCCCTGATCCTATCCCAAGCTTAATCATTAATTAGAGTGTGCATCTGCAGTAAAATGAAATGAGTGCAGGCAATGATTTCCAGAACTCTGCACGATGTCCTAGATCAGGGGTCAGCACATTGCTGCCTGGTCTGGCCCACGTCTGTTTCTGCAACTACAGTTGTTTTGGAATACTGCCATGCTCGTTCGTTTACATATTGTCCAGGGCTGCTTTGGGGCTACAATAGCAGTGCTGACAACATGCAACAGAAACCACAACCCATATGAAGTCTAAAATACTAACCACGTGGCTATTTACAGAAAAAGTTTGAACAAACTAGTCACCTGAGGATATTGCTAAAATGTGGACTGTGATTCAGTGAGGCTGGGCCCGAGACTGTGCATTCCCAACAAGCTCCCAGGTGATGTCAGAAAAAGGTTCTCCCAAGGACGGAATGGAGGAGGATGCTTACCACGTGTGATGTGGGCAGTATCCTTCCATTCTTCTGGGGAGGTTGCCTTGAATTCAATTTTCGAAGAGTGACAGCCTTTCATTGTTCAGTCTTATCAGTACATACCTGTTTCCTCGGTTTTTCTATTAAGGGACACATGGGGACATCATGCGTGGTCTCCCCTGTCTTGTGAAGGGGAAGGCTGGGAGGCTATCCTGGGGCAGTGTCTCCCCTGGCCCTCATGCCTGGCTTCTTGCACTTGCTGGCTCTTTGTAGCTCATAAAACATTCAAAGCCCCATTTGGAACTGCTCTAGTGCAATGGACAAGTCCCTCCCACCCCTGACCTTCCACAGTGGGAGAATGGGAGCAGATGGAGAAGGGAAAAGATGGCATAAAGAAGCCTTCTGTCTGTCCTCTCCCTGCCCAGTGATCCTTGCCGAAGACCTGCATCCTACTCTTCATCTTCTGAGGCCACAGTAAATGAAAACTGCCCTCTCTCATTCTCTTCAGAAAGAAAGTGCATCTCTGTTCCACTTGCCTTGAACATATGATCTGCTGCAAATTTGTATTTAATCATATGCCTCATCAAAGCAAAACGGGCAGCAAGAATTTCTGACCCTCCATGATCGTTTTACCTTTCTATCGTCATTAAATGAATTATGAATGTGTCATTTCTAAATGCAGCACATAACAGCATGCTCCCCAAAGCTCCGAAAACTTTGCCTGACAGAAAAACCACTTTCTCCTCCTCCAGGCTGCAGACTGGTCAGCACTTCTCTGTTACACAACTGTATCTCCTGAGCCTCCTCCTGTGCAAGACGAGCTCGTTTTGAGGTGTGGAGGGTGGTATGTATGGTAGGGGAAAGACAAAACATCCATTTATTGATTTGCATGATCCCTCCCAGAAAATATTTCTCTAATTATTCTGGCTCCAGTTATGAGGAGATGCAGTGTCTCCCCATTTTGTATTTGTGTAGAAACACACACACACACACACACACACACACACCAGCTGCTTTGGTTACTGCTAGATTCTGGGAGTCCTCTGAAGGCTCTAGGATCCAGCCACTGCCCGCCCAGCTGGGCTCAGCAACGCTGCCGGGTTTCCCTTGAGGGCACATGTGCCTGGGGGCTGCAGAGAGGTGACCCACAAATCTAGTGTGCCAGAGAGGCCGGGCACTTCCCTGGCCTTACATTGCAGATACCTCTTGAGCCTTCTGCAGCACCTCTCCAAATGTTTGACCTCCAGCAGGGTCTGAATGCGTTGTTTATTTTTCCCTTGCAACCAGGCAACTGTCTCTCATTTGTTTCATTTTCAACCAAGCAAGTATTTAGTGAAATAAATGACAGTGCTCGAACCTGTCCTTGGTACCACAGGACCTGTCATAGGGCAGGGCTCATGTCCCTGAAAGTCTCCACTTCTTGTTAGGAAGGTAAGTGACACACTGGAGGATGAGGCGCAGTGGCATGTGACTAACTCATCAGTAGTGGGGGGAATTCAGCTAACAGGGAATCCACAAGGACTGCGGGCCTTACACTGGCCTTGGAGGCTGGATGCATTTGCAAAGTAGAAGAAGGCAAAGAATTCCAGGGGCCAAAAGGCATGCTGCAAACACCGGGAAATCATAATGAGCCTGACGTGTTCACCAGACAGTGGGGAGAAAAATCCAGAGAACGTAAGGCTCCTGCAGACATGAAATAGGACACTACCTTCCCCACAAAAGCCCTGTGATTTTCAGCTGTGTTGGGGGGAAGGCATCCTATAGAGAGTTAGAGAAAGGACCTAGAGGGAATGTCAATACGAATTGGAGATTTATTTAGAAGAGCCTTAGAAGCATCACAGGACAGATAGATGTGCAATGGGTCTTTCAACATATATATAAAATTGAACTGAACTGCTGTTGCCACACAAACCAAGACAAAGCGAATGGGGCTCACATGGGCCAAGAACTTCCTGGTTCAGGTTAGAGACATCTCTAGAAATTAGCCATCTCAGCTGGGTGCTGTGGCTCATGCCTATAATCCCAGCATTTTGGGAGGCTGAGGCGGGCAGATCATGAGGTCAGGAGTTCAAGGCCAGCCCGGCAAACCTGGTGAAACCCCATCTCTACTAAAAATACAAAAATTAGCCAGGTGTAGTGGCAGGGGCCTGTAATCACAGTTACTCGGGAGGCTGGGGCAGGAGAACTGCTTGAACCCAGGAGGCAGAGGTTGGAGTGAGCCGAGATCGTGCCACTGCACTCTAGCCTGGGTGACAGAGCAAGACTCTGTCTAGAAAAAAAAAAAAGAAGAAGAAGAAGAAATTAGCCATTTCATTAATTTGCTAGACCAACAGGCAAATTTCGAGAAAGATTATAGAATTCTGTCTTCCCAGGGCCAGATGCAAGTGGATACCAGCAGAAGGCAGGGAGGGGCTCAGGAGCTGAGTAGGCAGAACCTTCTCGTCCGGGAACTGGTTGGGGAAGGTATTAGGGAATCAGACCAGTGATGGCTGGAGCTCTGCCAAACCCTTACCCAACAGCTCTAGCTGTGTTCTGTGTGGCCGTAAGTAACCCCCGAGGATCCGAAGAATGGCTGCAATTCCAGGCTCACTCCCTCCGCCACCCAGAAGGCTTCTAAGCCTCCTTTCATCACCAACAGGTGAGCTCATACTCAGAGAATATGACCAGAAAATTAATATTTGCCTGAGCAAAACACTATTTGGAAAGAAATAATTTAAGAAAAGGATGGATGGGGAGAAAAGAGAAGGAAAACTGCCTCTTGGGACAAAAGACTGAATTCTGACTTGTCTGTGGGTTAGAGCCAGTATTATTACCCCCTCGATCTAATTGGGATTATGTGGATTGAAGGAATGGAAGAATAGCGGAGGCGACCTCGAAGTGAACTCAGAGGGCAGGACGGGCATCCCAAAGCCTGGCCGCCAGACAAGCCTAGGCCGAGAGTGCGAGGACACCTGGCCGGGCTCCTCCCCCACCCCTCGCCCCGAGCTGGCCTCACCTGGGTTTGGGAAGGCCTGAAGGCAGAGTCGAAGCTGCTCTGCAGGGAGTCGAGGAAGGGCTGGACCTTGTAGAGCCCGTGGGTGGTCTGGCTGGAGCGGAAGGCCACGACGTGGAAGTACTTGAGGATCTTCTCGAAGCGGGCCTGGCTCATGACGAGGGCGAGGCTGCGGTTGCTGTAGAAGCCGCCGCTCCAGATGCTGAGGACGGACTCGCAGTGGGAGATGCTGGTGGAGATCATGTAGCCCAGGAACGCCTTCATCTCCGTCAGCGTCACCTCCACCCAGGCTCCGTCGCTCCCAAACCGCTCCTGGAACTTCTTGGCGTACATGTTTGTCTGCACCACCATGTTCTTGAGGACGTTGTCCGGGACAAAGAGCTGGAAGAAGTCCACGGCACTGGCGCTGGGAGGCATCTTTCGGGTGGGACCTGAAACCCAGACAGGCGGAGCACTCATTGGGGCGGCCACCACACCCCGGCTCACCATGAGAACGGCTGCATTTCCAATCCCTGGGTCCTTGCCTGGTGCCCCCACTGCCTCCAATGCTACCCCCTTCCCTTCCAACCTTCCAGAAGCTGCTGCAACCAACTGACAGTGCCCGCTCCCGTAGCTTTTGTATCCTCCTTTGCTCCAAAACAGCCAGCTCTCCAGTTCTCTCCGTGTGGGAGCACAGCTCCTCCCAGACACCACAGGAATGACTGGCCCTGACACCCCAGTGCAAGGCAGGCTGCATCTCCACATTAGACCAGAGGACAGCACTGGGGACTGTGGTCTTGTGGAATCCCAGCTCTCCAGAACCAGTGTGGCACAGTGTGTCAGTCTGGGGAGTTTCACACACTCGGGGCACAAGCCAAGTTTTAACTAGAGATGTACACACACACACATAAGTGTATATATTTAAGGATACATATCATATAAATGTATACATCCATATATAAGTTTTAAATTAAACTATGCATATTTGTACATATAAATTACATGTACCGTCTGCCAGTCTGGGGCATTTCTCTGTACAAGGAAGAAAGCATGCATATACATACATACACATACATATGTATACACACATATATATACACACATACATGCGCACACACGTATATACACACATACATACATATATACATACACACATATGTAATACATATATATACATACAGACATATATATACACATACGTACATATATACACATACATATATAGGCATACCCATATACATTTAAAAATAAATACAGATATTACATACAAATATATCAATGTATAAATGTTTATAACTATATATATATATAGTTATATATTTGAAAACAAAAGGCAATCCAACACTCCCCCCACCCCTGCCCTGGCAGCAGCGCACAGCCCCTCCTGTCTCCCACCATTCCAACACATAAGGGGCTCCTCCCTCCCCTAAAGACCCCACCCTTTCTCTGGGAATGGGGGGCAGAATGTAAGTTCTTAAAAACCTGGCACATTCAGTAAATAATGATCTGAAGAGAAAAGGCCACATAAGGGGAGGGAGGAGATGCAAAGACAGATAGAGTTTCTAACACAGGGCCAAGGCTATGGCTTTCTGACTTTGTTTGCTGGTAACCTGAGTTGGTTTCGTAAGTAAAACGCTTCCACCACCTGGGGACTGAAAAATCTCACCTAGGAAAAAGCAATTTGCATTAAGCATTCCCTATGTAGTAACCTCAAAGTGACTAGGGACTAAATCTGAGGGGGCTTATTTAGATGATTTCACCAATAGGATAAAACTTCACAATTTTTGACTAATGCAGCCCTTTGAATACACACACAACACAGTCATTAACTATAGGATGCTTCAGTCAACAATGAACTGCATATAGGATGGTGGCCTCATATAATACTGTAGTCTTCCTGTGCCTTTTCATGTTTAGTATGTTTGGACGCACAATTACTCATGATGTCACACTTGTCTACTGTGCTGTATTCAGTACAGTCACATGCTGCACAGGTTTGTAGTCTAGGAGCAACAGGCTATGCCATATAGCCTAGGTGTGTAGGAGGCTATGCTACGTAGGTTTCTATAATATACTCCATGATGTCTACACAACAACAAAATTACCTAATGATGCCTTTCTCAGAATGTAAGTGAAGCATGGCTCACCCTGTGTGTATGTGTGTGTGTGTGTGTGTGTGTGTGTGTGTACACACATATATATTTTTAAAGAGCTATGGCTTACAATTCTATGTACTAACCTAAGGTAGGCTAACTACATGTAGAGATTTGTAGGAGACAAAATTTGCTTCTATTGCATCTGTATATTGATTTTTCTTTTAGATGGAGTCTCTGCCATCCAGGCTGGAGTGCAGTGGCACAATCTCAGCTCAGTGCAACTTCTGCTTCCCAGGTTCAAGAGATTCTCCTGCCTCAGCCTCCCAAGCAGCTGAGATTGCTGGTACCCGCCACCAAGCCCGGCTAATTTTGGTATTTTTAGTAGAGACAGGGTTTCACCTATCTCTGGCCAGGCTGGTCTCAAACTTCTGACCTCAAGTGATTGGCCAGCCCACTTCAGCCTCCCGAACTGCTAGGATTACAGGCGTGAGCCACCACGCCCAGCCTGTATATCGATTTCTAATAAAAGTTGTTCTCATTCTTCAGATTTTAATCATCACTCTCTCTAACCTTCTTTTACTACTGATTTACAGAGTTTCTGAAAAACAAGTTTTCTGCAGAAAAATTTGGAGAGATAATGTGCACAAGACAGCCCAAGTTTTAGAATCAGATTGATGGATTTGGGGAGCTGACACACTAAATTTACTTCTAGCTAACTGCACAGTCTTAGAGAAATTTCTTAATCCCTCCTAGCTCTAGTTTCCTGTAAAAATGGACACAGAAATACCTACTTTGAAAGGTTGTCATGCAGCGTGAAATAAATGAGATCATGTGAATAATACACCTTGCCTGGTGCCTGGCCCTAAGGGAGGTTCCTGAAGCCTGGAAACTTTCATCGAGATATCATCAACAGAAATTCACTGACAGCCAGGCCGAGGGCTTTCCAAGGAAGACTCTAACTGTCTGCATTTTACAGAAGAAACAGAGGCCTGGAGAGTGAAGTGCCACCACATTCATCACTTTCACCAATCATTTTTGGGGCCCCAACTTGCCAAATCATGTACCATGGCACACATCCCCCTGCCCTCCAGGGACCACCCTAGTCCTTCCTCTATGAAAGGCAATGGAGAAAAGGACCATGTTACCAGCCATATAGGGAGCAATCTGAGCAATAAAAAGGATGCTGGCCGGCCACAGCAGCTCATGCCTATAATCCCAGCACTTTGAGAGTCAGAGGCAGGAGGGCTGCTCAAGCCCAGGAGTTTGAGACCAGCCTGGGCAACATAGTGAGATCCCCACTTCTACAAAAAAAAAAAAAAATATATGTGTTGCGGCACACGCCTGTAGTCTCAGCTACTCAAGAGGCTGAGGTGGGAGGATTGTTCAAGCCCAGGAGGTTGAGGCTGCAGTGAACCAAGACTGTGTCACTACACTCCAGCCTGGGCGACAGAGACAGACCTCATCTCTTCAAAAAAAATAAAATTTAAAAAGCATACTTAGTTATCTAGGCTTCAAGCATTATACTCTGAGAATGTCCTTGACAGAAGAGAAACACTCTGGCGTACCCCATGGAGGCTCTTCATTGTATCAATCACTACAAAGAGCATCCTCGGGTCCAGTTTCATTCTCACGACAGCCAAGCACAGGGCTACTGGACTCCTGCTCTGCAGGTGAATGCAGAGGCTTGGGGAAGAGACCTTGCTCAGGGTCACGCAAGCTGGCACACCAAGAAGCTAGGGGTTCTCCTCCCCGCACCACACTACACCCCACATAGGCAGGAACAAACTCCCCAGAAGGCTGGGTCTTTCTAACTTTGTAGTTGCTTCTGATTTCCACAGATGTGCTCAGGGTCTGACCACGCAGATGGTGGGGGTGAGGAGGTGGCTGCGGGGGAGGAGTAGGATGGAGGAGAGAAAAGGTTTGGGGAGATGGAAAAAAGCTGAAAGCTGACCACTTAAATATACGTGGGCATGGGATTCTTTTCATGCCTAAAATAAATTCTTAGAAATATGTGCTGCTGAGGCCAAGTGGCCCTTACCCCAAAAGCAACAGGGAAGAGTGTGGGGCCTGGCAGGGCAAGACCGAGGAGTCTGATCGCTAAAGTGGAAACATGAAATTCTGAGTATTTTTAGAGGAAGTCAGTAGGGATTTTGTCATTTATGGTGAATCCCCAGGGAGGGGTTAAAAGAAAAAGTGTGTGTAAGGTCCACATTGTCTGTGCTGATCCTGGCTGTATCTTCAGGGCTTAGATCAGTGTCTGGCCCATGGGGCACTTCTTGCTGAGTGAGTGAATGAGTGAATGAGTGGGGAAATGAAATGACGCGGGAGGATAATGACTCTTCAGGGCTGGAGGGTAGGCAGCAGCATCTCTGCAGCACACAGAGAAGGTCAAAGGCATGAAGGTGCTTGGTAGAAAATGATGAGGGAGAGAAGAAAACGACAGAGGGATAGGGTCCATCACATCTGGGCCAGGTCTAGGGTGAGAAGCCCCTTCTGGCAGCCTGAGGTTCAGGAAGGTCCTACCCTGATGAGGGCACGGGGACGTGTGTGTAAGTGTGCACGTGCAGAGGGAGGGTGTGCACTTAGCCCAGGCCTCTCAATCCCCATGATCATGGAATGTAGACTTTTGTTTTTATATACAAGTGAGCTTCAACACATAGTCTCAGGGATACACAGATTGGTTGGGCATAAAAAATGTGCTACCTTTTTTGTAACCCTGTCTTTGCATTGACAAAATACTGGGAGCCCAAAGAAGCAAATAAACAAAAAGGAAGTGGCACAGGCCCTGTCTTGACCTCTGGAAGGCCTTGGCCACAGGCCAGAAAGAATGAGAGTCTTGGGTGAAGCCAGAAGACTGCAGGGCCCCAAAGGGTCTGGCTCTTTCCAACCCAAATGAAAAGGTAAGTGTCACATCACAAGGTGAACCCAGACCGTGGATGTGGAGGAGAGACCTGAAGACTTCCACCCCAGGACGGGAATCCTGCTTAGAAGCAGCTCCTTGGGAGAAATGTCAAGGTCATACGTTAGGACGATGATGAAGACACCAACAAAATCCACATGGAGCCATGCCTGTAAGACAGGCTCAGGAGTCAGAGACACTGCCTGTCCTCTGCCACCCCTCCAAGACCTGGGGCATGGGCCAGGTCGCAGGCTCCCCTCCCCAGCCTGGGCAACTTGCTGTGCCTGGCTGGTGCATCACCCTGAGAAACACACTGCACAGGACTGGAATCAACCAGTGCAATCTGTTACCTGCTTTTATAGGCATGCCAGTCACTTGCCGAAGTTATGCAGCCCAGCTCTGCTTAACCCCACACCTGGCTGCTTCTTGTCCCCTATCTGGCCCTCTGTGCTTACTCTGAGTGTCTATGTGTGTGCTGGGGACAGGGAGGGGGTGTGTCACAGTATACCTGGGGTTAGAGGCAGTATGGAGGGTCCATGGGCAGAGTCCTGATCCGTTTCCACAACCCCTGGGGTACTCATGGCATCCCATGGATAGACAGTGCTGATCCTATCTCAGCACAACTGGTCCAAGAAAAAATGAAGGCAGGCTGGAGTTGCTTTCTCCCTGGCTACTAATTATATCCCTATAATTTCCTGCATACCCGCCCACACCAGGATGGGAGAGAGAAAGGAGAATGAGAGAAAAGGAAGAGATAAGAAAAAGGGTAGCTAGGATGGAGACACAGATACAAGGATGATGGGAAGGAGAGAAATAACGCGCCCCAGCAGCTGTCCGCCCAGGGGCAAATAAGTAACAAAGGCACAGGCCTCGGCTTCCTCATCTCACAAGGAGAGTTGGGCTGACAACAGAGACGGAAGCCTCTGCAGATGCAGAACATAACACGGAGAAGGAGACCAGAGGGAAAGGACCGGGATGGAGCTGCAGGGGAGCAGGAAAGATGCTCTGCGTTCTCCTCCAGCCACTGCAGTCGAGATGGGGCTGGGCGCTACCTGCCTTTTGCCCTGCCACTGCTGGTCCCATTGAGACCTGCAGGCAATTGGCTCCATCCTCTTCATTTTCCCCCTGGAAACAAGGGAAAGGTCAGCACTGCAGTTTGTGAGCTGTGGGGACTCTGCCCTCCAGGCCCCACTGTCCCCTCTCCTTTCTCAAGGTCATGCTTCCAGAGCCGAGTTCCAGAAGTGTTGCCAAGGGAAACATCCTATTTATTTTTCAGTAAATAGAAGCAAATCATCTGTATGTATTTTGTGTAACATACATGCATATGCTTCTATGTGTTTATGTGCAGGCTTGCGTTCTGTCTGCTTTACAGATGAGAACTTGATTCACTTATTCTCTATGACAAGCCTATGAGATCTGTACTATTCTTAACCCCCATTTATCCAAAGAGGAAACTGAGTCACAGAGAGGTTAAAGGATATGCCTTAACCCTTAGCCTCTAACAAGGTCACAGAACTAGGAAGTGGTAGAACTAGAACTAGCTGAGATGATCCAGCTCTGGAACCTCTGCCGCTGACCACCACACTGTGGTCTTATCAGGAGACTGTGCTGTTCCAATGCCCTCACAGCCCCAGTGCATGTGGCTAAGAACTGAAGGAGAATGCTATGGAAATGACATGGAAAGCCAAGCGCCCCTATGGTATTCATAGATGCCTCTCAACACTGCCCGTCCATGATCTGTCCCATGTATTAGATAAAACATAAGCCCTCGGGCACAGACAGAGTAGACGCTCGAAACACCATGGTTGGCTGAATCACATTTCCTGGTGTGCCCTCGGGGCCTCCTTTTCTGAGTCTGGACAGGACTGCGGTACTCACAGACCCTCTCCAGAGGCACAGTCCCTGCTCACTTCAAAAGGGAGATTGGTTGTTATTTGTCTAAACTCACCGAAGCTCGCTGAGACTTCTGTTTGTAAGAGAACAAGACCAGACAGTTGTCAGTGCATACTTAAAACTAGTCTTAGCTTTCAAACACAAAAGCTATTCTGATTGCCCATCTTATGGCCATTCTATTTTTTTTCCTCAGCTTTAAATTATGCAGTTTCAGGATGGGGTTCTCACAAAGAGGAAAGCAGCAATGAGACAAAGTGCCCTCGGATGAGGCCCAGTGGCTGGGCAGGAGGGGCAGCTTTCTTGAGATAGGCCAGGCCACTGAGCCAGTTCCAGGAGCCAGCTTCTGGCCAGTGGAAGACAGCCAGCTGGGACTTGAGTTCTAATTCAATCTGGGATATTAAGAAACACCTATTCTCAGAAGAATTGAAGACACAAAGGTTACTGCTATTTGGCTCCTGGACACAAGGATTTCACTGCTTAAAAGAACAGAAGAGGCTGGGCGCGGTAGCTTACGCCTATAATCCCAGCACTTTGGGAGGCCAAGGTGGGCCGATCACAAGGTCAGAAGATCGAGACCATCCTGGCCAACATGGTGAAACCCTGTCTCTACTAAAATACAAAAAAATAGCCTGTGTGGTGGCAGGCGCCTGTAGTCCCAGCTACTTGGAAGGCTGAGGCAGGAGAATCACTTGAACCCAGGAGGCGGAGGCTGCAGTGAGCTGAGATTGCACCACTGCACTCCAGCCTGGTGACAGAGCGAGACTCCATCTCAAAAACACAAACAAAACCAAAAAACCAGAAGAGCAGAAACCCAGAGGCTGTTGTTTTGTTCCCAACAGACTTGTTCAGCTTGCACAAGAGTCAGATTATTCCTTCTGGAAGGGAGCCTCCAAGGTGTATTCTTTAATTCTACAAGGTACTAATTTTGAGGTGTTCCGTATGGGAAGGGAACACTGACCTTAATTTAGGGCTGCCATGCCACTGAGGATTCATGTGGAATAACACCACATTTCCAAGAGAAATTCTGCAGGTGAGGAAACAGGCAAAGCTTGCACAAATCACTCAACGTCATCCACCGGGTGACAGAGCCTGGGTTTCGATCATGCTTCCTTCCCCCATGATGCTGCCCTTCTATGGAAGCTCACCACCTCAGTGCAGTACCTTAAGCACTAATAACACCTGTGGGCAAGCTACCTGAGCCAAGAGGATGAGGAGGCTAGTTGGGAATGAAAGAGGAGAGGATGGGAACATGAAAGATTCCCATGGACCGGAAGTCCTACCCAAACAACACTTAGTGGCCCATATCATCTAAACATTCCAATACTGCGCAAGTCATAGCAAGCAGGTCTTCTAGGCAATGCCCAAGAGAACTGTCCATGACACACAAGGCAAATGCATTTCTAATGTTGTCAGCCCAGAAAAGAATAAGCTGCAGGCGTTTATGATTGAAAAAGCAGAGTGCTCTGCAGCTCAGGTTTCACCTTCCAACAAATCAAATTACCCAGGTCAGACTGCACTGCGAGCAAGTTTACAGAGCAGTTTCATTGCTGTTGAATTTTTCTGTATTCTATTCCTGTTAAAGGGAATCCCACATTAGACAGGTCAACTGCAAAGCACAACACAACCGTTCTTGATCTTCATGCAAAGAGACAAACAATCTAGAGTGAAAAATCAAAAGTGAAAGCTGTTAGATGCAGAACACTAGAAACCATACCTAGCAACAGGCAAGATAAACGTCCTCCCCACCATTATCCCACGAATGCTCTCTGATCTGATAAAGAGCTCGCTCCTGGAGAGCACCCCCACGTAAATGCCAACACAGAATACTCCTCTCCAGTGGAAACCCTCCAGCTGATGCAGGTGCAGTGGGAAAGGCTGCCCCACTTCTATATAAATCCTGTTTCACAGCTTCTTTAGAGATCTCTGCTAACAGACTCTGTTAGGGAAACAGTGATGGAAGTTATTCACTCTATTCACCTCATGGTGCATTGGACTCACTTCCTCGACAGAAGGTGATCAGTATAAATGATGTGTGAGTCCCTTCAGAGATCCTTGCTGTGTCGAGGTGCTGGGCAATGACATTTCAGGGCCCTGCAGCAGGTGACTTTCTTCCTCCCACCTTTCCCCTGGCCCAGCCTTCCTCTGTGACGGGTCCTCCTATGGCCTCCTCCCACTCTAACTCTGCAGCTCTGCCAAGATCTTGATGAAGAATGAAGCATCAGTGGATAAAGCCTTCAGGTCCCTTCCCAAAGGAGTTTTCATAAGGCTTCATGAATATCGAAGGCTCTGGCTTCCTAAATCACTCCAGTGGAAGGGTGAGCCGCGGCTAGGTATGGACAATGCCAGTGAGCAAGGTTACGATTTACGGATTTCGGTGTTTGCTCAGGTGCTCACAGGAGTAGCACTCAGGGTGTTTCCAAAACCACTGTGTGCAGGTACAACCCCTGTGTCTCCTGCATCTTACACACTCACCTCTTCAGGAATGAGTACAGCAGGACTCTGCACATCGCTAAGGAGTAGGTGTCAATTCCTGATCCAGAGATGGCAAGTAGGTTTTGGCTCTTGTGTCAGCCCTAATATAGCTGCCTGTGTATGCTGTTGACGAGCGTTCTGGAGCCCTGCCTGGGGTCTGTGACTGCTGAGCAATGACTGCCATGGGTGACGGGGACCAAGGTGCCAAGGGCCATGGAGCTGAGCTGCCACGCTTAGCGGGGGAAGACAAACCAGGAAGGCATTGTTTCTCCTCAAACATTTGCGCATGCTTAAAAGACCAGCCCCCAGTCTTGTTCAGAGCTCAAGAAACATACTTTCTGTTCGTGGAAATATAAACAGGTACTCAATTTTTAAGGTGAAATACGACTTTGTAAAACGTTCATATTTTTTGAAGTTATTCGAAAATAAATAATCAGTGATACATGTGAGGTTTTTTCTTTTTTGATTCAGTGTCTTGCTCTGTCACTCAGGCTGGATATGGTGGCTCATTCATAGCCTACTACAGCCTTAAACTCCTGGGCTCAAGCAATTTTCCCACCTCAGCCTCCTGAGTAGCCTGGACTACAAACACACAACACCACACCCGGATAATTTTTAGTTTAATTTTTCATAGAGGTGGGCGTCTCACTATGTTGCCCAGGCTGGTATCTAATTCCCAGCCTCAAATAATCTTCCTGCCTCAGTCTATGCCTGGTTACATGTGAGTTTTAATAATAGCAAAACAGTGCCAATAAATGAAATGTCCCCAAATTGGGAATGAATAGAAAAAAGCCTGAAACATCCATGACATGGAACTCTCTCTAAGTTAAACAGAATGTTCTTGAGAGATATTTAAGAATATTAAAAAAATGTTCAGAGGATACCTTTACCGAGATTACAGAGTAATATGAATAGTATGATCCAAACTTACTTAGAACTTTTACAAAGCGTGTATGCAATCAGAAAGACGGAAAGAATCTAAAGCTAAGCATCAGCCATGATCCCCTTCCTGCGGTAGGATTATAGGTGATCTCCAGTTTGTCCTTTATGCTTTTCTCAATATAATTTCTGGAAATTGAGATAATGAAATATATGGCATTTATGAGTAGAAAAAGAACAGGTGCTATTTTAAAGAAACAGGCGCTAGAGGTCCCAACAGTCTTCTAACCCTTTTTTCCAGATAAAAGGCCAGTTTCATTTGCAAAACCAGAGAGCAGGATCAGGAAGCTTCTATCCCTCTCATGGCTGATATTCTGTGTATTCCATCTGATCGGCCTCAGCATCAGCTTATACTCCTTAAACAACTTTTAGTCCTGAAACAAGCTTTGTATTTCTTAATTAGGAGGCCACAGAGTCTGTGAGGAGAGAGCAGGCAAAGGGTCCAGGCCGTGGCCCTCCTTGAGCTGGCAGCCCTCAGCAGGAAGCAGCCCACTGCCCAGCCCAGGGGGTGAAATCTCTTCATACATTTCCAATGGATGCCAGACCCTTTCTTCTTTGGAATTTCCCTCTTCCTCTGACCTAAGTTTCCAAGGAGGAATAAGAGGAGACAAGCAAAAGCACCCACACTTGTGAAGACTGAAAGCAGTACAGATCTGTAATTTCTAATGATGGATTTCTAAACATGAGGTGAATTTCTAATCAGGCTAAAAAAAAAAAAAAAAAAGAATCACCCAAATGTGAATATGGTAGTCAGATGCTTGTTCGCCCTTTCCATCGGTTATAAATGCTCCTCTTTGTAACACAGGGTATTGGCTATCAAGTCTCCAGAAAGGAAAAGCAGTTATTGGCAAAACATAAGCAAGTTCCCTGATTCGAGAGGCGTGTATACAGATGAGCTGCGGGTGTAGGGCAGTGGGTGGGGGGGACAGCAGCTAAATGCCAAAGATACGAGGAAGTCACACCCTCCTCCACTGCACTCTCATCTTCCAATTTGCTGTGAGTTGGCCCTAAACCCAGAATGCAAGTTGAAACTTCTGCACTGGATGCTTCAGATGTACAAAGGAAAATAACCCAGCATCCTCCTAAGCCCTTATATGCAAAATAAATAGATAGGTTAGATTTTGACTTTTAAAAGCCACAAGCCCATCTGAGCTATCTATTTGGCTTTTTATTAATAAACGAAGAGCCTCAAAAGAAAGAGCAAAATATCCAGGAGGTCACTGGCAGAGAGAAGAAGAGAGCTTTTCTCTTCCCTCCCGCAGACACGCACCAGTGTCAGCAGCTGTCGGGAGCACTCTCAGAGTTTTTTTTTTTAATCCTTCCATCCTCCCACACCAGCTAGAGTGGCTGAGAGTGGATTCTGGCACCAACAGCCGGGGTGTCAATCTGCCCTTTGTTGGTTGTGCATCCTGTGTGAGATGCCTCAGTCCGCCTACCCTGCAGAGCTGTAAGGATTAAGTGAGTGAGCACATGTCAGCACGTGCTCGGGAAACAGCAGCTATTCCTACTCTTGTTATTTTCATGGTCATCCCACACCCTCTTTGTTTGACAGGGAGCAACAGAGAGAGCCAAGCGTGGGCAGAGTGTCACAGGGTGTCCAAGCTGGGATGCGTGGAGTCCTTCCTTTCTATGCAGGCACAGTTCCAAGGGAATACTTGAGACAGCCGGTGTGCTGTGTAATTTATTAGCACATTTCACTAAGAAGAGGACTCCATCTGGCAGGAGGCTGCTCCCTGCCTCCCATCAAACCTGGGGCTTGTCTCACCTGTCTCAGAGGAGTCCTGTCTTCCTGGCCTGAGCCCGCCTGACCTGCTCTATCCAAGCTCCAGAGTTCTCACATTTGGAAGCCCAGAATTCTACAGAAAGTAGAATTATCAGCCAACACCACCTCAGAATGATCCTTCCACACCAGCTAGAGTGGCTGAGAGTAGATTCTGGCACCAATAGCTGGGGTGTCAATCTGCCCTTTGTTGGCTGTGTATCCTGCATGAGATACCTGGGGTTATGGCCTCTTGCTTCTTGTTGGATGGTTCCTACCTTCTGCAGAGTTGTCCCCAGGGTGGTCACTGTCACTGAGTGGTCTGCTCCTATCACCATTGTTCAGGATGTTTATTGTATCCCAATAAATCACTGCAAACACACAACTCCAGGGTCAGAACATGAGGGCTGGGGCTGGGCTTGGCAGTGGGGTTGTGTGCACAGACAGCACACAACAAAGACGAGCAGCAGATGGAGACAGGAGGGCTGGGGTCTAGCTTTACCTCCCATGAGCAGTGAGATGCCGGGCAGGTGACTCAGTTTTCTCCTCTACAGAATAAAGGGGTTGGACTAAGGATGTCTAAGGTTCTTTCTGGCTCTTTAAAAAAAACTAATTGCTACCGGCACAGTGGCTCACGCCTGTAATCCCAGCACTTTGGGGGTCTGAGGCAGGTGGATCATGAGGTCTGGAGTTCAAGACCATCCTGGCCAACATGGTGAAATCCTGTCTCTACTAAAATAAAAAAATTAGCCAGCGGTGGTGGCACATGCCTGTAATCCCAGATACTCGGGAGGCTGAGGG
Organism: Sapajus apella; assembly: GCF_009761245.1. Lineage (NCBI taxonomy): Eukaryota > Metazoa > Chordata > Mammalia > Primates > Cebidae > Sapajus > Sapajus apella. The sequence goes on along the minus strand of NW_022436989.1, from coordinate 16,601,221 downwards.
AGGAGAATTGCTTGAACCCGGGAGGCAGAGGTAGCAGTGAGCCGAGATTGCACCACTGCACTCCAGCCTGGGCGACAGAGCGAAACCCCATCTCACAAAAAACCAAAACCAAAAAAACAAAAACTAATTGCTTTCTCTAGGTAGTAAGCAGGACATAGCTTTATTGCTACTGTTCCTTCTGTAAGAAGGGGATAATCCTCCCTTGCTTGTAAGACTGTCAGGAGGAGGCCTGGGATGGTATTTGTAAAGTGCTTACCAGTGCCAAGCACTAAGTGCTTAATAAACAGCAGCTACAATTATGGTCAGCTAGCAAGTAAGGGCCCACTCATATAGAAAGAGCACGTCTCTGGGCATAGAGCTGCCTGCCTGTGGGGCAGAGCAGAGGTCAGTCCACCTTGGTGCAGGAAACAGGCCCTTCCCAACTCCAAGTGCAAACAGTCTCCTAGATAAATGAGACCCTAAATGCACAGGTGCTGAGTTTGACTCCCTTGAAGCAAATCCCTGGAGATAAGGGGGAATGGTGTTTTACCTCCAACAGCAGGGAAAGAAAGATGTCCTACAGATGACTTAATCCTGATTCCAACATTGTGTGCCACTGTGGTTTACAGAATCGGAGAGGTGAGCAGTGACTGTCATTGCCATTGCCACAAAGAAGCAATGGCAATCCAGGTGAAATCCTGACATCAACACACGATAAGTCCTTTATAAAGGCAGAAGCTGTGATGGTGATGATGATCCCAATAACACATGGATGAAAAGATCTGTTGCCCAGAGCTGGGAGGGCCTCACTAAGACAGCTCTGCCTGTGAGTGGATTGCTCAGCTGCAGAGCCTGGCCAGTGCACTATGCTGAGCAACTGCAGCTCAGGCCCTGCGGAGTCTCCAGGAGCACTTAGCACGAATAGAGCTTGGGTTCTGGAGTCAGGCATATCTGACCTACCAAACAGGTGCCTGCCAAGGTCAAGGTACATAACCCCACACAACCTTTATTTCCCCGTCTGTGAAATGGCAAAGGTTAGAGTGCCCACCTCAAAGAGTCATCATGAGATAAAATGAAACACTGTACATACAGCACAGTGCGACCACTGGCTCATACAACATTTGGAATAAGCACTGGCCATCAGTATGAATGCCATCTGATGCAATGCTAGCATTTCGGGCATGTGCCTCCCAATGCAGATGTGGTAATCAGGCTCTTTTTTAAAGACCAGTGAGGCCAAAATAAGAATGTACCTCTGGCTTGAATCTGAGTCTGAGGAGGAGGAATGTGATATTTATAGAGACTAATAATAGAAAACATACACTCCTCATTGACAGATCTTTCTGGCTACTCCTTCGAGTCCAACTACAGAAAGCTCGGCAGGCGAGCATGTCACAGGTTAGCAAACAAATACCAAAAACACTTTTACTTCTGGAATCAAGAGCAGCAGAAGTTATTCTGGGGTTGTTCATGTGCCTCCTGGTTCTGATGAGGATTTTAAACTATCACATGGGAGCCAGTATTGAACTGCTTGTATGCCCACCTTCCCTGGCCTCTCCAGTAGACACAGGATATAACACAGCACAAAGAAATCATATCACTGCCATTGCAGGGATTATAATAAAATGGTCATCAGGTGGTTCATTCATAAACAGGATTTGCTGTCAAGCTGATGCTGAGTAGAAAGATAAAATAGCCTCCTTCCATTATCCATTCCCTAAGGTAATAACTCAATCCCTTTTCTCTCTGTATTCAAAACTCTCCCAGTCATCTGGAGCCACATGGCTAGTTCATACATGCTCACCTATAAGCACCTGAGCATGCCTTAGGGTCTGAGAAGAAATGGCATCAGTGGTACAGCTTGGAGACATGGGAGCTGGGATTTATCCTGATTGTGTGTAGTTCTCTGAAGGAAGGTACCATCTCTCTCTCTACCTGTTAGAACCACCACCTGCTTCTTACCTGTTCTCTGTAAACCCTGCAAGGACAAATGCCCCCGTAAAAGCTCTTCTCTGAGCTGCCGTACAGCCCTGGGCATAGAGGCTTCCCTTGAAGCCTGCAGATCTCAGCCTGGCCAACATTTCCTGAAATGGGCAAAGACCATAATGTCTGGATGAGATAAGAAACCCTTTCACAGGCCTTCACTCCTTCAGTCTTCTTAATAACCCTATGAATAGGGTCGCTATTACCATCCTTCATAAAGACACTGATGAGTCAACCCAAAGAGAGCAGCCATTGCCTGAGGTTCCAAGGTGATGTATGTACAAAGTAAAAGGAGCTGATGGCCAAGTCATAAGCCTGCAGGGCTGCAGCCACCTTGACGGGACCTTTCTCTGATCAACAAAGCCACCCCAAGGATTAGGGGGGCCCTAAGGGAACCCATCTGCTGCCTCACCACCAACCATGGCCTCACTCACATGACCTCCAATTCTTACTCCTAGTCCAGCCACTGTCCTGAGCCAACCCCTAGATGTCCAACTCTGGAGGAGGAAAGACTGCACCCAGCATGCCAAACCTCACCCACCTGCTGCCTGCCCAACCTGATCTCCTGCTCTGTGACCAGCACCCCATTCACTTAGTAATTCAGGCCACGACCCTGGAGACCTCCCTTCCACCCCTGCTCCTCACCTTCTCTTCCACATCCCATCCATAAGCTCCATGTTCAAATTACTCTCTCCAAGTCCTATCTGCCCATTCCAGGATGCCGGCTCCCCACTAGGTCCCCTCAGCATCTCCTCAGGCTAACTGTAGTAGCCTGCTAATCAGACCCAGTGTCCACCGTCATTATTAGAATTCACTTTCAAAAACACAATTCTCATCATACCACACCCCTCACTGAAATGCCCCATTGGCTCTTCAATGCCTACCTCCATTTTCTGTACCTTTTCAGTTTCAGCTATATTGAAATACTCACATTCACAAGGATGCAATGTCTTTCAGGCCTTCTTGCTCTTGCATTGTTAACTGGTCATCTTCCACACACTCATTCTTCCTTCAATACCCAGCCCAACTAGCCTATCAGCACCCCAGAGGTAGTTCCTCATTCCTCTGTGCCCTCGTAGTGACAGATCCACCCCTCTGACTTAATAGACAGAGCCAACAGTTACCAAGCATGTCCTCTACAGTGCCAGGTGCTCTTCTAGGCATTGACACGTTGACTCATTTAATCTGCATCCTCTCCTCTGAGATCTATCATCCCCATTTTACAGATGAAGAAAACTGAAGCCAGAGATTCAGGGACTTGCCCAAGTGGCTGGATTTGAACACAGGAAGTGTGACTCCTGAACTTCATTTCTTCACTGCTACCCTCAGCATACTGGATTGTAATTACCCATTTTATGTTTATCTATTGTACAGGGCTGGACAGGGCTGGGCAATTCCACAGAGCAGGGGCCATGTGCTATTTATATTTGTAGACCCAGAGCTCAGCAAATGTCACACATCTGGTAGGAGTTTGCGAAGCATCAGTCCAAGGGCAGATAGGAGGCCAACCCCAGATGAATGGGTCTGCTAGATACTCCCTAAGTTAATTAAGTCAAATGGACTTCTCTTGTAATCACAGGATAGAAAACCAAGCACTGTGTGGAAGAGACAGGCAGTATTTTGTGCCATTTTCCTTTACTTAATTACAAGATAAATTAATCCTACTGTGAGTTACTAATTCAGATGCCAGACCAGTGTCACTGGCAGCCACAGGGCACTCTGCCTCACTGTACTGGGCCGTCTGGGCAGAGCACACCTAAGTGGGGCCCTACAGAGTCCCTTCCAGAAGCCCACCCTAAAGTCTGATCACTTGTGGAGGAAACTGGCACCCACCACTACCGTACTGGGCAGAACCAGCACTTCCTTCCCCTCCCAGCTCTCCAAGTCAACATAAGCAGCAGCCCCTCACTCTTGCTGCCAAAAACCTGTGCATCAGCAGGAAGGAGAAAGGAGATGCAAGGTACTACCTATGCCAAGCCCAGGTTATGGCTGCAGGGTTTCCAAAGAAAACCCTGTAAGCAAATGCACACTGTGTGAAAAGGGAAGCTGTGCAGGTCATCACCCACACCTGTACTCAAACCCAGGTGAGCTCATCAGTCAAGAGGAAGAGAGAGTTTAAGTGAATAAAGACAGGAGCAGCTGAAGTGTCCCAGGAGATGGCAATGGGTGAAATCAACCCAGAAACGGGAAAGGGGAAAGTCAGAGTGCTAGGCCCTGTGGACACAGATGGCTCTGGGAGGCCAGCTCAGGAGAGTGGGTGGCCGTCGGCAGCCATGTTCTCCCTAGAGAGAAGTGACAATGAGGCAAACACCATCCAGGTGCACAGCATTTACAGTTTATAAACCCACTGTCACACACATTCCTGCCCTTCTCCCAGGGAGCCTCTGAAACATCTATCATTTTGCCCAAGTTACAGATAAGGAAACTGAAAGCCAAACAAGGTTGCAAAATGTACCTGGACTCTGAAGTTAGAGCCAGCACTGAACCCGAGATCTCTGTCTCCAAGCCCAGAACACTTCCTTTCTCATCACATCCTGCTGCCAGGTTGTGAGCACATTCAGGTATAGTATAATCCTGGCACCAACAGACTGGCATCCCAGGCAGATGTGACCAGCCTACTCTCTGGGTGTCCCTGGGGAATGTGCCCACATTGCTGCTGCCTGTACTCTGGAGCAGCTCCAACCTCTGCAGCCTCCTTCCTGGATGGCCTGCCATGATGGAGCTGCACTTCTCACTCACTCAGCATCTTGGCCACTGGCCGGCACTGGACATCTCACGCTGCAGTGGACCAGTTGTGCACGCCAACCCTGCTCAGAGGCTGGACCCTCTGCTAGTCTGGGCTTCCCCCATCCCTGCCTAAGCAGACTCCCTGGCTGGCTCAGGCACTTAGCAGTGGGATGAGAAAATCACCCACCACTTTCTTATGTCCAGTCGGTGTCCTTACTGCTAACTTGGCTGAATTCCTTGTTGTGTGAGCAGGGGAGCCCTTTTGTGCCTAGTCCAAATCCCAGCCACCCTCCATACCCAGGGTTCCCGGAGCTGCCGCCTGTGTTCTTTTCCCTTGCAACACTGCAGCTGGGCATCCAGAATAGTGTGAGCTACCCCTCCCCTCTTATCATTTCCTTTCTTCCCTTCACCCCAGCATGCTGGGGTCACAGCGTGCTATGCCCTCGGCTCCTGCCCCTCTCCTATCCACATCCACTCTCACAGAGCTTGCAAATTCTAGCTCAGCTGTGACCCTTTTCATGAACTTTTTCATCCACAGCTTATAAAAAGATTCCTTGCTTCCTCTGTATTCTCAAGCACTTTACAGCTTTCTCATGCAAAGTTTCTTTCTACTGTGGACTACTGTTGGACATTAGTACTGTAAGCTTTAATCCTGCCTGATTCTTCCCTGTGAGCCTGCATGGTTAGGAGCCCAGCATGTAACCACAGAGCCTAGACATGCTGAGTCAGCCCTGAGGGTCTCTCTGCAGAATCACCTGTGGTTGCTGATGGAAATACTAATGATTTGTTCCTCTACCTGAGCATTTTGAAGTATTTTAATTTTTAACAGGACACAAGGGTCGCGTAAAGGAATGACATCCTAATGATGGAATTTCAGGAATGTCCACTCCTGGGGACTTTTCCATAGTCATGTAAGAAGAGCCATTGAGTGACAGGCCTGTAGCTGGCCGACTGTGAGCGCCTGAACTGCACTGAACAGGCCACACTGATGGTGGGCAAGTGAAGCTCTGGCTTTTGTATTCTGGCCACCACTGATCTCAAGGAACTGGCTCACTGATCCACTGGATATAGGGTGACCAGCTGTTTAGGTCTGCACAGAACAAAGGGGTTTCCTTAGGTCCCAGATATCAGCTCTGAAAGCAGGGCAACCAGGGTGGTCACTTGAGAGGAGGTGAGTTGTTATGAAAACACGTGCAAGGTATTCAGGCATCTTTAGTTTTCATTTTATAGGAGAAAAAGCCATACTCATTTAATGTATATACATGGGAGTCTTCAGAATGAAGACTCAACGTTTCAATGAGTAACAGAAGCTTACATACTGTCTTGAAGTTACAGAAAGAATAGGGGCATAGATCCTAGTAAAAGAGGTTATGGAAAGGGGAGAAGAGGAATGTTCAGGCAGGGATCTTTAAATGTCATGATGTTCTGGCAATGGTTCCCTGCCATCTCACTGTCTCTATTTTATGTACGTATGTATGTATGTATTATATATGTATTTAAGTGGAGGTCTTGCTCTGTCACCCAGGCTGGAGTCCAGTGGAATAACCACAGCTCACTGCAGCCTTGACCTCCTAGGCTCAAGCGATCCTCCCACCTCAGCCTCCAGAGTAGCTGGGACCACAAGCATGTGCCACCATAGCCCAGCTAATTTTAAAAAGAATTTTTTATAGAGATGGGGTCTCGCTATGTTGCCAGGGCTGGTCTCGAACTACTGAGCTCAAGCAATTGGCACCCTAAAGTGCTGGGATTACAGGCAACCATGCCCAGCAATATTTTTAAAAAAATTTGAGACAGGGTCTCACTCTCACCCAGGCTGAAGTGCAGCAGTGTGAACACACATCACTGCAACCTCGAACTCCTGGGCTGAGGCAATCCTCTTACCTCAGTCTAGGTGTACCACCAAGCCTGGCTTAATTTCAAATTGTTCGTATTTTTTGTAGAGACAGGGTCTCACTATGTTGCCCAGGCTGGTCTTGAACTCCCGGGCTCAAGTGATCCTCCCACCCAACCCCATTCTCTCGGCTTTCCAATGTGCTGGGACTACATGTGTGAGCCACCATGCTGACCCCACAGTCTCCAGAGTGACTCCCAATGCCTCAAAGTTGGAGAGCAGCACAGACAGCACCAGGAGCAGTGGGTTCTGAAGGGGCCTGAGGCCCATGATCTTTGCCTGGCTCTTGCCTCTATTTCTGGCTTCCCAAACAAAACCTGTTTCAGCAAAAGACACGCTGTGCTGATGCCTTTGGACAAGGCTGTGTGGGTGGGCAATGTGAGCAGAGGAGGGGACGAAGCTGGTGGTGAGAGAAGCCCAGCTGAAGACAGCAGATCCAGCTTGGTCATCCCCTGTGACTTCGGGGATAAGCAACGGTGGTGGTGGAACCCAGAGAAAGAGCATGCTTGTACTGTCCATCCAAGCACAGTTGAAAAGCTTCCCGGCTTAAAACAAGCTGGTTTTCTGCACAGACAGAAAGATTATGATTTCTTTGGGGAAATACTTTTTGCAAAGAGGGTTGGAGCAACTGGGGAAGTATTGGATGCTATACATATTTCAATCACTTAGTTAAATTTAAAAGTACTGCTGAATGTCATGTTAACAAACACAAGAAACCAGAGCAGTAAAAAGAGGGAACATTTGCCAATACTTTCAGTGTTCCAACTCTAGATCACTGGGTGAAACTTACGTTTTGACTGCAAGGGAAGGAAGACAGGGGAGGGAGAGGGGATCTGAGGGATGTACGTGTGGAAACTCGGCCAGCAGGTACAGCACAGTGCAGCAAGAGGGACTCTGGGCAGAGACCAAGCCAGGTTCAAATTCTGCCCCTGGCATGTGAGGCTGAACGAGGTAGCCTTGGGCAAGATATGATCCCTCCTAACGGAGCTTCCTACCTGCTGAGCACCCACCGTGCCCTGGGCACACGCTGGACAGCAGCCAAAGGTGCCCTCGGTTCTCTGTGGGAGTGGGGGGGCAGTATTATTATCCACATTTTACAAATAAACAAAACCTAGAGGATAGAAGGAACTCATCCAAGGCCACACAGGCAGTGAGAAGCAGAACAAGAGCGCTAGGTGTGTTTGACTCACCTCAGTCTTCTCGTCTATAAACGGGTATTGTGATCATAAGCAATACTGTGTTAAAGTCCTGACAATTCTCTGCAGCCAGGTGCTTCCTTAACTATGAGTTCCCCTCTCTACCTCCTTTCCTCCTTTTAGGAGTGCCTAACCATTGCTCTCAAAAGCTGTTTCCAGAAATGCTGGTGTTGGTCCAGGGCCTGCTGACTTCTGAGCAGCTGTGGTTCGTTCACTTTTCCTGGAGCTGTAGCAAGGACCCTGGTTACAGGACTACTTAAGTAAATACGTTTTTAATCATTGAACTCAACTTTGCTTTCAGTGAAGGTGACAGTTAAAATTGCTGCCTTTTATTTTGCCAGTCAGCGCAGCATGCCACATGGAAGAGGTGTTGTTTTTTTTCCCTCATATGATACATTCACGCCCAACATTAGGGCTGAAATTTCAGTCTTGCGCGCATGTTATTTTAGGATTTCAATGTAGATTCCCCCACAACTCACTATGTCCTGTTTGCTGAATCACAGTGTCTTCTGGCTGTGGGGCCTTGACTTTGAAACCAGAGACAGATGCCTGGTAATTACAAGGTTTCCTTCCTACAGTGGGGGATTGGCAAGTAATTGCCTTGTTTTTTAAGGGAGAATTTTGAGCAGTATTTTAAAGAGCCAGACCCACAGCTTTTACATGACAGGAAAAATGAAATAAGCCCTTAAAGTACTTCCACCTCCCTTCCTAACGCAAAAAGGATTTTAGAGAAGGACCCACGTCTGAGATTCCACTGAAATGAAGGCAAGATAAGAACAGCCGGTCTGGATGGGCACCAGGTGTCGCAGTTGTGCTGAGTCAAGGCTGCTATCTGCCTCAACTCCTTTTAGAGCACACAGAGGTGACTCATTTACTGTAGGGAAAATTAGAAAACACAAATAAGGAAAAGGAAAATACCACAAATCCCCACCACTCTGAGCTATATGCTGTTTGCATTTTGGTAAATATCTGTCCAGATAAAATGAAGAAGAGTGTGTGTATATTTTACATTTAAAGACGAGCTGGACTTTTGCCCCTGCACCTCACCACTTTTGTTTGAGATGGGGGAGTTTTGCTCTTGTGGCTCAGGGGCTGGAGTGCAATGGCGCTATCTCGGCTCACTGCAACCTTTGCCTCCTGGGTTCAAGCGATTCTCCCCCCTCAGCCTTCCTAGTAGGTGGGATTACAAGCGCCTGCCACCACGCCCAGCTAATTTTTTTTGTATTTTCAGTAGAGATGGGGTTTCACTATGTTGGCTAGGCTGGTCTTGAACGCCTGACCTCAGGCAATCCACCCAGCTCAGCCTCCCAAAGTGCTGGGATTACAGGTGTGAGCCACCGCGCCCAACCCTCTTTTTTATAACCTGATTTTGCCCCCATTTAACATCACGTAGTACACAGTGCTTTGTCAGTAAACGCACATCTCCTCTCCGTCCTGACTGTGCTCAGTGTGGTCCCCAGAGCAGCAGCATCACCTGGGAGCTTGCTGGACATGCAGATTCCCAGGCCCCACTCTGGACATGCAGATTCCCAGGCCCCACTCTAGCCCTGCTGAATCTGAATCAGCATTTCAACAAGCTCCCCAGTGACTTGCATGCACTTTAGAGTTTAAGGCGTACTGAATATTCCATGTTAATATTCCATGTTATAAATGTGCTATGGCTACACACAGTGGCTCATGCCTACAGTCCCAGCACTTTGGGAGGCCAAGGCTGGAGGATCGCTTGAGCTCAGGACTTTGAGACTGACCTGGGCAACAAAGTGAGACCCCCATCTCTACAAAATATTAGGCAGGTGTGGTGGTACATGCCTGTAGTCCCAGCTTCAGCCTAGGAGGTTGAGGCAGTAATGACCTATGATTGCACCACTGCACTCCAGCCTGGGTGACAGAGCAAGACCCTATCTCACAAAAACAAAAAGCACTATAATTTAGACAACCAACCTATTATGATGTGAATATACAAGTTTTACTTTTCTAATTAGTACTGTGATGTGTATTCTTATACCAAATGTCTCTGTTTCCCTGTCTGGTTATCTGCCTACAGCACATTAGCAGAAGATGCTCGTCTTAAGAGAGGTGATGGGAGTTGCCAAATTTCACTCTTGTCAGTAGTGGGAGCACCCATTTTCTATACAAACACTAGCAATTATTTGTCTCTGTCAATCTTTGATAGAAAGAAACCGTACTTCATCACCATTGGCTAACTTATCTGAATATTAGTGTGGTTAAACATAAATTCATTTACTTATTGGCCTTTTGTTTGGATTAAACAAATTGTTTGGTTTTGCCTTGGAGGTGACTGTCAGTTTTCTTCTTGATTTGGTAAGACATCTCTACCTATTAGACATTATCTTTTCGAAATGTGTTATAAGTATAGCCCTGATTTCAGACATGGTGTTCTGCCCAGCACTGGGCTATCTTTCAGTGGCAGGAAAGGATTTTGGAAAAGGAATCCTGAACTTGAGGAATACGTGCATCATCGCCATCTTCCCCCTTCCACCCACATAAATAGCACTGCTTGTGGAAGTGAGTTCAAGTTCCTAACCTGATGTCTCCAAACTGAGATGACGTGTCCCTGCCACTTTAGCAGCCCAGAAGAGCCTCGCTGAGCTTTGAAAAGGAGCATTCCCCATTTTCTTCTATTTTTAGACGCTAGATTGTTTTAGAGCATGGAGCTGGAAGCACTTCTTTTTCATAAGCCTTATAGTCTAGCAGATAGAAAGTGGTATGGAGAGTGTCACTTACATAAAATTTTAACTTTCTAAATGGCAAGCAGGCAGAGACATAACAAGAGATGTGCTTTAAAGCTTTTCATGTTTCTAAATGGCCTTCCTCATAACCTCATTTCCAGGATTCATTATTTCTGAGCCAATAATAAATTAGGCTTACTGACAGTACCTTTCTCTCTTGACCCTGATTCAATTACTTATTAAGGAGTCAGCATGGTTTAGATTTAGAATCAGAATAAAGGACAAAGTGGGCAGAATACAAGGTGGCCCCAAACAGCCCGTGGGCTTGGGGAAGCACCTGTGGTCTCACTGAACTGTCTGTGTGCATACCCAGCAGCCAGGAGGCCAGGCCTGGGGGAGACTCGGCCAGCGCTTAGGTCAGGTGGCTTAATCAGGGCCTGGTGGGAAAAAAGGCGACTCGTCTTGTTTCTTGGCAGGTACCTGGCTGGGCTCTGTCCTCTGCAATACTTTCCACCTATTCAGAGACACAGAGAGGCCATGGCTTGCAGAAGGGTGGTGAATCGGGTCAGGGAGGTCCACAGCCCCCAGGAAAGAAGTGGAATAGCCATGGTCCCAGTGGCACCTTCATCATCACTTTTAAGCCTGAAGTGTCCAACACCCTCACTGTGAATGTTTCGACAAGCTCCTAGGGTAGGGCTCACGCCTGCAACTGCATTCCAAAAGGTAACGAGGTATTGGCCAAGCAGATCAGGTGTTGAAGAACATTTTCAGGAATCGGCCGTAGGGTAACATAATTGGAGGGGAAGTTACATGGAGAAATGTGGCAGCAAAGGAGGGCCTGTGTATTTCAACGCAGGCCGGCAAGAGCAAATGTGTGCCACGGAGGGGCTGCTCCCTACTGCCCCCGACGCTGTACGTAACTCAGTGTGGAGCTCTCTCTACTGCTTCCAGCAGCTTCCCCGACCAATTCACATTGGCCCAAAGCTGAAACGTGCATCCCTGCTCTACTGCAATGGAGAGCCACTGAAGGGCGGTGCCTGAGGGTGGCCAAGACGGTAACTGTAGTTTTACAAGATCACAGACTTAGGGAGATTGGACACAGAAGGTGGCTTGGAAAGGATAAGAGTGGACACGCTTTGCCAGCTGGGGTGCATGGACTTCCAACCAGGCTGAGAGCAGGACCCTGGCCTCCTGCAAGCCAAGCAGCGATGGGGCTTGAGTGGGATGAGCCCAGCTCCCTCACTCTAGCGTGCACTGAATCGTTCTCTGGGCTGCACATGACAACCGCCGCCACTTCCCCTTGTTGGCCACATTTTTAAATGCCCAAGAATGAACTGCAGAGAGGATGAGGCTGGGAGCTGCTTTCTTTGGGAGCCACGTGTGTTACCTCTCAGGGTGGCCATGACCCTGAAAAGCAGCAGAGGAGCTGCTAGTGTCTTGGGCCCTGGCTGACTCAGGCCACAGAAATGGGGAAAGGAGGAGGGGCCTTCTGGACTGCAGACAGGAAAGGTCAGGAGCCAGGGGGGCCCTCTTGTCGAGTGGGCTCTCTCCTATGCCCACCTCTGGCCCCATTGCCCTGAGAAGACTGGGAGGAAGACTGAGAAGACTGCCTTGGGCTCAGATTGCTGCTGGAAGGAGACAAGGTGTGTGGGCCTGGCCCTCCCACTGAGCATCTTCCCTCAAGCTCCATGTCTCACAAGTCTTCGATGCAAATCTCTGCTATGATGCAAAACCCCTGGAGGTTCTACGCAAGTGACGGCATTTTTCTTATAAACATACATGGGTGTGTATATGTAAAACTTTCCATAAAATGTGAAGGGCTCCTAGGACACCCAAACCTTATCCCTGGACTTGCAAGATCTCACAGCCTTCAGGATGTCTGCAACAGAGAAGCAGGGCTTTTCTACTCCTTAGACACTGTGGACACAGTACCCAGAAAATAAAGTTTAGAAGAGCTGTGGAAATGTTCAAGCCCAGAATAAGGTTATATTAACTCCATAATCTAAAAAGTAGGTTGAAAAATCCAATCAGTAAATGTTTCATTAAAATAAATAAAGTTTGGCCTTATGCCAACTGGTCAACAGCAACTCAACTCATACACGATTTAGAATGTACAGGTGGTGTAGGAGGTGGAAGAATGGAATCTGCAATGATCTGGGATGGGATCTGAGGACACTGCCCTGTCCCAAAGTGATACTGCCTAGGGCAGAAAAGGTACCATCCTCACTCCCTTTTATAAAGGGGAAAACTAAGGCCCAGAAGATAAGTGACTTGCCTGAATCACACAGCCAGAAGGCGAGAGGATGAGAAAACAGAACACGGCTTTCTGTTAGAGGAGTTAGAGGCTAACAGTTAGACTGGGATAGGCCCTAGAATGTACCATTCATCAGGTGAGGCTGCTCCGTGACTTGACGGAACACAGCAGAGAGGGGAACCCTGCAACCAGAAGGACAACTCAACACCCGTGGCTCTGCCCACCATAAGTGGGTGACCAACTCAACACCTTTGGCTGTGCCCACCGTAAGTGGGTGACCACTGCTTCTTTACTGCTGCCAACCCAGTTCCATGGTGAGCCTCTATCTTCCAGATGAAAGGGACCCAGATGCTCTCTCACCCACCTATGCCCCTGGGTCCACACAGCCTTCAGTCGGAGCTGGCCTCAGCTTCCTCACACCCTCCTAGAATCACCAGCAGAGCCCAAACCCCATTCTTGGCTCCTCCCAGCCTCTCTCACCTCACTTCACCTCACCTCAACATCCCACCCCTCTTCTGGGGTGCATCCTCTCTGCCTGCAGCAAACAAAATCAGCCTACATTTGTTTAACAATAGCTGTGTTACTGGTGGTCTTTCCCAGTGGGCTTTCAAAGGGTGAGGGCAAACCCAAGTCTAAAGTTGGGTATCTCACCCAGAGGGTGGAGGCTGTATCAGAACACCTGCAGCATCTCCACGCTCTGCCCATCCCTACCTGCCCTCTCCAGGGAGCCTGGCTTGCTCCTGCAGCTCAGAATCACGGGGCCAGGGAAGGCTTGCTGGGACATCTCGAGAAGCCCACTCGTTGGGTGTGTGTTTTAGCAGAGGCTCATTGCCAGGTTTTTTTTTTTTTTTCTGAGATGAAGTCTCAAAAAAAGGCTAAGAGTGCAGTGGCGTGATCTCAGCTCACTGCAACCTCCGCCTCCCCGGTTCAAATGATTCTCCTGTCTCAGCCTCCCAAGTAGCTGGGATTATACCACACCCAGCTAATTTTTGTATTTTTAGTAGAGATGGGGTTTCACCATGTTGGCCAGGTGGGTCTCAAACTCCTGACTTCAAGGGATCCACCTGCCTTGGCCTCCCAAAGTGCTGGGATTACAGGTGTGGGTGACCACACCCAGCCTCATTGCTTTTTCGTTTTTTAAATCCACCTCCGTTTCATATGGACTGGTCATAGTGACTAAGCTCAGTCCATCAGGAAAGCACCAGGGCAAGTCACCAAGGCAGGACAGTTTGCCTGAGTGTGAGGGGCAGGGCGGGAGGGAGCTGCTATCAGCCTGCCACCATCACTGACATCTGGAACAAAGCAGATAGGGACTTCATGGTAACATCTCCGAGGGCCTGTGACGTGGTTCCAACTCATCCTCTTTTTGGTCATCAAAACATTTAGGTAAGATTCAGAAATTGCATATGGGACTACAGCTTAGTGATTTTCTGATTTTGCCCCCTTATTTTCTTCCCTGGGAAAAAATATGAGTTTGCTCTCTCTTTCCCTGCAGGGATGTAATAGAGGTTTTATGGCTAGAGAATTTCTCAAATTGCATCATTGTAAAACGGTACATGCCAAGGTGCACCTTATGTGTGAATTTCCCAGAATCAGGGAAAAATATAACACACAATGCAAATGTCAAACGAAACCCTTTCTCCTCACCCCTCTCCCTCCTCCTCCTCTCCATCCTCCTAACATCTTAAGACTTGGGGTAAGCTTTTGCTTCCTGTAGTAAAACAATTTCTAAGACCAAACTGTGAGGTACTAAGAAGAGAGAGAGCTGTATTTGGTCATCTATAAAACAGCTCCTACTGTATTTTGGTGCGCTTACAAAAATGTTAGTTATTTCCAGAGAAATAAACGTCTTCCTCACCATTTCCAGCAGCCAATCAATAGCAGAGGCTTTATAATTGTTAAGCAGCCCCAAACAACTGGCACCGACGATCTTTATTAGATTCAATAAAAAACGAGCCCCACACTGCACGTCTTTCTTCCATGCTCAGCAGCGGCCTGAGCCTGCCCCAGAGAAGGGGGCCAAGCTGCCCTTCTCCCCTAAAGGGAGCCAGACACAGGCGTCCTGCTGGGTGTTTGCTCATTTTAATGATGTGGTTAGAAAGGAACAGAGATGAAATGAACTTTTTATAGGAAAAGGCTGGACCGAGGCTTACTAGGACTGTGAAGCTTCACTTTCAGATCTCCAAACAAAAATCCTACTTGCTTTGATTTTTTTTCCTAAGAGTGCCTTGGTCATGTGTCATGGGGCTGATCCCCAGCTGCCACCAGCTTTGGATAACCTCAGTGCTTCCTGGCTGCATCCCACACAGGGGCTGCCCTGAGAGGCGTGGGGAAAGTCAGGGGTCCCAGCACTGACCCATGGCCCCGCAGGGGCATACCTTCAGGATAAGAGGATGCCTGTGCCCCACGTGCCTCTGCGTCTCCCCTCCTTCCAGCCCACTGGGTGAGAGTCAAGCTAGGGAAGGCCAGCACCCGAGGCCCGGCTGATGAGCCCTAGGCTTTGATGACAGGCCTGCTTGACAGGAAGGCTTCAGATGTCACTTCATCCCAGGCAGCTCTTCTCCCC
Organism: Sapajus apella; assembly: GCF_009761245.1. Lineage (NCBI taxonomy): Eukaryota > Metazoa > Chordata > Mammalia > Primates > Cebidae > Sapajus > Sapajus apella. Next base: position 16,585,935 of record NW_022436989.1, on the reverse strand, counting down.
TCCAAAGCTGAGTTACAAAGCAACCAAGCTTTGTGATTTTATCTCTGGCTCGCAGGAGCCCTGGGAGGGCAGCTGCTTTGGAACACTGAGGCTGCTCAGCGCTTGCCTCCACCTGCCAGTCCTCCAAGGCCTCTTGGAAGCATGTCCTTCCCAGCACCAAAACTGCGCTCCATGCCTGCTCCTCGGCAGCAGCCTGCTCTCACCCAAGGAGATACCCCGTGAGGACCTCAGGGTCCACCCCACGATGGAGATGCAAGACTCTCCGTGCTTGGCTCTCTGGCCTGGGAAGCTGAGATAGAGGAAGTTCAGCCCACCGGCCTGAAGGCAGGCCTGGCTGACAGCACACCAGAACCCACTGGGCTCAGCCCCAGAGCCTGGAACAGCAGCGGGAGACAGCTCTCCAAGCCCAGCTTCGAGGGAAGAGGAACTGGAGGGAGAGGTAGAGGAAGGGGAGGAAAGGGAGAGAGTTGGGGGGGGGAATGAGGGAAAAAGAAATGGGGATAGAGGGAGAAAGGAAGGAAAAGAGGAGGAGAACAGGAAGGGGAAGGGGTAGGGGAAGGAGGAAGAGGAGGGAGGAAAGGGGAACAAGAAGGGAAAGGGAAGGGAAGGTGGAGGAAGGAGAGGAAAGAAGAGGAAGGGAGAGGGGAGGGGAAGAGGAAGGAGAGGAGGAAGGGAAAAGGGAAGAGAAGGGGAAGGGGGAGAGGGAGGAGGAAGGAGACAGGGAAGCCAAGGGAAAGGAGGAGAGGAAAAGGAAGGAATCAGGGAGAGCCAGGTAAAGGGGGAAGGAAGAGGAGGAGGGGGAGGGGCGTGCTGTGCTGGGGGCCGGTGAACACAGGAGACCCCCGGTGGGAGAGGAGGCGGACTCTAGGAGGCTCACCCTCGGACGCTCCCCACCCCACCCTTAAGGAGGTGGCTCCCAGATTCACAGGACACAGGAGGGTCTCTGCTGCCAGAGGCTTCCACCCAAAGGCAGGGTCGGCTCTAACAGCCTCAGAAGGAGCTCAGAAAAGAGGATAACAGGCCCCGGTGACAGTCACAGCCGGCTTAGAAACAGGTGGCCCTGCAAGGGCGTCTCCCTCACTGGCTCCGGCCCCTGAGTCCTCCGCAGGCTTCCGGCTCACTGGCTCTTCTGGCTCGTCCCGCCTCTGACTGGGCTACGAATCTCACAGAAACAAGGGTTTCTTTTATCCAAATTCTACCTGTGGCTCCTCAGAGAACACCGCCCCACACCCCGCACCCCGCACCCATATTCAACAAACCAGGCCTACTGCATCTCCCTGGAGATCAGCCACTCCTGCATGGGATCATCCCACAGGGCCAGGGAGGGCACTCCCTCCTGTCGCAGGCCTGAGGACCAGGGCCAAGCATGCTAGGTAAACGCTGCCCGGTACCCTCAAGAACTCCCATTTCGTTTCCCCAAAAACCCCCACAGGGGCCAACTTTGACTCTGCCCTCTTCTATTGCACTACAGGAGTGGCGAGTGTGAGGAGGGGGAGCCTGCTCCTAGGACCTGCTCACTGTCCAGCACTGATGGCGGTGCTCCTCTCTTGCTGTCCACACTCTTCCCCCCAAACTCCTCCCTATGCTGCTCCTCCCCACAGCTGGCCAGGGTCCTCCAAGTTCCTCCTGCCGTGCTTCTCACGGCCCTCCCCAACCCCCAGCTCCTCTCACTCCCACCCTCCTCCCCTCATGCTTCTCCCTCATCCCGAGCTCCTCTCTCACTTCC
>NW_022436989.1:16559420-16579209 GCF_009761245.1 Sapajus apella | reverse complement strand
ACCGTGTACTGACATGAGAGCCTGGGAGGCCACTCTGCTCTCAGAGCCTCCACGTCCTTGCACTTAAAATCAGGCACAGGCACTGGTGGGGAGACACCTTCCCCATGGGATGTGTGCAGATCAGACCAATGAGCATGACAAAACGTGTTGACAAGGTGCTATGTGAAATGCCCTCTCACATTTAAAATCATGCTGGAAATCAGAGCACTCCTGGAAATGTCCCACACCTGTGGGCCCTTTCTAGGGGTCTGGGGTCACACCCTAGGGGTCCTTTCTAAAGACAGCTGGGAGGGGCACTAGTGCCATTGGAGAGAGAGTTCATCTTGGTTTATGCCAAATCCTCAGCTCTCTGTGATCAGATTCCAAGGGCTGAGAATCAAGGTTCCACTGAGGCCTCTCATGGCCTACCCACACACACGCCTGCATGCTCACACCACACGTCACCCTGGCCACTCTGGATCAATTCCTTCCCACTGTTCCTGCTCAGAAATCTGGATGCCCACCTTGCAAGCTGTACTGACTCATCACGTGGAAATACTACCCTGGCTTTGCTCACCTCACTGGCTACATTTTCCAATTGTCTCCCTAACTATGGAATTCAAAGCAAAAATACCACCATACCATTCCAGCAGCAAAAGTAAAACCTTTATAATTTGACGTTCTAAAGCATAACAAAGCCAATAATCCAGAATCACGCTTCGCTCGTTTCCTTAAATCTACCCAGTCTTCTAATTCCTTGTTTTTGACATTTTAAAGTGACATTTTTATAAAGATGAATCTTTAAATGGCAGATTAATCCAAGCAACAGAGGAGACTTAAGAATATTTATCAAGTTCATGCCTAAGAACAACGATATAAAAATAATCTTAATTACCCAAAGATGTCACTGCCATAAAAATAGCTCTGGGATATTTTTCCCCAAATCTCCTCCAGGAATGCCTGGGCATACACAGATACAAAAATCGTGGGGCTGTGACTTAAGATGGTGACCTCTTTAGAGGCATGTTACATCTCAAACACACAGCGAAGTTAGACCTCTTCAAGGAATATCAGCCGCCCCAGAGCTTCTGAACCAGATGACATTGTCCTTATGTGCCTTGCCTTCTCTAGAGCTTAACCACAGGATGCTGACGGGAAGAATCCAGCCCTCTGTGAGAGCACAGAGCTGGCTTTGGGGGCAGCATCCCCTACAAGGGCACACAGGCTCCTCTTGCTCAGGAGTCCTCACCACCCCACTGATGGCTGTGCCCTGGAGAAGGAGTCATTCCCCTCTCACAGATCTGCAAGGCCAGCTTTAATGGGTTACCTTCCAGTCCAACATGGCACATCTGGCACGAGGGAACTCCCACGGGACACTGAGACAGTCCCAGTTGGCAAAAGGCTGAGCAGCACTGAGCTGAGACTGCTCCATCTGAACCCCCAGAATCCAGCCTCTTTGCCTTGCTTTCCCATCTGGCCTTTCACGTCTCATCTTGTAGGATGGTACATCGGTTTGCTAAGCTACCATAACGGAGTACCACAGGACGGTGGCTTAAACAGCAGAACGTTATTATCTCACAGTGCTGGGGGCGGGAAGTGCGAAGTCAAGGTGCTGGCAGGCTTGGTTCCTGCTGAGGCCTCCCTCCTGGCTTGCACAGGGCCGTCTTCTCTCCGTGTGTTCACATGGGCTCCCCCATGTGTCTGTGTCCTCATCTCTTCTTACTGGGACACCAGTCAGACTGGACTGGGGTCCACCCATACGATTTCATTTTACCAGAATTACCCTCTTTGAAGACCTTATCTCCAAAAGTCACATTTTGAAATGAATTTGGGGTGGACACAATTCAGCCCGTGACAGATGGGAGGTGCTGTTTAGCAGACTAGATGCTCAGAACAGAACTAGAAACAGGGGTCTCAGGCAAGGCCATCTCCCCAGCAGACCTGACCATAAGCCCCCAGTAGGGAGGGCCCACGCAAGGCCTCTGGGCTCCTGGCATGACCCCACCCCACAGGTCCCAGAACGGCGTTTTAGAGATTGCAGACCTTGAGCATCAGTGCACTGCCCTCAGTCCTCAGCACCGCCTCCCTCAGGGCCTGCGCTGACACATCCGGTAAGATTCAAAACCCAGCCATGGACCAGCATGGAGTCCCTGGAGCAGCTGGTCTGAAACAGAAGTGGAAGGGCTGGATGCAGAGGGCTCCAATGAGCTTGGGGCCAGGCTCCGACCACAGGGAGAGACAGACCCAGGCAGAAACTTTTCCCCACAAAATTCAATGACCCTTTCAAAGTCTTGTTTCTTGGCAACCCTCACAGGTTACGAAGGGGCCGGCTAAGTCTCAGGAGCAGCTCATCAGCGAACAAGAACACACCATGACAGTAGCCTCAGTTGGCAAATTAAAATACAGGATATCTAGCGCAATGTGGATTTCGAATAAACAACACGTAATTTTTTCAAATGTTAAGTACAGCCCATGTGATACCACCAGCAAGCTTAAGCTGAATGCTTATTGCGTATCTGAAACCTCAATTTTACCGGTGTCCTGTATTGTGTCTGTCAACCCTACTCCATGAGAACAGCCCCCCATTTTGCTGATAGACACTTGATTTCTTCTCAGGGAGCCCGTTCTCCCACGGAGCTGACTGCTCAGAGCAGGAGACCCAGGCCAGGGATTTCCTGGAGAAGCTGATCCCTGCAGGAGGGGCTACCTGCAGAGCTAACCCCTCACCGTGGCCCCACCCTCTTCCAGAGCCCTCCCCTGGGTCTGGTTACCCACATGTTTAATGTACAGGTGAAAGCAGGTACATGTCATCTTCTCAACGCCCCTGAACTCAGCCATCACGGACAGTGTAGAGCCGGCCTTCTGTGGTCCTCTCTCAAACATCTGCTACCAGAGCTGCTCCCACCATTGCCAGTCGTGACCACAGGAATACTAATGTGCAGTGGGTACAGGGTCAAGTGACTGAAGGATCCCTGCAGTTCAGAGGACGCTGCTGAGGGCACGTGATACTCAACCCAAACTCACAAAATGACACCTGTTTCTCCTGCCCATGTTCCCAGAGACCCTTCTAACACTCGGTTCCCATGGTCGAAACACACAGTCCATCGGGGCAGCCAGCTGGTCCTAGCTTCAAAACACATCAGGAGTCTGAATGCATCTCACCGCCTCCACCATCTCTTGCAGATCCCACGCTTGTCCTCTTAGGGTCTGTTCTCCACCTGGCACTCACAGCAGCTCTCTAAAACTTTGTTATCTCTTTGCTAAAAATCCACCAAAGGCTCCCCTCTCATTTAAAGTGTAAGCCAGTTCTTCCCACGGCCTGTAAGGCCCTCTGTGCCCCGCCTCCACCCTACAGTTCTCTGACCTCCTTCCTCCGCCCCTTGCCCGCCAGGCACACTCCCACCTCCAGCCTCACACTGTCAGGCGCCTCACCTGGATGGGAGGGATCGCCACTTCCCAGCAATGCACTGGGCCAACTCCTTCACCACCTGGAAGTCTTTTTTCAGATCTTAGCTTCTGAATCAGGCCTGCCCATCCTATTTAATTCTGCAATTGACGCCTTACTGCCCTGCCCCTAAATCTGTCTACTGTTCCCTTCTCCCACAACATTTCCTTTCCAACAGGCCAGTCTGCTTATTGGGTCCCTGCTTATTGTGTGTTGCCCTCTCTAGAATGGGTGCTTCATGTGGGCCGGAATCTGTTTGGTCCACTGATGTATTCTAAGAGCCCCAAACAGTGCTTGAGAAATAATGAGTGCTCAGTAAAGACTTAAAACCTGTGTGCTTCACCATCCACTGCGTGGTCACAAATGAACAATAGCAGGAGATGTGCCAAGACTTATTGAGTACTTCTCACGTGCCAGATACTAAGAAAGAGGTTTTATAAATGCTGCACAATTTACGCTGGACACGGTGGCATGTGCCAGCAGTCCCAGCTACTGGGAGGCTGAGGTGGGTGGATCACACAAGGCCAGAACTTGTAGGCTGTAGTGTGTGCTATGACTGCCCTTGTGAATAGCCACTGCCCTCTAGCCTGGGCAACAGAGCAAGAACCCATCTCTAACAAAAAGGCTGCACAACTCAATGTTCACAACCACCTTGTAGTAAGTCAGGTTGAAGTTTCTCTACTTTATAAATGAGAAAACTGACTCAGAGGACATACAGCTACAAACTAACAGATCAGAATTCTAACCTAGACACTAAAGCCCATGAGATTCTATCACCACCCTGAGAAACACACATATTATCTACAGTTACCTAGAAAGTATCCTTGTACCCTTCCTCATTCACTGTCCCTCCCACCTGATACCTAACATTTACCAGAAGGGGCGGCCCTATGCAGACTGTCAGGACAGGAACTAGGCCGCATTCACCATTAGGAGAGCCGCATGGTGGGAGTTAAGGATGCTGGCCTTGGCATCCAGGTCACAGGCTCTTTTGGGTCACAGGAGCACATCCTGGCCCCACCCCTCACCTGCTGTGGGGCACAGACAATGCACACTGGACACAGGTGACGCTCACGGCTGGCCAGCACATGCGCACGTGTGAATACAACCTCCAGCAGGCAGCATGTGCTCCGTGACTGCTCATCCCTGCTGAGGTAGCTCTTCTCATGGGGAACTCCTGACTTGTCACACGAGGGCCTGATCTTGCCTGTTGCGTGGGGCAAGGGAGAAGCGTGAATAGCAAACAGCACTAAGGCAAGATCAGAGAAAGGACCCTCAAGCAGATCCTTGTCCTACGCCAAGTTCAAAAGGCGGCAAGACCCAGAAGGAAAAAATAATTCTTGTACGAAATTTTCACTCACCTCTGACTTCCAGAGGATTAAAGAAACATTGAAAACACACTGGCCTCAGTAAGTAATCAGGTTTTTTTACCCTTCATAATTTTTTAGAGTTTCTGCTGGCTGGGCTTTCCCCACATCAGAGCCCTCAGGCCTCCGGCCACATTTGCTGACCTCTAGTCACTGGGCTTCCTTTCCTGGGGTTGGTTTTCTCCTGCATGTGGGCTTGGAGGTGCCCTGGCAACACAGGCAGGGGCGAGGCTCACTTCGCCACACAACACACCTGCTGGCAAACCAAGAGCAAATGGGGGTGCTGACATCCGCTGATCCCAGGCATGACCTGGGAAAGACAAGGCTGCTGGCCTTAGAGAGCTGAATGGGCTCTGGATGGGAATAGGAGCTGTGGGGAGGGAGAGGGCAAGGGCTCCTGAACTGCCTTACACTGTAAGACAGCAGCAGCCCCAGATGCCAAAGCAACTGCCAGGAAGTGGTGGGTGATGAGGAGTGGGAGGGAAGGGAGTTTTGCCTTTGAGTCCAGACGAACCCTTTTAGGCTCAGATTTTTCCAGTCTTTCCTTAAAAAAAATCTTAAAAAATGATCATGCCAAGCATTACTAAGCATATTCTGTGACCACATTTCTTGTGAGCTACAGATTCCACGTGAGCTGATTCTAAATGAAACTGACATCCATCATCACCCTACAGGGAGTGAGCCTGGGAGTTCACTGCCTAAGCAGGCCCGCAGAAGTCCGCATGGCCTAATGCCTCTCCTCGCCACCCTCAAGGAAGGTCCAGGAATAGTTCTCCAGGTAGAAAGTGAGAAGCTATCTCTAAAGACCAAAACAAAACGCTTTTATGAAGCCATCAGCTATTGATAGCAATAGTGACATTTTAACTTTTTTTTTATAGACAGGGTCTTGCTCTGTCACCGAAGCTGGACTGCAGTGGTGCTAAGAACTCCCTGTTGGGGGACGGGACTTTGCATTTGAGTCTAGTCTCACACTCCTGGGCTCAAACAATCCTGCTGCCTCAGCCTCCCATGTAGGTAGGACTTCATGTACATGCCACCACTCCTGGCTAATTTTTAGCATTTTTTGTAGAGATGGAGTCTCGCTATGTTGCCCAAGGTCTCAAACTCCTTGGCTCAAGCAGTCCTTCTGCCTTGGCCTTCCAAAGCACTGGGATTATAGGCATGAGCCACAGTGGCCAGCCAGCAACATTTTAAGATGTCTCATGAGACATATTTGTCTGGTAGAACACATGTGACTCTCTGCCAATGATATGGTAGCTTTGAGCAACAGCTTATGTGGCCATTGAACTTGATGTTCCAGAGCGAGGTTTGTTAGGGAGACTTCTGCTTTTAATGGATCATTGTCTCATCCAAGCAGCTACAAGATCAAGTCTTTGTAAAGCACACATCGCTCCATAATTTTCTTCCCAGCTGCCCATCGGTGTGTAATTGTGAGGTGGTTAGAGTCCTACCAGACAAGAACAGCTAGCACCAAGTGCTTACTGTATGGCAGGCACGCCTCCAGGCCTCTTCTCTAACAGAAGCATGGGTGGCTGCAAAAGCACATGATCGTCTGACCAAAGCATACCTGGTTCGATTCCTGATGCCACCACTAACACTTACCAAGTTTCTTAATCTCCCAACAACCGTTTCATTTGTATAATGGGGATAACAATACTTCTACCTAAGTATGAAATAAAGTAATTTAAGTAAGAGTGCTGCCCTGTCAGTGTTTACTCTTTTCCTTGAGATCAAGCCTTTCACGTATCTGAGTGAAGACAGTTGACCCCAACATCACCCCGCACGCTCCACTTGCCGCCGTTCAGTCTCTACATCACTGAGAAGGAGAAGTGGCTGGGTGCACACAGTGTGGCTCCCAGTGGAGAGGTGGCATGTAGGGCTTCCTCCCTCTCAAGCTGGAGGGGCCAGCCCCAGAGCCTCGGGATGAGGTTCTTAGAGCCAAAGCCCTCGGGTAAGGCTGGCATGGGGAGACCTGTGGGCCCTGGAGGAAAACCAGCCCCACTCCAAGTGCTCTGCCTGGATTCCCAGGCTCCAGGCGCAAAGCAGCAGCTGCGCAGGAGGTGGAGCTGCCAGTCCTGGAGCCCACAGGCAAAGGGAAGGTCACGCGGCGTCTGCTCTGGACAGGCAAAGAGCTGCCTTCTCTCCCACCACGGCAAGCCTGCCAATGCCACCAGTGCTCCACGAGACCCAGGTCCCCCAAGCCCACAAAGAGCAATAACCCCTTCCGAGAGTCTCAGCAGCACACAAGGAGGACCACCCAGAAGAAACAGACACACCCCCAGAAAGAGGGAGCTACTGGAGGATACAGACAACTTGAATTTTAATTAAAATAATTATAGTGCTCAAGGGGATTCTAATACAACATACACAGGAGGGAAAAAAAGATTTCCTGTAAGTAGAAAACATGATTTCCCAACTAAACAACTCTTCAAAGAGAAGAGGAAGGCGTGCACATAGGATTCTTGAGGTAGTCAATCAGAAGATCAACACCAAGAAATAACGGAGTGGAAGGCCAGGGTGGAAGGCATCAGGCTATGAGACTGTGAGGCTGCACCCTGAGATCTGGGAGGAAAAGGGACGGATGAAGAGGGGCAAGGAAGGCACCAAGCTCTGCATACATGCCATAAGAAAACATGCACACCAGCTACGCAGGGGCTGAGGTGAGAGAACTGCCGGAGCTTAGGAGCTCAAGACCAGCCTGGACAACATAGGGAGACTCCATCTCTACAAATAAGTTTAAAAATTAGCCAGGTGTGGTGGCAGATGCCTATGGTCTGAGCTACTTGGGAGGCTGAGGTGGAAAGACTGTTTGAACGTAGGAGTTTGAGACCAGCCTGGGCTCCGATCTCCACAGATAATTTAAAAAGTTAGCCAGGTGTGGCGTGCACACCTGTGGTCCCAGCTACTTGGGAGGCTGAGGTGGGAGAGGAGGACCACTTGGGCACAGGAGGTTGAGGCTGCAGTGGGCTGCGACTGTGCCACTGTACTCTAACCTGGGTGAGACAAAGTGAGACCTTGTCTCAAAAAATGTACATTTTTTTTAACTCACAAAAAAAAGAAAAAATTATGTGGGCATGGTGGTGTGTGGCTTAGTCCCTGCTACTTAGGAGGATGAGACAAAAGGATCGCTTGGGCCCAGGAGTTCAAGGCTGCAGCGAGCTAAGATCGCGCCACTGCATTCCAGCCTGGAATAGCAAGACCTCATCACTAAAATAATTAAAAAGATGCCAGTAAAGGCTCTAGCATCACTAGTAAAGGCTCCAAATCTAAGAATAAAGGAAATGATGACAACCTTTCAGGCAGAATGAACTCATAGCTAAAAAGGAAATGGATAGAGACTGGCTGTGGGCACTGTCAGGGAAGCAGTAGCAGACAGTGAGGCAACCTTTGGGTACCATGAGAACTTAAGAATGGCTTCCCGAGACAAGATATCACTCAGCTATCAAGATTTTTTTTAAAAAGATATTTGAAGAAAAAAATTCAGCGTGCAGGTGGCCCTTGAACAACAGGAGTTTGACCTGTGTGGGTCCACTTATTCCCGGATTTCCTTCCTCCTCTGCCACCCGTGAGATAGCAAGACCAGCCCCTTCTCATCCTTCTCCCCTCCGCCTACTCAACATGAAGAAGGCATGGATGATCCACTTCCACTAAATGAACAGTAAATAAATTTTCTCTTTCTTATGACTTTTCTTGATAACATTTTTTCTCTAGCTTACTTCATTGTAAGAATACAGTATATAATACATATAACACACAAAATATTTGTTAATTGACCATTTATATTACTAGTAAAGCTTCCAGTCAATAGTAGGCTGTTATTAAGTTTTTGGGGAATCAAAAGTTACACACAGATTTTTGACTCTGTGGGAGGTCAGTTGCCTTGTGCTGTTCAAGAGCTACCAACAGCCCCCATGGCTGAGGACAACACTAAAAAAAGGTCTCTAAAAATAAATGGACCAGAACCAAGACCCTATGGTGAGAAAAGAGGAGAAAGAACTGATGACCAATGAGTCTTGGGTCTTCCCAGGGTGAATAGTTGATGCCTATTTCAATGTTGTTTCTGACACTCTTAATTTGATGGGTGATCAGCGTCATTTAATCACGCAGATTCCCATCATGCCCAAGCAGTATAATGCATCTCAGTGATATGCACAAGACAGGCAATCCAGTTTTTAAATTAATGCCACAGTATTTACTTTTACAGATAATTATAAGATGCAATCAGACTAAAAATATACTAAGGTGCTTTACAGGTTGAAATGCTGTTAAAGTAGAAATGTTTAGTTATTATTACAAGAGTAAAATGTTGCAATAATTAAAGATTGTAACAGCTGCTAATTTTATAGGCAAAAAATATTAAGGAATTAAGAGCTTTCAAGTATATAAATTGAGAAACAGAATGACAGTTAACAGAAATATTATGAGTATGTTGTCTTGATAAGTTTAGAAAGAATATTTATCCTTTTAGAAATGACAGTTATAAAATTTAAGTAATAATACAAGACAGAATAATAGAGTTTAGATTATGCCTTAATTATAATCTTTGGAGAATTGTTTCATGTATTAGCTTTCATAATACTAAATAGCCCTTAAGAACTTAGTGTAATTTTATAGTCATTTAATTTTATTCAGGATGTAACTGTTTCAAGAAACATTTCTATTTGGGAATTCTTTAGTGACGATGAATTAAAAGTAAAAACTCAACTATGCCACTTTAAAAATCCAGGAATAAAATTTTCACAATTAAGTTTGACAACATCACTTTTTACTTTTTTTGAGACAGAGTTTTGTTCTTGTTGCTGGAGTGCAATGGCACAATCTTGGCTCACTGCAACCTCCACCTCCCACAGTCAAAAGATTCTCCTGACTCACCCTCCCCAGTAGCCGGAATTACAAGCGTGCACCACCACGCCCATCTAAGTTTTGTATTTTTAGTAGAGACAGGGTTTCACCACATTGGCCAGGCTGGTCTCAAACTCCCAACCCTCAGGTGATCTGCCTGCCTTAGTCACCCCAAGTACTGGTATTATGGGCATGGGCCACTGTGCCCGACCCAGAATAAATCACTTTCAATCTGCAACTAAAAAAGACTATACAGAGCTTGAGGAAAAGAGCTATAGAAAAATTTTTGTTTTCAATGATAGACCTTTTAAGAATGTTTTAAGACAATTCCTTGTAGTTTTAAGTCTATAAAGACTAAAATGATACTCAAAATGGCTGTTAAAATGATTATCATGAACAAATTATCATTTTCAGTAGTTAAAAGATGAAGAATTGCTGAGATTTGCCCAAACTATGAATCCTGATTATTAAGTTCCTCCTGGAAACCATGTTACAAAAAAAAAACAAAAAAACTTTTCCCTGAATTAATGTGCTCCTTCTGTGTCTCGTACAGCAGACAAAGGCTGTGCAAACACATCCAGACCTCTGAGTCTGACAGCCTGCTTGCTGGATTAATGAGGAAATCAGCAATGTTTCTCCCTCCCTCTCTGGAAGGCTGGCCCAGGGAATTCTGGGTAACCAAACTGATGTGTTATGAGAGTGCAAGTGTTTCTTAAATAACATCTATTGTCTCCTCAGGGAAGACACCAAAACTAATGTTCATAGGAAAAAAAAGTCTGAGATGCAGACAGAAGTACAAAAATGATTTCGTTAACTTGAGAGAAAGATATACATTGTTCCACTGCCACATTCCTAGTTTTTCCTCAAGCAATTGTGAGAAGAAACAATTGCATGCAGAAATATCACAAGTAAAAATTATAGTGAGGGCAACATCTGAAATTTACTCCTAAAAATATTCAAGGAACACCTTTAAGCAGTGAACCAAGGATTCGTTCATGGGTTTTGTGTCCACGAAACTGCATCATCCTGTGGATTGGTCAAATCCTCAAGTCTAGGAGATGAAAAGAAGGTAAGTCTTTACCTCAGAGAGCGACTGCTAGAGAGGAGGGGGTGCAGACTTCACTGGCAGAAGTACCCTATGTTCAGTTACTGCCCAAAAAGCCTTGCCCAGTCCCCAGTCCCAACTGAATCTCTCTTTATTTTCACAAATGTGTGGTAGAGTGACTACAGGTATAATATCTGTACTACATTGTCAAGCTTTTTGATTTTGAATTTAATACAGTGTAAATTTTTTTAAACAAAAGTTCAGGCATTAATCTTGTAGCCTAGAAATTCCTTCCACAATTGGCTTCATCTTGACTTAAGCAAACATTTAGCCATTTGGACAAAATGTACATTTAATGTATCTTGTGTATATGTATGCATGTAATGTAAAAGAATAGCCGTCAATCTCTGGGACTGAATATGATACAAGTTAAACAGCAATTCCTGATATAGAAGGTCTTTTTCAGGGGAAAGAAGTCTTACCTGGGGAAACAGCATACTGTTTTCAAATGACTGTAGAGCAATACACATTTTATTGTGAAGCAGTTGAGGTGAAAGGAACAGTTATTAAAATAGCAAAAAAAAAAAAAAAAAAAAAAAAAGGATGAACAACTCGATGAAAACATCAAAAATGGGGAAAAGAGAAGAAAACCTGAATCAATAAAATAAGATGGAAGAAATAAAATCAAACCTGTTTGTCATTACTTTAAATGTGTACAGATTGACTTACCCAACTAAAGGGCCTATAAGGTTGTGTTTAAAAAGATACATAAATCTATGTGGTGTTCAAGAGACATACCTAAAAGAACAAATAGGGTTGAAAATAATACACAAAACAAGGAGCTAGCAGGCAAATGCAAAGGAGGAGGCAGGGATGGCAAAATTAACAGGAGACAAGCTGGACTTGAGCTTAAAGGCACTGATGGATAGGGTGATATTGCTAAACTCACGGTTTTGGAAGAAATACAAAAGGTAGACGTATGTGTGCACCAAACAATATAGCAGCTAAACCTCTCAAAATGCAAGAACATGGCAAAAAGTTATTTCTCAAATGAGAATCTCTCCCAGAGAGAAAACAATAATGACCTAAAGAAGGGAAACAGATCAACAGATACCCTGGCTTCCCTCAAATAAAAAAATATATTTTTTCTTATGCCTATGCCACATTTTTAAAGGTTAACTGCATATTTGGTAACAAAGAAAACTTTTGCAAACCTTTCAAATTAAGGATTTAAAGGATACTTCTTTGATCACAATCCAATAAAATTAGAATTAAATAATCAAATAACCAAAAAAAATTAACTACTTAGAAATTAAGAAACATATCCTTAGACCAAAGAAGAAATCAAAAGGGGAACTAGAGGATATCTTGAAAGCAATGGGAAAAGAGAGCGTTTCATATTAAAATTTATAGAACGCACCAGAAGTTTTACTCTGAGGAGACTTTACTGTCGAATGCCTTCAATATTAATGTGAGTATTTTACAAATAAAAAGGAACTTTGCACTAATCTTAAGCAATTAGAAAAGGACAGGTTCTACTTCAAAAGGAAGATTTTATATAAAAAAAAAAAAGATAAAAGTTCAAACTAATAAAAAATAAAAGAGGACATATAAGCTCAAAGCTGGTTCTTTGAAGAGACCAATAAAATAGAAAAACCCCTCACATGCCCAGTGAAGAATAAGATAAAGAAAAGGTGAGTGGTGGGGATGAAGAGAGGAAAGGTAGGGGAAAGAGTAAAGGAAAAGGGGGAGAGCCCAGGTACACTGGCTCACCTACCTGCAATCCCATCACTTTGGGAGGCTGAAGTGGGAAGACTGCTTGAGCCCAGGAGCTCAAGACCAGCCTAGGCAACAGCAAGACCCTGTCTCTACAAAAAATTGAGGAAAAAAAAATCAGTCAGGTATGGTGGCACACACCTGTAGTCCCAGCTACTCAGGAGGCTGAGGTGGGAGGAATGCCTGGGCCTGTGAAGTAGAGGCTGCAGTGAGCTGTGATTGCGCCATTGGACTCCAACTCGGGCAACAGAACACAGATCCCCATCTCAAAAAAGGGCGGGGAGGGTAAGAGAGGGAGAATGTGCAAAAAAGACAAGATTGTGACTGAGAGTAAGTATAAAAAAGTAAATGCAATGGAGATTTTTAAAATCATTTAAAAAATGATGGAACTGCATGGAACTTCATGTCAACAAATTTGAAAACCTTGGAAGAAACATATGATTTCCTAAGAAAATATAAAACATCCAACTGATTCAGTAAGTGGAAAAAATCAGAAAAAGGCACCATGACCAGAGAGGTTCACAGCTGAGTTTTATCTAACCCGTAATTCTACTATTAAATGGCAAAAGGCAATTAAGAAATAAGCCAATTCATTAGTGAAGCCAAGCATAATTTTAATTCCCAAACTTGAGAGATGAGAAATTATTAAGAAATCTGGCTTATGATTGATTTGTTACAGAAACTCTGAACTAATACCAGCAAATAACAGAATTCAGCTGTGTATCAAAGAGGTCCGCATACTGAGACCAGCCTGGGTTAATCCCAGGAACATAACAATATCTCAGTACAATGAAATCGATATAATTCATTTCATCAATAAATTAAATATGGAAAAAACTATAGGACCAGAGCAATAATAGCAATAAATGCTAAAAAGGCATCTAATGAAAAGTTTTAAAAGATGAAGTAAAATAGAAGGTAGTTATTCATAAGAAGAGCTTGACAAAAGGTATATAAAATGAGCCCATATTTGTTAAACAATGAACTCCCCCCAAAAAACCCTAAACATATACACGTATGCAAAAATGTGTTCATGTATGACACCAAGTTTTCTACATGGGTTATTTGGACAGAGATAGAGGGGAAGGGAGAAAAATTCCAACAAAAAAGAGAAAAGGGTAAAAGGACTGCAGTCAAGACCCATGCATAATATTATATTAATGTTTATCAATAAAATTACAGTTGGCCCTTGAACAATGCAGGGGTTGAGGTGCTGACCCCTAGCACAGTTGAAAATCCATGTATAATTTCTAATTTCCCCAAACTCAACTACGAATAGTCTACTGCTGAATGCTATTTTAAAAATCATAAGGCAGAACAAATGTATTTACTATTCATTAAGTGGAAATGGATCAACCTAAAGTCTTTATCCTCATCATCTTCACATTAAGTAGGCTGAGGAGGAAAAGGAGGGGTTGGTTTTGCTGTCTCAGGGGTGGCAGGGGTGAAAGAAAGTCTGTGTATAAGTGGACCCGCACAGTGTAAAACTGTGTTGCTCAAGAGTCAACTGTATATATTTTTGCATGCGTAATTTTTAAGACTGCATGCAATACTAAAACTGCTAATAAAAAGTCCTCCTTTTGTTTTTAACTCCACAACCACCACCTACCTTCCCAGTCCAAGTTTCAGGGTAACATACACTAAGTCATCAACAGGTTCTCGGAAATTGTGACTTTAAGCAAAATAATGTAACAAAACCAGTATTTTTTCTCACCAACATTATAACAAAAAGACATTATTCAAGAGACTGTTATACATTGCTTTGCTTAATGTTGCAAAGAACCTACGGATGATGTTTAGTGAGAACTTAGCATACTTTGCTGTAAATATTACTCTTAGTTGCACTCCCTAATGGAAATATGAATCAGACTACTGGTGGCAGGTCAGAACTCAGGCACATCCATCCACACTGCCATCCAGAGCCAGACTCCTGGCTTGCCAACCTCCCTCTTCTGTCTCAAAGGGAGACATTCTGGAGCTGTTAAGCAGCAGAATTTTGAGCAAACCACCCTTCGGTTTCCCTTGGTATCATCTGTGTCTACCATGTTTTCTGTGGCTCTAAAAACGCCTTCACGCTGTCTCCTGCTGGGTGTTCCCTTAGGACCTAGGACAACCTGCTCACGACAGCACCTCTCACACCGCATCACAATTATTTGTGGATCAGCTGTTTGTCTTCACCACCCGGAGTTATGCTGTTTGAGGGCTAGAAGCTCTTCTCATCAATCCTCAGTTTTTAACATAGTGCCTGGTGCACAGTAGGCATTCTATAAATATCTGCCAAATGCATGGAATGTATTTGAAAGAAGATATGAAGCCTACACTAAAAAACTTTCCTTTTTGGGGCTGTTCTACTTTAGCTTCCCAGGCAAATTCATGTTAAAATTTCTACCTCTGCCACTGATAAACTGATGGGGTGAAGGAACATTGGCAAACCCCAAGGTGCACGTAACTTAAGTTTGTCCTTTGGGATCACAGACATTCAATCACTCTTAGGAGCCCAACAGAGATAGTGTAAAGGGTATGTGGCTGACTGCCTCCTGTGTAGGGCTCTATATGATCCTACCTGGTGGCTGGAGTCACCGCTCGGGGAAATGACAATCTAGAGGCAGACCTGGGACTAGTGTCTGTGTGCCTCCAAAGCTTTAGGCACATCACAATGCCTTTCTCAGAGGCAGAATCAAAGACAGCTGCAGACCTTCCCTCCTTCCCAGCAAAGCATCCCACACACTACCTTCAGAAACGGGGGCTGTACAATTTCCCCAGTGTAATTTGCCTTCTTCCAAAATTTACTTAAGCTTTTCCAAAATGTTTGCATTTTTCCCCGGCTACACTTTTGGAAGACACTGAGTCTATACATTTGTAATACAAGGTGTGTGTTCACCCTCGCTATTATTTACCTACAATTTACCTCTTCCGATCTTAAAGAAAAGCAACTGTGGTCTCAATTTCTGATGAGGTTCCGTTCCAGGCTTTCACTGGCATTCTGAATGCACACCCCCCTAAGATGCCACAGGCTGTGCTCAACACCCCAGCTAACCTAAGAAAACACAGCCAAGGAGAAAACACAGAAAATCTGGCTGAAATACCAGCACTACAGAGCAAACCAAATAGGATATTTGTATTTACCTTCAGTGCTGGGACCAGAAGAAAGCAAGTGTCATTACATCAGATAAGGAAGGAGATGCAGACTGCTTTGCATGTGCATTCTGAAGCAAATGTCTACTCACAGAACCTCACATCTTCATGTGAGCCACCCCCAGAAACTCAGCAGTGGAATTCCTGGGAACACTTATTTAAGATGGCACTGGTAGAAGATGACACCTTCCCCAGATGTATAAAGTGCTCAAATAAGCCAGGTGCAGTGGCTCATGCACATAATCCTAGTACTTTGAGAGGCTGAGGTGGGAGGATGGCTTGAGCCACGAGTTCGAGACCAGCCTGAGAAACATAGGAAGACCCTGTCTTTACAAAAAATAACAAAACTAGGTGAACATGGTGGCACATACCTATAGTCTTGCACCACCATGCTTGCCTAGTTTTGTTATTTTTGAGACTGAAGTCTTAGACTGAGGTGGGAGGACTGCTGGAGGCCAGGGGTTCAAGCCTGCAGTGAGCTGTGATCACACCACTACACTCCAGCCTGGGTGATAGAATAAGACCGTCTCAAAAAAAAAAAAAAAGTGCTCAAATAAGAAAGATGCCCACTCACCACTCTCTGGGTGATTCTACTTGTTGACAGTCTTTCCTCCCAGAAAATCTTCCTGTATCCTGATCATTTATATTCTTTGTAACCCTGTTTCCCAAACTTGAGAAAATAAGTCTCTTCTTCTTCCCCCTGCGGTTACTCCTAAGGTGACAGATTGCAGTTGCTTCTGCCAGGGAATCTTGCTGGAGGCTTGGAAACATCAAAATGGAATTTATCTACTGGCTTCCTGTCCACTGCCTGGCGAGGTGAGTGCAGTGACTGCTTCCCACTGAGGCCTGTCATCTGCCCATGGGGGTCTCTCTTCCTCCACAGACAGGCAGATGACAGACCCTGGTGAGAATTTCTGCTCACACTGCATTGAAACCGGGCAGCAATCCCACCTCACTGCAAGAGGTACAGGTGCAGCCATTGCCCGGGACATGAGGCAATGGGGGAAGACATGCTTGCTGTGCAATGATCATCTTCAGTTCAGAGTCCTTCACAAGGGACTTGTTATAAATTAGTTGATCTGACCCACATAGACCAGGTTTCCCACTCACTGCTCTAATATGATTCTTCCCAGTCCCCTAAGGGGCCAGTCTACTCTTGAGCACTCTGTGGCTCCACTTACTCATTTTAAAAATAGGGATAATGACAGTATTCACTTGACAGGTTGGTTATGAGGATTACATAAGTTAGAAAATGCTTAGAACAGCATCTGGCACATAGTAAGTGATATATAAGCATTTGTTAAATGAATAAAGGGGTCCAAGCAGCTGGCTTCCCTGTAAATCCTTAATAGATTCCTGTCTTGGGTGTCTCTGGGCAATTAGGAAGTGAGCAAGTTGTAGACGCCCAAGGTTGTATGCGATTCCTCATAGCCATCAAGTTTGGTCTTCCATCCAGGACAGAAATCCTCGTAAACACATTGGTGCCTCTGGGGTAAGCAACTCACTTCTTCATGGAGCTGCCCCGTCAGATCTTCCACTATTTTGGATATTGAAAACACTCATCTTTTGAACATTTTTTACTGGCACCGAACCCCATGCCCATTTAAAAATCTACTTCTGCGTCCGTCTTTTCTTATGTTCATTCAATCATTCAACAGAAACACATTTTCACCATATGCTGTGACCACAGTGTCCAAGGTCTCCACCCACGTGATACGTAAATTTCCTTACACAAGTGGCAATGACTGCTAGGAGAGACCAGAGGGAAGGTGGTGATTTTAGACGGGTAAAGACGGTGATGTTGGAACCAAGACCAGACCAGCAAGCAAGCGCTGCCGTTTGAAAGTCAGGAAGAACATACAGGGTAAGACCCGGCAGAAAGAAGACTGTGTGGCTGGAGACAATGTTAGGACACATGCCACAAGGTGACACTGGAGAGGAAGACCAGGGCGCACCTACAGGCCTGGAGGCCACGCTAAGGAATCTGGATTTCCCTTCAGATTGGATGGGAAGTTACTGGAGGAGTTTAAGCAGAGAAGTGAGCATATGAACTCACGTTTGTAAAACATCACTTTTCCAGCACAGCCTGGGGAAAGTGAAATGAGAGCAGGGCAGTCAACTGGAGGCTGAGAATCCAAGTGGATGAAAGCCCCACCAGCCTGGCCAAGGGGTGATACTCTTGGCTAAAGTTGGCAGCAATGGCAATAATATAAGAAGTGAAAGGATTTGTAGTTCTAAACTTTTTCATTAAAGTAATTTTTTTTTTTTTGAGACAGAGTCTCACTTCTTTAACCAGGCTGGAGTGTAAGCAATGGCGCGATCTTGGCTCACTGCAACCTCCACCTCCCGGTTTAAGCAATTCTCCTGCCTTAGTCTCCCAAGTAGCTGCGATTACAGGTGCCTGCCATCACACCTGGCTAATTTTTGTATTTTTAGTAAAGACGGGGTTTCACCATGTTGGCCAGGCTGGTCTTCAACTCCTGACTTCAAGTGATCTGCCCGCCTTGGCCTTCCAAAGTGCTGGGATTATAGGCATGAGCTACTGTGCCCAGCCCATGAAAGTAATTTCTTAAATATATACCTAAATGTGGCCAGTTTTTCATTCTTCTGTAATCATTCTTCCTGCAAAGCACAAATGAAGGGGAGGAAAGCTCCGTTTAGCCTGTGGGAGGGTAGGAAAGCATTCCTTCTCCATAGTCAGATACTTCAGGTATTCCAGTAGTCTCCCACCCCCAAGATCATGCTGTATTTCCTCTGTCACCAATACAGGTTTGATCCCATGACCTTCTGCTGTCATTTTCCCTCCTCATTCCTTAAAGGAAGGACCCCAGCACTTCTCCACAGATTCTGCTCTAAGGTCTCATTTCTCACCATGCTGGGCAATTCCCCCTCCCTGTGGGATCTAGGATTTGCTAAGTAAATCTACATCCATGCCTGAACCTGGAGTTTGGATTCCAGCTCCAGTTACTTGCAATAGTAACAATTACAGGTGTTATATTTTAAGGTATTTCCACTAAAAGTGTCTCAAGTAACAAGGTTCAATTTAGGGGCCAGTGGAACTGCCCATGGACAAAACTGCATGCCTTCTCTCCCCATTGCTCAAATGGCTCTCTTGTTTGAGACGCTTCTCCTTCCCCATCACCTGACTTTTGCTCTTCAAGGTGCAACTCAGGGGAGGGGCCACCTCCTCTAGAAACCCCGCCTCTTCTCCAGTGCAGCTGGAGGAAGTGAAGTACCTCTGGAATCCCGTGGAAATCCATGTTTACCCTGATCACAGCATTCACCAGAGACCCTTATCTCTTTTTCTTCACTGTCTCGCCTCCTGGACCCCAGGAGGCATGTCTACCTTATCGTTTCATCCCGGCAGGGCTCAGCGTGCTGGCTGAATTAATATGAGGCACATCCCATCCACCGCTGGTGAGAGTGTAAATTGGAAAACTGCTCAGCAGCACTTCCTAAAGCAGTGGTTCTCAGTACCTGGTGCTTTTGCCCCCCAGGGGACATTTGGCAATGTCTGGAGACACGTCTGGCTGCTACAACCGGGGAGGAGGGGTGCTAAAAACACTCAGTGGGGAGAGAGCCCTGGGATGCTGCTAAACATCCTGCAGTGCTCAGGACAGTCCCCCACCAACAAAGAATTAGCTGATCCAAGTTGAAAGACCTTGTCCTAAGGGCAAATATACACTGAATCTATGGCCTAGCAATCCCACTGCTAGTTACAGATGCTGCCCAAGGAAGTGATGTATACAAACATCAAGAAAACATATACAAGAAAGTTTGTAGCAGCTTTTGAGTTTGGAAACAAACTGAAGTCTGCTGATAGAACACCAGAGAGATAAACTGTAGTATATTTGTACTGTGGCATACTACACAGCAGTATAAAGACAGGACTGTTCCATGCAACATGGATGAATCTTACAGATGAAACAATGTCATGGGCAAAATTAAGCAACAGTGATCAACTCAGAATAATGGCTACCTCTCGGGACATGGGGGTACTGATGCGGAAGGAGCAGGTAGGAATCTTCAGGGTGCTAAAAATGTTTCTTTCTTTCTTTCTTTCTTTTTCTTTCTTTCTTTTCTTTTCTTTTCTTTTCTTTTCTTTCTTTTCTTTCTTTCTTTCTTTCTTTCTTTCTTTCTTTCTTTCTTTCTCTCTCTCTCTCTATTTCTCTCTCTCTCTTTCTTTTTCTTTCTTCTTTC
>NW_022436989.1:16484359-16559320 GCF_009761245.1 Sapajus apella | reverse complement strand
TTCTCTCTTTCTCTCTTTCTCTCTTTCTCTCTTTCTCTCTTTCTTTTTGAGATGGGGTCTCACTCTATCAGCTTGTACCACAGTCTGGAGTGAAGTGGTAGGAACACAGCTCACTGCAGCCTCACCCTCCTCAGTCTTTAGAGTAGCGGGGACTACAGGCATGCACCACCGCACTTGGCTAATTTTTAAAAATATTTTTTTGCGGGGGGGGGGGATCTCTCTGTGTTTCCCAGGCTGGTCTTGAACTCCTGGTCTCAAACAATTCTCCCAGGTCAGCTCCCAAGTGGCTATGATCACAAGCTAGACATGAGCCACCACATCTGGCACTAGGAACATTCTTTACCTTGATCTGGGTGATAGTGACATAGGTATGCCCATATAAGAATGCGCTGTGCTGGGCACTCGTGTCTCATGCGCTCTATGTGTGCCATGACACACGCAAGCCTCATTATATAAAACAATCCTCTAGAACACTTCATCATTCCACTGTTGGTGGGAATATAAATTAATGCAGCCACTGTGGACAGAAATTTGGAGATTTCTCAAAGAACAGAGAACTGAACAATTTGACCCAGCCATTCCATTACTGGGTATATACCCAAGGGAAAATAAGTTGTTCTACCCAAAAGACACATACACCTGTATGTTCATTGCAGAGTATGACAGCAGCAAAGACATAGAATCAACCCAGGTGCCTATCAGTGGTGGGCTGGAGAAAGAAATGTGGTTCACATACGCCATGGAATACTATGCAGTTATGAAAAAGAAGGAAATCACGTCCTTCTTTTGGCAGTGACATGGATGCAGCTGGAGGGCATTATCCTGAGTGAACTAATGCAGGAACAGAAAACCAAACACTGCATTTTGTCACTTAGAAATGAGAGTTAAACATCGGGTACACATGAACAATTCATGTATAACTATAAAAATTCATATTTTTACTGAAAAAAAGTTCTAGCAAAAGAAAAAATAGGTACTACATTTCCTAAATTACTGAGTCTGACTGATTAGATGGTGATCACTTAAACCGGTAATCTCACCCCCAGGAAAGTGGAGGCAGCAACTTCCTTCCTCAGTCACATGGCAGTGGCAACTTCTCAGCCACAGAGTCCTTGTGAAGACTGAAAGTGATAATAATGCATGAAAATGCAACTGACAAATGAGAACTGTGGGTTAGCAGTAGCAGCTCATTTCACCCCTACATGAACAGACTCCTGGGAAAAGAGCAAAACAGCTCCCCCAGGAAGCTCCCTTCTCTGAATTCTGTGCAGCCACTGCAAGATGACACACAGTCTTGCATTTGATTACTGTGTAGCTTTGCCTAAGATTATCTTGCAGCTCACCAAGATTCAAAGTTTCTCCTGGAGCTACAGAATCTTGTACAGAGCTAAAGGTAGTGGCAGCTAAATTACACTTAACACCATAGAAAGGGTTCCAGGTCTCTGAGTGCACAAACCCACTTAGAGCCAAGGGTCTCAGTTTAACTCTGGTTTTAAGAGAAAGATTTTTCTTTTCTTGTTTGTTAAAAAGGCTTTAAACCAACAAGAAACTCTAAAGATAAAACATTCAGCAATGTTAATTTTCAATGCCATATGTTTCTCTCCAGCTGCTCAAGGTCATACCTCCCCACTGAATGATTAGAGGGTTGCTGATATGGTACATGGGGGGAACACACACACATACACACTCACTCTCGCTCTCGCTCTCTCTCTCTTTCTCTCTCTCTCTGTGTCATATGAAGTCCAACCTCTAATAGAAAGAGCGAACAGTTCAGATCCCAGCCAGCCATGACAAAGGACTGACAAACCAAACAGACAGGAGCCCTTGAGCATCTGTGAAATCTGTCTGTTCCTCTGCCTCCTCCGAGAAACGAATCACAAGACTGCTCAGAATAAGAAACCAAAAGGGCAGAAGCTCAGAAAGCAGCCGGGCCTGAACTGCATGCTGTTTCCAAAGAGTGAGCTCTCATACTGTGTTGGTTTTCTGCACAGTGGGCAAGCAGGCTGACAGCTTGAGGGGGCTATTTTAGGGGGATATATGCTGCAAGTCTGGCTTAGAGAGGGCCCTAGGTTCTGCACTCCCAGTAGGCATTTCAGCTCCCAGGCAGAACACGCATCCCCACAGGGGTTAAGAGCCCAACGCTAGCACAGCGTTTGCAACATCCCGAGGGGATCCCACACCTCAACACTCAGCTAAAACCTAGGGGAGGTGAGAGAGGAGACAGAGGAGTGGGAGAGGGCCCTCTACACCCGTTACTACTGGCTGCGCTTCCAGAGAGGCTGATCCAGGAAGCTAAATACACTGAAAAACAGAAGGAAGGGGCTGGGAAGACTAGAACAGCCTGAAGAATGGCTAGGATTTCCATCCTTAACTATAGAATTGTTGCTTTTAGGGCTGGCACAGGATCTAGCACTGTTCCCTCCCTTTCCCTCCTCCTCCCCTCAGCCGGACACCAAATATCTCCTACTGTGTGCGCTCCCCTTGTGGTGGTGCTGGGGGGATGTGGCAGCTTGGAATACTATTCATAATGGTCCCCAGTGTCTACCTCCCTTACACACAGGGAATCTGGAAAGGTTTCTGGGTCATCAGAATTATCTCTTTCTGATTAAAAAAAAAAAAAAAAAACTCTAGCACAAGCAATACATATTTGCATACAATACCCAGTTACACACACACATCTACATACCTGCACCTTTCCACAAAATACACATTTCTGTACATACACATATACCTGTTTTTACAGTAGGTGCAAGGCAGGCAGCCTCTATCAAATCTAGAATTCTGTGCTTTCCTCATCTGATTCCAGCAGCAAAAGCTATTTGGATTATAAATTCTCGGTTATAAAGCCTGATTAGAGATCAAAATGCCACCTGCTTGCTTTCCTCCCCACCCCACTCTACCCACCCAGTGAGATTTGTTAATAAATGGGGAAACAAAGATGGAAGAGAGATCCAGTCTGCATTCTTTGCAAGAGGGAGCACACACTTGTCGGAGCATTTTAGATACTGTGCTCCGGTAAACCCTAGCAGGCTGATCCTCTTTGCTTTCAGAGTGGCTGGGGTGCAGCTCTCAGCCTGTTAATAAACACATCTATCTTCCTTCTCACTGGTAGGCGCAAGCATTTTCTCTGACCAAACCCATGCTTCTGCATCTATGTTCAGCCCCCATAAATCATATTCCATTGTTTTGGGGAAATCTGAATTCAAGTTTAACAAGCCATAAACCTCATCTCTCCACCCCCAACCACTCTAAATTTCCCTCAGGGAGTTAAAAGGCAAGCTCCCACACATGACAGAAAAACAAAACGGGGTAAAAAAAAAAATACCGACAAATAACCATGAATGTCTTCGTTTAAAGGGCCTGTGATTCTTCAGTCAGGTGTGAACTCAATGGACATCACTGGAAGCAGAATTTGAACCTAACGCTAAATGACACACGATCTTGCTCTTCATGACCATAAGTGCTGCAATGGCTAGACTAAATGGCTCTGCTGCAGAATTTCTCCCACTTCAAGGTTATTAAGAAAGATAAGATTGACTTAAAATTTATTTCAATGTGCTCACCCTTCTTACACCAGCACATTCAGGATTCTTATTCGTAACTAGGCTTGACCTAGCACAAGTTCTCTATTTTGCCCTTAGACGCGGAGAGGGACCTGCTGTGCTCTCCCAGGTGGACCTGTATCTCAAATGTTCTGAGATCGAAATTAGATCACAGATGCTCACGGCATAAAGTCTGCCAAACCAGGTCCATAGACTGGTACAGTTCTTAAAGAGACAATACGGAAAACAGCTGTCTAGGGCTGGGTGGCTTTAATGACATCCTGGAAAATATAGCACAGTATAAAAGGACTACACAGAGTGAATGATTTTGGAAATTCCCCAGTTCTTAACTACAGCCCCAAATGCGCATGCTTTAAAACACAGCTAACTGACTTTGCAAGCCCAGCTTTAGCTCCGGGCATCCACAACACAGCCTGCCAGAGGTCTGCAGACCACTCCCTTCTGAGAGAGTCCAGCTAACCCTACCGGCCTCCCAGCAGGCTGCAGCACAATGCCCATATCCAAGTCCAGGCACCAGCTGGAGATCCCTTGGGCCTGCCTTCCCATGTGCCGTGTTCCTGACTGGTTGAACAATAATCAGAGAAGGCCACAGGAAAAGCCGCATCATGCCCATCGCGGCCACTCCCTGGCCCTCATCAACACCGGTTGCGCGCACTTCTACGGAAGAACATAGCGTGCAGAAACACAGGCCTACAACAGAAGGCCATGGAACAAGAAATACCAGCATGAGAGGACGGCTGGAAACGGCTGGTCTGCAGCTTTCAAAGAAGGCAGAGGCTGCAGAACTTCTGCAGAGGAAGGAGTAATATTTTATCAGCCAACTCCCACAAAAACAGGCAGCGAAGAGGAATGGGGCAGCCGCAGCTGCCAGCACCCCAGCCACCGTCTCCAGGTACTCAGGGCTTGCCTGTGACCACAGCGGTAGGCAGGACACACCTGAAAGTACCTTCCGGAGGAAAAGCAGGCACCTTAACGCTGCCCGATCGGTCCCTTCACGCCTCCCCACTCTTACGAAATCTGGAATGGCGCGGTCAGGGAAAGTTTCTAGATTAGGAAGAAAACTAAGCCGTGTCGAGACGCCGTGGGTGGTCTCTCCCTCAGCTCTCACTGGGCCAGCTGCTACCTGCCTCGCCCCTGTCACCTGCTGTAAGGCTCACTCTTGAGCTCTCAGTGAAAAACGTCTCCCCCTGCCTCCATCAGCCACTCCGGGCTTTCAGAAAAGCCCCCTTTCCCGCCCCGCAACTAGGAAAACCTAACTTCAATGCACCCCTAAAGTCCGACCTACAGGTGTGACGGGTTCCAGTGCAGGGGTAGGGTACTCCCAGGAAGTGAAGGAAAAGGCCCCCGACGTCGTTGTCACTGGAAAAGTGCTAGCCACGGCCTCCGCCTCGCCCTCTCCACCCACGGGTTCGGAGCCCCCAGGCGCAGTCAGAACAATCCTCGCTCCTGCAGCTTCGTTTGTTTCCGGAGAGACACGAACAAGCCAGCCCACGGAGCGTCTGGACTTGCCCGCCTCAGCACCCACGCCTCCCCCGGGCCAGGTTCCAGCGCCGCCTCCGACACCCACCCGCGGGCCGCCTCTTACCGCCGGTGTCCTCGAAGTGCGGGGGCGGGCGATCCCGCAGCGCAGCGCTCCAGCCTGCGCCGGCCTCGTCCTCCTCCGGCTCCTGCGCGTCCGGGGCACAGGGTGGCGGCGGGGCGGCCCCTGCGGGTCCCGGGGGCTCGCGCTCGTCGTCCGAGGAGGCGGCCGAGGAGGAGCGCGAAGCGGCCGACGTGCTGTAGAAGGGGTTCCCGCCGCTGTCCGGGCCGGACTCGCCGAACACGTCGTCCGAGATGTGCAGGCTCTCGTAGCGCGCGCGGGCAGCCTCGAGCAGCGCCGGCGCCCTCCTCCGCGCGCCCCCGCCGCCCTCGGCCATGGCCCCGGCCGCCGCCCGCGCGCCTGCTCCCCACAGCGCCTCCCAGCCGCACGCGCCGGGCCCCGGGCCCGCGCCGCGGCCCGCCGCCCCCCACCAGCGCAGCCCGCAGCACAGCGCCCGCCGCCCCGCGCCCGGCCGGCCCGCCGTCTTGGCCGCCTCGGGCCCAGCGCCCGGGGAAGCGCCCTCGGAGCTCGGGCACCGCAGGCTGCGGGCCGCGGCGGGAGGCGAGCCGCGCGCGGGGGTGGCAGGGGCGACCCAGCGCGGGCGGGACGCAGAGGCTGCGGCTGAGACCAGGCGCCGCCGCCGCCGCCGCCACCACCACAGCCGCCGCTGCGTCTCCTCGGCGCTCACCGCGTCCCTGCGCGCCCTCCCCGCAGCCCACGGCACTCGGCTGCCGACCTTCCCCGGCGCGAGCCGCCAGAGGCGGGCCCCGCCTCCTCGCACCTCCCGCCCGCCGGCCAATGGAGAGCGCGGCCCGGAAGGCCGCGGGGATGCTGGGCGGGCCCGGCGCGTTAACGCCTCCACCCTCCTCGGCGGGGCGGGGCGGGGCGGGGCGCGCGGCCGGGGCTGGCGAGAAGGGGGAGGGCCGCTGGCGGCCTGGCGGTTCTCCTCCTGCAGGGACGCGCAGCCCGGGACCGCCACAAGCAGCGCGGGGTGGGGAGGGCGGGGCCGGGGGACAGGAGGGGAGGCGCCCGGGCGCTTTCAACGGTCCAGGTCTGCGGATGGAGCGGGGACCCACCCGCTCACTGTCCCCTTCAGCAGTCAGCGCCTGGCGCCAGGGAGCTGTCCGCCCCGGTGGTTCTGAACCAGGCGCTGCTGAAACGCTCCAGGTAGGCTATGGGCCCGACACTCCTGCGGCGGCTGCTGCCGAAGCTTCCCGTGGGTCACTGCCAGCTGCTCCGCATGCTCCCATAAATACAGGGGCTGTCCAGCTTCCGGGAATCTCGTTCTAATTAGGAGTCGGCCTTGTGGATCCACTGCTGGGGTCGGATGCTAACTCCGTCTCGCTTCAGTATCCTTGTAATTTAAGGGTGCCAGCACTGGAGTTAAGTAGGTAGTCATTCGTCATCATCTTTGACGCGTGGCATCTTTTGAACTCAAAATATCCATTACTTCCAAATATCGATTACTCTCACACCTCTATTTGAACATCTCCTTCATACACACACTCGAAACACTCATCTAGTAAAATGTTGCATGATCACCCAGGCTTCAGTGCTCTCATAAACAATAGCATCGAAGGGTTACATCCAGCCCTCTTCCTTTTGCAGGAATGTGTGGTGGTCATCCTGTTGATGGCGATACATGTAACGGAGATTGCCTTGTCTTCTTGCTCTCCTCCTCCTCCCTCGAATAATGCAATAAGTCACGCTAATGGTAAATGGGCCATAAAGTCACTTTCACTCTGAAATAAAATAAATCCTCGAAGATGTGAAGGGCTTACAAATCCTAATGGGCATTAACTAAATTATAGTTACACAAAACAGAAAGGCATGTTGCGATTTCTATGAATACATAACGGGTGAAGGACCATTTTGCCGCCAAGTGGGGTCAGACCTAGTGTCTAGCAGGAACCTTCACTCATGCCCTCCCCTCCCCAGCCCCTGTGGTTCCTCCTTCCAAATCAGGGGCTCTGCACAGGCATGAATTCATGATAATCACCAACAGACACTATATAAAAAGGAAAGGATTCATGGAACATTGCTTGCTATGTGGATTGGCTGAAAAATGAAGAAGTGCTTGCAAAGCATTTCGACTTCCTTGGAAGAATTATGCCACAAAAAATATCTGGTTTCCAACATACCTATATACTGTGGTAACCAGCTGAAAGATTTTGAAGAGGGTACAGGTAATCAGACTTATCAAAAAGGGTTATAGGCCGGGCGCGGTGGCTCACGCCTGTAATTCCAGCACTTTGGGAGGCCGAGGCGGGTGGATCATGAGGTCAAGAGATAGAGACCATCCTGGTCAACATGGTGAAACCCCGTCTCTACTAAAACTACAAAAAATTAGCTGGGCATGGTGGCGTGTGCCTGTAATCCCAGCTACTCAGGAGGCTGAGGCAGGAGAAATGCCTGAATCCAGGAGGTGGAGATTGCGGTGAGACGAGATCACGCCATTGCACTCCGGCCTGGGTAACGAGAGAAACTCTGTCTCAAAAAAAAAAAAAAAAAGGGGGGGGGGGGCGGTTATAGTAAAGCACAGGTTGAAGATGCAAGAAGCAGAATAAGACTCCATAGCTCAAAAGTCTGGAATTAGGAATTGTGTGAGGCCCCTACAAGATTTCGTGTTATCTATTTAAAATAGTTGAATGGAAAAAATAATTGAATGGGATCCAGAGAGTTAAAATCTGTTGGAAAGAGTTCCTTCTTTCCTTCTCCAGCTAGCCAGTGAAAAAGTCAACAGCTAAGGTGTATGTTTTAAAAACAATGAATTGCTTTACTACCCATAAGGAAGCAAGGAACAAAGTAACAGCAGTTACAAGGATGAAAGAAGTCTTCCAGTGTCCCTAATTTGCATTTGCATGGTCCTAATCCCCAGGAAATCTTGGGGACTTG
Organism: Sapajus apella; assembly: GCF_009761245.1. Classification (NCBI taxonomy): domain Eukaryota; kingdom Metazoa; phylum Chordata; class Mammalia; order Primates; family Cebidae; genus Sapajus; species Sapajus apella. The sequence goes on along the minus strand of NW_022436989.1, from coordinate 16,551,283 downwards.
TGATTGCTAGGCTCACAAATGCTTGTAGCTCACATTGCATGCAACATTGAGGAGAGTTGGTCACAAAAGAAACACTGAGAAATCAAATTGTTATTTCAAAGCTTGTCCAATAAAAATTAGATCAGTGTTTCAACCTAGAGTGAAGTATTTCATATGTTACTGTGTTTAAGCCAGTGTTTCCAAACAAGAAAACAATATTCCAACCTTTGAAAACAGGTGACTGCTTCTCACTGTGATAAGAGGAGGGGTGAGGGGATACAACAATTGTAAAACAAAAAAACTTTCTACTTTGGCTGGCATCCTCCTACTTGATAATCACCGTTATGATTCTACATCATTAACTTTTATTAGTAACATTATTTGTGAGAATAATTATAGTATCAATATCACGCTGAGAACTTTTAACTTTGAGTCTTTTGAAAACATCTTCCAAATAATTTAATTATGAAATATAATTAATTTTAGATGAATATTGAGCTTTTGGTTTTGTGGTTTTCCCAAAGAGCTCAAGGTAGTAAAAAGCAATTCATTTGTGTAGTAGAGTCCTTAGGTTTTGTTAAACCAATGGTTCATGTTTTTATGTAACTAGGGCTAATCACCATATTTCATTAAGTCTAAATAAACTTCCTTTCACGGCACAGTGCACCATTGTTTTATGTATCACTAAAAAACAAAAAAGTGCTGCCATAGGAAACTATGATACAATGGTTTCTTTTCTGTTCTAATTTTAATTTAAACTTATTGATAAAGCTATTTGATAATAATTTTTGGACAGATTTTTGTTATATATCACTCTAATGCATGCATAAAGATAAAACACAAATTAACTGGTTAAAGTTTCCCTAATTTCACATTCAGAATCTCTTTATCCTTGCTTACTTTCTAACTCAGAGTTGTCAATGCCCAGGTTTTCTCCACAACATGCTTCTCCAAGTCACTCAGAGCATTTGGTATGCTGCATTTCTTATATAAGTGCTCCTAACTCCTCTAAGCTACTGGCCTCCCACTGTATGTGTCCCCAAAGCAGGAGCACAGCAGCTATGGTCAGTCAGCACTGAGGAGGCCGATGAGAGAGCTGAGAGAGAAGTGGTAGCAGATGAAATCAAAGGAGGTTGGGTGGGTGTTAAATCTTGCAAGACTTTGAATTTTATTTGGGGTGATATGGGAAGCCACTGGAGAGCGTAGAGCAGAGAAATAAGATCTTGATGCTGGTGTTTTGTTTGTTTTGTTTTGTTTTCCCTGATCCAAGGTTTTCATACTATAACTAGATTTAATTTCCTCCTTCCAGTGGTTCTCAGAAGGCCTGTGGCCTGGCACAGCAAGGGATACATGAGGTCAGGCACACCCTAGGAATAGCAATGAAGTTGGCATAGGCTCAGGCTCTGTTAAGTGCATAGGGATTTTCACTTTCCCAGCACCAACTATAAGACATTCCTGATGTTAGAGATGTAAAATGTGAAAAAAAGGAAGAGGGCATCTTACAGGCCATAGAATACAGTATATATTTTTCCTTGGTAGTTTTACAAGTCTTGATTTTGCAAATAGTGAAGCTGTTGCAGGACACAGAAATGAACATGAAAGCTAATGTGCAGAGCACGCCTTGGCCAGCCCCAGACTGCACAGGCCAGATGAGGCTTGGGAAGTCTGCGTGTTGCGGGTCACTATAGATGGAGAAGGCAGGGATGGAGTTAGTGAAGCTGCTGCTTCTCCCCATGTTGTCCTCATCACACAAAAGGAGGGGGCTACAACCAAGGAGAAGCTCCTGGGACTGAGAGGGTAGGGGGAGAAAGAGTACAGCTGCTGGACAGTGGGCCACATGTGGGGAAGGAGGTCACAGGAGAATATGCATGGCACAGGGTGACATTTGGGCTCATATGTAACACAGGGACCTAAGGGTCCAACCTCTCTCACAGTGCTTTTATGTGTAAATTTATCCAGGATCCAACACAGAGAGGCAGAAAAAAGGAAATAGGATAATCCTGTGGAAGACTCTCGAGAAAATTCCCTTGTATTCAGATTGAGATGATCTAACTTTTTCATTGACTCATTCATTCATTCACTCACTAATTCAACAACTATGTATTGAGTCCTATTATGTGACAGGTTCTCTTCTAGGCACTGGGAATAAACTAGAGAAAAAGAATGAAGACTCTGTTTCTGTAGCACTTATGTTCAAACGGGGAGGGAGAGAAGAGACAAAAAATATATAACCCAGTAAATATGTGTATACCTGTTGTTGATAAGGGATAAAAAGTAGAGGGACAGAGACTGGTGGTTGTTGTGATTGTGGTGCTGTGTGGGTGTGTGGGTGTGTGTGCACGCACAAGCTTGTATACATTGGTTGGGAGAAGTTGCTCTGATAAGGTGACATTTGGGAGAAACTTGAATGGATTAAAGAAGCAAGCCATATGCATTCAGGACCAGAAACAAGTGCAAAGCACCCAAAGCAGGAGCACGCTAGCTGTGGTCAGTCCGCACTGAGGAGGCAGACGTGGTTGAGACAGAGAGAGAAATGGCAGCAGATGAAATAAAAAATTTGGGTGTCAAATCTTGCAGGACTTTGGATTTTATTTTGGGTGAAATGGGTAGCCACTGGAGAGCACAAAGCAGAGAAGTAAGATCTGACTTGCATTTTAAGGGCCTCACTTTAGCTTCTTAGAGGCAAATAGACTGAAGTGAGGAAAAGTGGAATCAGGAAGACCAGTTAGGATACTATTGCAATAGTCCAGGCCATAAAACAGGGTGTTTGGGACCAGACTGGTAGTGAAGGAAGTGATGAGAATTGGTCAGATCAGAATATGTCTTGAAGGTAGAACACACAACTTTTATGAAAGAATTAAATGTGGACAGTGAGAGAAAGACATGAGTTGAGAAGGACTCCATTTGGGCTTTGCTGTCGTTGTTTGCATGAGCTACTGCAAGAGCAGCAGGATTAAAGGGGAGGAACAATAGCTTGGTTTTCAGCATGTAGAGTTTTACACATCTGAGTGGGTCTGGAAAGCAGGTAGTTGAAAACAGGAACCTAGCGTTCAACCAGGTCTAGGCTGGAGATAAAATTGTGAGTGCCATCAGCAGAGAGATGGTAGATACATCTTGGTTGTTGTTGTTCTTGTTGTTTTGAGACAGTCTCACTCTGTTGCCCAGGCTGGAGTGCAGTGGTGCAATCTCAGCTCACTGCAACCTCTGCCTCCCGGGTCCAAGCAATTCTCTTGCCTTAGCCTCTTGAGTAGCTGTGACTACAGGCACCTGCCACCATGCTGGGCTAATTTTTGTATTTTTAGTAGAGATGGGGTTTCACCTTGTTGACTGTGGGTAACGCCCCATATAGGCACTGAGGAATGAGAGCTAAGCAGAACACTGGCACAGTTAGGGCTTGAGGAATATCTCACTTTATAGTGTTACTACTCAGTTTCCTTTTATATAGTCCTTTACATAATCATATATTAGTTTATAGAAATAGGGCTTGAAGTCTCCCTTTATATAATACTCTATCTATAATCATTAATAGTTGATAGTATGAGTGCCTGAAGAATATTTCCCTACATATATACCTATAATTATATCTTAGCTCATAATCGGAAGAATGCCTAGAGTGGACATAGTACGGAGCATGAATTAAGGAATAAGCAGCTTATAATCGGAGAAATGCCTAGAGCAGACACAGTGCAGAGCATGAATTAAGGGAAAAACAGTTATACCAGGACAAGAATCCATGGCCCAGGCGGCAGCGTTCAGTATCATAAAGATACCGGCTATATGGCAGGCTTGGGGCGAGAGCCACTCATCCTGATAAAGGAGTTGTAGGACCTTGCTCCAGTTCTTGTGGAAGGCTGCCCTCAGAACGGCAATCCACCTTGGTGACTGTGAACTTTATCAGCTCTTGCTACTGTGCTGCTTGAAATGCATCTTCCCATAGAAGCCATTGGAAGCTGCCAGAAGGTGGTGGTAACCTTGACAGCTCTGTCATTGCTATGTGACTTAAAGCATCCTCCTATAACTCTTCTTCAAAGTAGTTTTCCCATAGATAGAAGTATCGCACACTGCACCCTCTTCACTTCGCATAACCCACCTTCAAGCCTCGGTGACCTGATGGTGGTGGACCCCTTACTGCACACGGCCCTTGCCTTCGTGGGAACAGGGCCCTTGCCTTCGTGGGGACGGGCCCCTTGCTGCGCGCTGTCCACTTCCGGGCTTAGGTGACCTAATGGGGGTGGACCCTGTGTTTTATTGCTCATGACCCTATCACTATCCTTAAAGATGATTTCACTCACTGCCCCGCCCCCTAACCTATACACAATAAATACTCAGGCTTCTGGACATTTGGGGCCTCGCTTCAGCTTGCCAGCCTAGCCTTGCCTCTCTGGCCTCGCTGGCCTCGCCTGACTCTGCTTATAGGTGGTGTGGCCCTCTGAGCCCAGCTGCGTTTTCTTTGTACTTCTGTGTCCTGTCTCTTTATTTCTCAGATCCTGCGCCTCAGCACAGCATAAGGCTCACCCCACGACCCTGTGGGGCACTCAGCCTTACATCTGGCTCCCAACGTGCCCTACAGTTGACGAGGCTGGTCTCAAACTTCTGACCTCAAGTGATCCACCCACCTCGGCCTTACAAAGTGCTGAGATTAAAGGCATGAGCCACTGCACCGGCTGTAGATACATCTTGGATGAACTCACCAGGGACTGAGCATAAATAGGGAGAGGTGGGCCTGAGGGTGATTCCCAGAAGCACATGATGTCTAAACATGAGGCAGATGAATCACTCAAAGAGACTGAGAAGACTGGAGCATTAAGATAAAGTAAAGTCCTGGTGGTTAAGAAAGTATTTCAAGGAGGAATACTTTCAAATAACTGTCAAATGCTGCTAAGAGATTTAGGAAGAGGGCTGAGAATTAACCTCTGGGTTTCTCAGTGAGCAGACAAAACTATGATTGGAGTGGATCTGAGAATGGGAGAAGAAATGGGGGTACTGAGTAAATATAAAGTTTGAGGAGTTTTTCTGAAAGGGAGGAAGAAAGGGAAGGTGCCAAAGAGGGCTAAGTAATTGAGGGGGGGATTTTTTTAAAAATCAGGTGTTTGGATGATTGTGGGAATGATTCAGTAGAAAGAATATGGGAGAAATGGAGAGAAAGGATGTTGCCAGAGCAAAATCCTTGATTGATTGAACGGTGGTGAGATGGAATGCACAAGTGGAAGGTTTGGTGGTCTTGCAGAAGGGAGTGGAGTAAAGACTCCATGCAGGCACATTCCTAGATTTAGTGGAAGTTGGCTGTGGTGTTCTTTCCTTACTGATTTGATTTTCTCAGTGAAGTGGGAAGTGAGGTCATGAGCTCCACCTGATGAAGGGAGGGCGAGGAGTTTAGCTTCTATACCTGGCTGTACATTAGGATCACCTGGGTAGTTTCAAAAGCACACTTACATCCACACCAAATAAATTATTATTATTACTACTATTATTTTTGAGATACAGTTTCACTCTGTCACCCAGGCTGGAGTGCAATGGCATGATCTCGGCTCACTGCAAACTCTGTCTCCCGGGTTCAAACAATTCTCCTGCTTCAGCTCCTGAGTAGCTGGGATTACAGGCGCCCACCACTACACATGGCTAATTTTTGTATTTTTAGTAGAGACAGGGTTTCACCATGTTGGCCAGGCTGGTCTCCAACTCCTGACCTCAAGTGATCCACCTGCCTCAGCCTCCCAGAGTGCTGGGATTATAGGCATGAGCCACCATACCTGGTCACACCAAGTAAATTAGATTCTCTGGAGGTGGGACCTGGGCATTAGTGTGTTATAAAGTTTCCAGACGACTCAACAGAGCAGTGAGAACTGAGGATCCCTGGGCTAGGAGTCTGGGAAAAGAAGGTATGGAATAGTCAAAATAGTTATCCAGGAGAGTTCAAAGCTCAATGAACTAGAGAGAAACATATCTGGATTTGTGGTTGAGAATTTAACGTGAAATGGGCCAGCATCGTTGTGTTTTTCTCCAACTACACTCAGTTGCCAGGGTCAGAAACAGGGTTGACAAAGGGTTGGGTTTTGGCAAAGTGGGATTTTGACACATATATATGGCAGAGCAGGAGAGTTTGAGAGAGTGATCCTAATCATGGGCATGGAATCTGTGCCAGCAAAGGAAGCAAGTGAGGGCTTGGGGAAAGAATTAAAGTACATTAAAATGGAGGTGGGTATGGTGGCGCATGCCTATAATCCTAGCACTTTGGGAGGCCAAGATGGGCAGATCACTCGAGTCAAGGAGTTTGAGACCAGCCTAGGCAAAGTGCTGAAACCCCATCTCTACCAAAAAACAAACAAAAGACAAAAATTAGCAAGGCAGAGTGACGCATCTCTGTAGTCCCATCTACTCAGGAGTCTGAGGTGGGAGGATGGCTTGAACTCAGGAGACAGAGACTGCAGTGAGCCGTGATTTCACCACTGCACTCCAGCCTTTTAGCATGGGTGACAGACCCAGACCCCGCCTCAAAAAAAAAAAAAAAAAGGAGGTGGGAGGTGGGAGGTGGATAAATGGCTTCTTATCGTGAGGTTTTTTTTTTTTTTCCTCTTCTCTTTTAAGTTGTTTAGATAATTAACATTTTCACAAAGTAATTTATGGCAGCTAGACCCCTGCAAAGCAGCACAAATAACTCTGATTAATGTTTCAACCTACCTTTTTTCCCAGGGTTTGAAATTGATTTTTTTTCAACAAGCAAACATCATGAGACATTTGGAGTGAAGAAAAAAAATACATTTTGGAAGTTATTACAGATCTTCCTATTCTTAGATAATGGGATAATTTAGTGAGCCAGTATGACTCCAAAGCCCGTTCTGCAGTTTTGTAAGTTTGTCTGTATCTCTTCCCTTCCTCCTGGGCTACATCATCCCACTTTAAACACACCCAACCCCCACTCTACTTGTTCTCCAACAAAATAAAGGACTCTGATACAAGTACCATCCTGAGATGCATTAGCCTTTAAAGGAAAAATTGTAGGTTGGTACTTAACACAAATGAACAAAATGCTTAGCAGTAGGATCTCAGGTATTCTAAGAAGCAGAGAGGGATACTCCTTGCTGGGAGCCTTTCATAACACTCCTGAATTCACAAACCCATGGATGGGTGGCACAAATGCAACTTGAGATCAACACTAGGTTGTTGTTTTTTTGTTTGTTTGGTTGGTTAGTTTTTTTTTTGTTTTTTTTTTTTGAGACAGAATCTTGCTCTATTGCCCAGGCCAGAGTACAGTGGCATGATCTCGACTCACTGCAAACTCTACCACCCAGGTTCAAGCAATTCTCCTGCCTCAGCCTCTCGAGTAGCTGGGATTACAGGTGTGCGCCACCATGCCCGGCTAATTTTTTTATTTTTTATTTTTATTTTTTTGTATTTTTAGTAGAGACAGGGTTTCACCATGTTGGCCAGGCTGATCTCGAACTCCTGACCTCAAGTAATCTGCCCACCTCGGCCACCCAAAGTGCTGGGATTACAGGTGTGAGCCACCAGGCCTGGCCAACACTGGGGTTTGAACTGACATATTGTAGACTTAATATAAAGTCACATCTATCCCTCAAGTTTCTTACTGTGAGAATACTGAAGAATGGCACCTCCAAAATCATCATCAAAAGGCCAGACATCTACACAATGCATGTAGCAAACCTGAGCCATCACCTAGGTGGAACACAGCTGCATTTTTTGTAGGAGAGAGGTTAGAGCCGCAAGGAAAAACACTCCTATCAGGGATTTCATCAAATCTAGTGCAACCTTCAACCATTTCTCTATTACTGAGAAATACTTCAGTAATTGTTTTTTATAGGCATTAATGTTGGGATTAATAATGCCCCTGGTCACAATGAGCAACTCAATTATCAGAAAAACATTGCTCTCTAATGTTTCTTCTAATTGCTAAAGCAGCAATACTGATTAATAGAGGTAAGGAGATTTTCATCAAGGTTTAAACAAAAAGGATGTCTCACTTCATTCTAATAAGGTCAACACAAATACCTCTTTCTCATAACATTCTAAGTAGTGGGGTGTGTGTATGTGTGTGTGTGTGTGTGTGTGTGTGTGTGTGTGTGTGTGTGTGTCTGTGTGTCTGTGTGTGTGTGTTTGAGACAGAGTCTTGGTCTGTCACTGAGGCTGGAGTGCAGTGGCTTGATCTGGGTTCACTGCATCCTCTACCTCCTAGGTTCAGCCAATTCTCCTGCCTCAGCCTCCCTAGTAGCTGAGATTACAAGCACCCACCATCATGCCTGGCTAATTTTTGTATTTTTGTGGAGATGGGGTTTCCACCATGTTGGCCAGGCTGGTTTTAAACTCCTGACCTCAGGTAATCTGCCTGCCTCTGCCTCCCAGAGTGCTGGGATTACAGGCATGAGCCACTGTGCCTGGCCAGTAGTGGGTATTTTTTAGAAACAACATTTGGTTCTTTACTGAAGGCTACAAAATGGAAGTCCATAAACATAATAGTCATCTTTAGTCGGGCACAGTAGCTTGTGTCTGTAAACCCAGGGCTTTGGGAGGCCAAGGCGGGGAGGTCTGTTGAGGCCAGGGGTTCAAAGTGAGCCCAGACAACATAGTGAGACCTTGTCTCTAACAAAAAAAAATAGTCAAGTTTTATGCATGCTTTCTGTACGCCAAAAATTTTGCTCAGTGGTTTGCATGGAGTATCTGGTTTAACCCTCACAACAAACCCTACAAGATCAGTATGATCATGACCCTCATTTTGTAGATGACAACACTTACACTTAGAGAGGTGAAGTCAATTTTCCAATGTTGTACAACTAGTAGACAATGGAGTCAGAATTAGAATTCAGATCAGGCAAAGTGGCTCGAGCTTGTAATCCCAGCGCTTTGGAAGACCCAGGTTGGAGGCTCCCTTGAGCCCAGGAGGTCAAGGCTGCAGTGAGTTCTGTTAGTGCCAGTGCTCTCCAGCTGAGCAACAGAAGAGACTCTGTCACAAAAAAGGGGAAGAAAAAAGAACATAGGCAGTCAAGCTCTCAACTGAGCTCTTAATGGAGGCTACCTATAGCTTTTTGACTGTCACCTGCTCACCATCCCACTGCCACTTAGGGACTATCGGCAGTCTCTAAATCACAGTGGCTATGCATGAGGGGTAACTGCTGGCTTTAATAATTTATACCCAGGGTGGAAGGGCTTACTCATATGTTCTGCTTCAGCTTTTTCCTCTGCCCAGGAAAATATCCATCCCTCAAGTCATTAGTATTAATTGTTGTTCAAGGATGAATTAAGCGGCAGGGGTCACATACTGTTTACTGTCATCCATATTTCTTTCAGGAAACCTAAACATCATAGCAGTCACTTGCAGACGAGAGGAAAGAATGAAGGGGGGATGTTAAGAGCAACTCCCAGAAATATTTCTGGTTTAATAATGATAGCCAGCTTTTACATTACTCTTGGAGTCATTTTGCTGGTGCCTAAAATGTATTCATTTCTCTTAGCGTTACTTGTGTCCTCATAATAATCAACAGTTCCAGGTATGAGTCAATGCAGCATGCTGTTTGCAGATTTTCTACAGTTTGAATGCACGTGTTAGGCAGGCCTTTTCCTGAGAACCCTCTTTAAGGGGAAGAATGACAAGTGGGCAGAAAGCTATCAGGTGGGAGAGAGCCTATGACATTTGTAGAAAAGAGAAACCAGTGCTCCCTACTGGCCAAGCATGTCCCAGGAGGGCCCACCTCCATTCCACAGTTTGAAGAGTTTTGCTTTCAGACTCCTGCCCACTCTGGACCAGCAGGATGTCTCCTCCTCTGGGTGACAGGACTTTTCTAAAGAACGTTCTTTTAGCCCAAGAGACTGTGCTCTGCGGTTGATGGGTTGAGATTTTTAAGGATTTTATCTTTGAACTTGTGTTTTGTGAGTGAAGTTGATGAGACAGAGAAGCATGTTTCTGAGCACAGGAGGTAGGACCATGGCTGGGTCCTGCGCTTCCAGCCTCCTCATCTGCATGGAGCGTTCAGGGAGCCTGTGAGTCCAGCACTACCTGGGACAATGTGAGGGAGGGCAGCGAATACAAGTAAAGTGAGTGACATCTGCCACTCAGTAAAGAAGGGCATGAACCACCCTCAGAGGCCACATGCTCCCTGCATACCAGAACTTGCACCGAACTCAGAAAGAAGGCAATGGTGTTCTAGGAAACATGAACAGCCAGGAGCCTCAGCATGTCCTTCCTCGCTCCTGTTACTTCCCAGGGTCAGCCAACCACTTATGCTTGAGAATGGTGACATAAGAGGAAAGGAAAATACAAGGCAACCCATAGTTCCTTGTCTTTTCAGCCCTTCTTTACTCATCAGTTAACCAGAGGTAGAAGTGCTGGTAGAATGTATGTTTTAAGAAGTGAAATAAAAGCAGCTGAATTCATTTTGTGCAGGGTTTTCACCATTCTGTCAAGAACAAAATCCATATGCCTATACCAGTTGCAAGATTGAATTGTGTCATTCTGGTGGGTCCACCTATGAGTGATTAAAAACTAGCATTGCAAACTCTAAAGATGAATGGTAAAATTCATGCTAATGATTAAAATTTCAAATTTTTATTTACTTAGGGTGGCATTAAATAGGAAATAAAAACACCATGGCAAGCCAAGAGAGAGACCCCAGAAGAAAGAAAAATGCCTTCTATTTTAGTATCTTTAACAGTGCTTTTCTTCATGCTTTTTGACCAAAAGGTCCTATATTTTCATTTTGCACTGAGGCTGCAAATTCCATAGCCAGCTCTGGGCACAGCTGTGCAGTAACTGGATGACCCTGTGGGGCAAATGCACATGATCTCCTTCCCTGCCTCCTGCCCTGATGCAATAGTGCCACACAAACCCCCCAAACTGAAATAAAGCCTTAGGGCAAAGGGAAGGACCCTCAAATTGAAGGAGACCATTTCTGAAACACAGGCGTGTTAGTCTGCTAGGGCTGCCATCCCAGAGTATCATAGCCTGAGTGGCTCAGACAACAGAACTTTATTTTCTCACAGTCCGGAAGTCTGGAAGTCCAAAATTAAGATGTTGAATGGGTTGATTTTTCTTTTCTTTTCTTTTCTTTTCTTTTCTTTCTTTCTTTCGCAGTTTCCTGTTTTTTTTTTGAGTTGGAGTCCTACTCTGTCGCCCGGGTTGGAATGCAGAGGCATGATCTCAGCTCACTGCAACCTCCGCCTCCTGAGTTCAAACAATTCTCCTGCCACAGCCTCCTAAGTAGCTGGGATTACAGGTGCCTGCCACCATGTCTGGCTAATTTTTGTATTTTTAGTAGAGATAGGGTTTCGCCATATTGGCCAAGGTTGTCTCGAATGCCTGACCTCAGGTGATCCACCTGCCTCGGCCTCCCAAAGTGCTGGGAGGGATTACAGGCATGAGCCACCGAACCCGGCCTCTGTGTTGATTTCTTTTGAGTCCTCTCTTGGCCTGCATAGCGCTGTCTTCTCCCTGTGCCTTCACATGGTCACAGCTCTGTGGGTATCTGTGTCCTAACTGCCTCTTTTCATAAAGACATAGGTCACATTGGATTAGTGCCCACCCTAATGACACTTTTTTAATTGAATTTACTTCCTTGATGACCCTATCTCCCAATATAGTCACATTCTGAGGTCCTAGGGGTTAGGACTTCAACATATAAATTTTGGAGGAACACAGTGCACCCCATAATAGGCAAAATTGCATTTGAAACAGAAATTTAGACATGTTTCAAGAAACTAAAATTATATTTTTGTGCACTTTAACAGGTAGACTGAGATATATTTGCAAACTTAAGAAGAGCTATCCTTTGCACTTCCATGTAACTCCACATATCCACAATCAGAACAACTCCCAAGGCTTCCTAGTGTGGGATTTCACCCCTCTATGTTCAGCAGCAGCATAAACCTCCCTGGGGCTTTTGTTTTGTTCTAGCAGAAAATTAACAGGAAGAGGAATTGAGCATTTGGGCATCTCGTTGGTGTCTGTTTTTAATCATACTCTCCTCAATCGTTCAAACCTAATTAAACTCTTGGCTTCATAGAGCAGAGAGAAGGTTAATTACACGTCATGGCCACCAGTGTGCCTCTCTTATTTTTGTTACTATTTATGGTACTTTTAGATATAAGAGAAAGGCTTCATTCAGAATCCATAATTTATCAAATAAAAGATATCTGTTGAGCACCTTCTATGCCCAACGCTCTATTAATTGGCAAATTTAGCCATTTTGCCATTTCCTTTGAAGAGAAAGTGTATCTCCACTTTGCCTTCCTTGAGAAAGTTTCTCCAGGGAGAATCTTAACAGTTCAGAAAGGGTTCCAAAGAAACCCACTGGCAGCTAGCTGAATGATTCTTCACATAGAGCAGAATCATTTTAAAGCAGGTTAATCTTGAATATCCAGGCAAAGAGACTGCTTTAAAGTCATCTCAAACCATGGGTTCCATTATTATGAAGAACAATAGCTGTAATCTCAGTAGCTACTGTTAAGAACAGCTCTGCTTACTGAAAGCTACCGAGCTCCCACTGGTATTATCTCATCATTCTCAGGACCGCCCACTGGGGACACACTATTTTCATCTTCGTGTTATGGTCGAGCACTAAGCCTTGGTGAGAAGTCACACAACTCTCCCAAGGGCCTGGAGCTATTAAGAGGCCAGCTGGAATCTCTACCTATTCCAATTCCAGTGCCTATGTTTGCAAACACTGGGCAACACTGGCCTTTCAATAGGTGGGACTGTGGATGGAAGCACAGGTGTGACAGCAAAGTAACCTGGTCCACCTCTTTCCTCAGAGTAATCTCAGCACAGCATTGGACACATGTTCATTTCTTTCAGGTGAATATTTAGGAGTGGAATTGCTGGGCTGAAGGACAGATGCTGGTTTAACTTCTTAAAGAACTCCTAACACATCTCAAAATTATTGTACTGTTTTTGTTAAATATTAAGGCTCATCCTAACAAATATTTATCAGGAACCTATCATTTCCCAGACACTGCTACAAGTGACAGCAGTAAGTTAAACACAACAAAAATCTCTGCTATAAGGGACAGCTACTTGAGGAAGACACACAGACAAATCAGCAAGTTAAATAGGGACTGTCAGGTGGTGGTAAGTGCTTATGTGCTTTTTGCATGATTAACATTAGCTATTATCTTTTTTTTTTTTAAAGAAGAAACTGGATCCTGCTTCTTTTGTTACCCCGAAATCAGCTCATTGGATTTCACAATGGGGAAATGGTTTGGTGACCCCAACAAGAAGAGTTTTAGAGTTTTAGTGAATCACATGACCTCTTAACTGGTTGCAAGTCATTCTTGGCAGCTGACACAAAAAACCGGCTGTAAACCATCACAGGTAAGTGTGGTGCTTTGGAGTCAGGCAGTCTGGGCTCAAATTGTGGCTTGGTCACTTACAGAGTGCCGTTGGGCAAGTTATTACCTGCTCTCAGTCTCAATTTTGTTATTTTCAAATAAAGATAAGAATACTAACCTCCTAGGGCTATAAGATCAAAGGAAGATAATGTTTGTAAATTGCTTGGCACAAAGCCTAATAAACACTCAGGTAACATTAGTTGTCATTATTTTTGGAAAGAGAGACTTAGGCTTGGTTTCTTATGTGACCTAGTTGAGTACTTGATCCTCATAGCCCACATTTGACCCAAGATGTCTGAGTACTCTCTGAAATTTACATTCTTATGGTCACACACGTGGCTTTGAATTGCTGCAAGACCCTTTTTAGATCAATCATGTTTTATTTCCTGTGAGTTCTTTCTTTCTCTCCTCTGTGCTCATCCAGATGTGGAATTCACCTCTCTTTCCTTGATTTTCACCCAAAATCTTGATTTCACACCAAGCCATCAGGCAACAGATGAGGAAGATGAAGAATGGTTCAGTTTATTTGATAGCACCAAAAGACCTTGAAATTATCGCAAACACCATGACATCGGGTATTTTCCACCATAGCCCACTCCTTCTGATACCATGCCATGCTGCTCAGCCATCTTGACTTTTTTTCTCCCTCTTTCTCTCCTCTCGTCTATTCTCAAAATTCCTTCATGCCAAAATCTATTTCTATTTCTCCAGAGAGCGGTTTAACTGTCTTACGTGTTTTCTTGTTTTCTGAAACATCTGGTCCCAGAGTCCAACTCTACCACCAAGTGTCTTGTTAACAAAGACAATTTCTTCTCCTAGTTAAGCTTTCATAGCAGTTGTAAATTGGTCAACAACATATGGCCTATGATAGTGCTTTCATCCTGGTTGTCCTCATGTGTGAAATGAGATGCATAATTTTGGTCAGAAATGGGCATTTCCTTATTATCTGTTTGAGATTCTAAGCTTTCTCAGAGCATGTTTCAGATCCTCAACATGGTTTTCTGACCCATTCGGGAGAGACCAGGAGGTTTGCTTGTACCTTTCTCTTCCCTCCCTCTCCTGGACTTGCCTGGGGCCATTCTGGGATGTGGTACCGGGTGTGTGATATGGGTTCCAACAGCCTGGCACACTCTGCTCTCTAGAAAGTCAGTTCTATTCCTGAGCTGTGCTCTTGAACTCTTCTTCTGAATCTCGGCTTGTTTTCCACATGTTTGTTTCACTAAGGAAGCCTTTGGGGTTTTCTTTATGCCTTTTTAGCAAACTGTATTCTGTTCTTTTACTATTTTGCATTTGGAATTATGTCTTGAATTATGCAGCTTAATTGTTCTTCTTTTACTTTACATCTCTGTAATTGCCAAGCTTTCTAATTTTATTTTCTTGTAAAAATACTCTTCCCTTAGCACCAAAAAAAGAGAGAAATACTTAGGTATAAATCTAACAAAATATGCACAAGACTTAAATGAGGGAAACTACAAAGATCTGATCAAGGAAATCAATTAAACAAATGAAGAGATTTCATGTACATGTGTAGGAAGACTCAACATTGTCAAGACGTCAGTTCTTCCTAACTTGATCTAGAGATTCAATATAATCTCAATCAAAATCTCAGCAATTTAGTGGGTGTATATAGACAAACTGATTCTCAAGTTTATATGGAAAGACAAAAGGTCCAGGTCAGTGAATATGATATTGAGGAAGAAGAACAAAGTCAGAGGATAGATACTCCCTGACTTCCAGACTTTCTGTAAAGCTACGGTAATCAAGACAGTATGGTATTGGCAAAAGAATAGACAAACAGATCAATGGAAGAGATCTAGCAGTGGAACAGACTAGAGAGCTCAGAAATAGACCCACACAAATATAGTCAACTACAGTGGGGAACGGCCAGTCTTTTCATCTAACAGTGCTGGAACAACTGAACCTCTGCTTGCAAATCAATGAATCTGGACACAAGCCTTACACGCTTCATAAAAATTAACTAAAAATGGATCACAGATCCAAATGCAAAGCACAAAATTATAAAGCTTCTAGAAGATGACATAGGAGAAAATGTAGTTGGTTTTGGGTGTAGCAATGGCTTTTTAGAGCGAAAAGCACCATCAATAAAGGAAAAAAATTGATACGATGGTTCGTTAAATTAAAAACTTTTGTGCTGCAGAAGACACTATCAAGCAAATGAAAGACATGCTACAGACTAAAAAAAAGTTTCAAAACACATCTGTGGCTCACTCCTGTAATCCCAGCACTTTGTGAGGCTGAGGCAGGTAGATTACTTGAGGCCAGGAGTTTGAGACCAGCCTGGCCAACATGGCAAAATGCTGTCTTTACTAAAAATATAAAAATTAGCCAGGTATCTTGTGCATGCCTATAATCATAGCTATTTGGGAGACTGAGGTATGAGAATAACTTCAACCCTGGAAGTGGAGGTTGCTGTGAGCTGAGTTCATGCCTTTGCACTCCAGCCTGGGCAGCAGGGCAAGATTCTGTCTCAAAAACAAACAAACAAAAAACCTCACTTATATCTAAAACAAATAATATCCAGAATACACAAACTCAACTGTAAGAAAACAATCAACTCAATTTTAAAAATAAGTGAAAGATCCACACAGACACTTCATCAAAGAAGATATATCGACAGCAAACATGCACATGCAAAGATTTTCAACATAATTTATCATTGGAGAGTTTTAAATTAGAGCAACCATAAGATACTATATTGTGGTATGAAAAGAAATATATTTGGTCTTTGGCCCCAGTTCCTGGCACAGAGCTTCTAAAACACTTGAAATTATTGAGTGATAAGAATGTCATTTGTTATTTATAAAAAGTCCCAGACCAGCTGTGGTGGCTCATGCCTACCCAGCACTTTGGTAGGCCGAGGTGGATGGATCACAAGGTGAATGGATCAGGAGTTCAAGACCAGCCTGACAAACATGGTGAAACCCCGTCACGACTAAAAAAAAGTACAAAAATTAGCTGGGCGTGGTGTGAGTGCCTGTAATCCCAGCTACTCAGGAGGCTGAGGCAGGAGAATCACTTGAACCTGGGAGGCAGAGGTTGCAGTGAGCTAAGATTGTGCCACTGCATTCCAGCCTGGAGAGCAAGAATGAGACTCTATCTCAAAAAAACAAAGTTCCTTTTGATCATACCTGGGTTTATAATGAGATAACCAAGGGTAGGACCCCTAGATAGCCTCAGGATGGGACTGGTCACCAGAAAGACCAAGTGATTAGAAGGTTAGGACTTTTAACCGCATACCCTGACTTCTGCGAGGTTTCAAGGGGAGTAGAGGAGGGGAGTGACTGGAGATTAGGCTCTATACAAACTCTTGAACATGAAATTTAACTGAGAGGTTGGTGCATGTATCAAGGTGGTTAGGAGGCTTCCATGCCTGGAGAGGGCATGGAAGCTCTGTACACCTCCCCCATCACTCCCCATAACTTGCCCTATGGCTATTTCTGTATTGTATCCTTTATAATAAGGCAGTAAACATAAGCAAAGTGTTTCTCTAAATTAGAATTACTAAATAATCCATTCTAACAGGTTATTGAACCTGAGGACAGGATTGTGGGAACCTCATGAATTTATAGCTAGTCAGTCAGAAAGCCAAGTGGTTTGGGGACTTGAAGTTGGCTTCTGAAGTGGGGACAGTCCTGTGGGATGGAGCCCTTAACTTGTGGGTCTGATGTTAACTCCAGGTAGATAGTTTCAGGATTGAATTGAATTGTTGTGGGGAAAAAATCCAACATCTGGGGTCAGAAGTGAATGTTGTATGAGTATAGAGAAACAGTTTTTGTTCTCAGAATTACACACCTATTAGAATGGCTGAAATCCACAACACTGACAGCATCAAATGCTAACAAGGATGTGGTGCAACAGGAATGCTCATGCATTGCTGGTGGAAATGCAAAATGATACAGCCTCTTTGAAAAACAGGCAGCTTCTTAGAAAGTAAACATACTCTTAGTATACAATCCAGGGATCATGCTCCTTGGTATTTACCCAAATAAGCTGAAAACATGTCCACAAAAGAACAACAGAACATGCAACACAAGGAGCCTACCCTATTGTAACCCATGAACCTTAGTTAATAGTAACATACCCATATTGGCTTACCAGTTGTAACAAGGGAACCACACTAATGCAAGTTGTAAATAATAGGGGAAACTCTGGGTCAGTGTGTGTGCAAGGTAGCACACAGTAACACTTAACTTTCTGCTCAGTTTTTCTGCTAACCTAAAACTGCTCTGTAATAGTTTGCTAGAGCTGCCACAACCATGTACCTGGGTTGCTTCAAACAGAAATTTACTGCCTCGCAGTTATGGAGGCTAGCTGTCCAAAATCAAGGTGTTGGCAGAGCCAGGGTCCCTCAGGGACTCTGGGTAGAGTCCTTCCTTGCCTCTTCCCAGCTTGTGGAGGTGGGTGGCAGTCCTTGACATTCCTTGACTGACAGCTACATCAGTTCTAGCAGCTGACAACCATCTCTAGCCCACTTGAATCACTGTAATGGTGTGAGAGTGCATTCATTCATCCGTCATTGAGTCAGGGTCTGCAGGCCAGACCTCTGCATATGGTGATCACCACCTGCGGAGGTCCGGCCTGCAGATCCTGACTCAATGACGGATGAATGAATGCACTCTCACACCATTACAGTGATTCAAGTGGGCTAGGGATAGTCGTCGGCTGCTTTCAGAGGGCGAAATGCAGCCGATTGACCAAGACTCCCTCTCCATCATTGCATTTATTCAGTATGAATTTTACAACAGAGGTTCTAAGTTAACTCACTTGTGGATAATTAACATGGTTAAGAGTGGTTTCATAAATGATAAAAGCTTTAGGTTCTGGACCAGAGTAAATACTATTAATAGGTAATTCTCCTTTGGTCTCCCCCTGAGAGGGCCACCAAGCACAAAATTTACATGAGTAAACAGTTAGAGTGAAGACAAAGGAATGTGATATAAACAGATTTAAACTGGGAAAGCCTATGATCATCTCTATCTCTTTCCTATGCTAATGTAAATGAGGCAGCTGCTTTCAGCATACCTCATTAAAACCTTTTAGCCTTCCAAAAGGTTTGAGATTACAATCTTTAACTTTCACCAGTATTTTGCCAGCCACCCTGAGTCAATATCAATAAGTCCTCTTAGGCTCTGTCATCACAGAATTATCTTTCCATTGTCTTCCTTCTGCCCATGTCTGTGTCTGGATCCAAATTTACCCTTTCTAAAGAATACCAGTCATTATTGAATTAGGGCTTACCCTAATGCCCTTATCTTAATTTGATCATGTACAAAGACCCCATTTTCAAGTGAGGTCACATTCATAGGTACCAGAAACTTCTACATACCTTTGGAGGAGAGGACACAATTCAACCCATAACATGCTTTAAAAAATAAAGTATATAAATTGAAAAAAAAAATCCTCTTTTTTCCTATGATAGAAGGAAGATAGGAAGAGATATGAAGACATGAATTTCTAGACTTTAGCTTAATTCTCCGGTGTAGATAGAAGACTAGCAATAGCTATAAATTCTAAGACTTGATGGTATTAATAATATGATTTTATTTCATTCTCAGTACTCTGCTGAAGTAGGGGAAACATTTAAGTTGAAAGAAAAAGGATGTCATTCTTTTATAGGACGTGTCTAAAAAGTAAGAACACCTCCAATAGAGGTATCAATGTGTATAAAGCAGCAAATTAAATTTGTAGGGTTGATGACAATTCTTTGTTTCATGGCATTGAGGGAAAGATGTCAGAATTTAAGGAAGAGAGGAATACAGTTTGTGTTTGTGAATTTAGGGAAGAGAGGAATACAGTTTGTGTTTGTGTGCCTTATTACATGAAGACAGTAGCTGGTTAGCTCCTTTGGTTAGAATAGTGTACTAATGCAAAAACAGCCTCAGATTTCCTTCAAAGTCAGAAATGTCGCTCTGTTCCAAGCCATAAGCTGTGATCTGGACTCCAGCCATGTCTCTGCCTGAACAGTTGAAGCAGTGGCACTAGGACAATACAAATTTATTCCTGCCAGAGACCATGGAAACCTGCTGCTCAATATTCATTCTCTCCTTCTCCTTAAATAATTAAACACTAATGTTCTTCACAAGACAATGTGCCAAGTTAATAAACATCCATCTCCATTGACCCCCATGTAGCTGGGGGTTCCAGGAAACTTAATACCACTGGAGTTGTGGTTGGAAGTCTCTGAAAAGAGCTTCAAAACAGACAAAGCTTCATAAGAATTAAGCTCTTTCCTTCTTCCTTCTTAGATGTGGGATACACATGGATACAGTATATGGAAATGTTGCAGCCATGATGGTGGGAGTCTCACTGTAAGGATGATGGAGTAACAGAATGATAGAAGTTTGAGGCACTGATGTCTTCAAGTTCATTACATTTCTCTCTAGCCTTATCTAATCTGGTGGTTAATCCATCCATTGAGTTTTCACTTTCTTTATTGCTTTTTAAATTTTAGCAGTTCTATTTGGTTTTTAAATATATTTATGGTAATTTTGTAAAATCTATTTCCTAGCTCATATTTTCAAGTTCTTTTTGAGGCTTTGTTTCAGCTGTCTGTATCTGCTGATTCTCACACACAGTACCTTATTTCTTTACAGGTTTTGGTGTTGGTGCTGTGAACGGCTAATTTCCTTGGATCCAGAAGCTGGATTTTCTTGGATTCTTAGAAGCTGGCTTGACATTGAAGTCTATCAAAGAGAATTTGCATCTGCTTTTCACAGCATCCTAGAGGTGCTACCAATCTGGGACCACTTTGAATATATTTATCTATTTGTGATTTTTGGTGGCTGCAGAGGTTCTGTGAATTTGGACTAAAAACTCTTGTAATATCTTAGTTGTATATTTTCAGAGGAATTTTTTTTTTTTTTGCCAACACCAAGTCTAGATAGGTAAGTTTCCTGGCTTTACATTTTGCATGTTAGGATTTATTTTTAGTTCATCCTAACTTTTAAATTATAGCCCTTTGGGGTCCCAGGGTTATACAGGTATTTTGCATCAGGCTCTTCACTGGAGTGGGCCCTGGGATTTTAATCCTACCTCTCATGCCTACATCATCTTCAAAGCAGAAGCTCAGGTATTCCACTTTTCAGCAGGAGTCTTCAAGATGAAAGCTAACTTTGCGTTTGTCTGACTCCCAAACTTGTTTTGTTTCTTTGTAGATTTCTTACCTTGGTGCCATTCAGCAATGCATTTTAAAGGAAAAATGTAGTGTTTATTCAACGATGTAGTTATTTCAATCAGAAGGGTTGTTCAGGACACCTAAATTGCCTTACTGACAGAAACAAGAATTTAGCCTTTGATTTTGATGGAAGGTCTTTGTGACTGAACGACTAAACCCACGCAACTCTACAATGGACCTTGGAAAACCACTCATGCTTTACCTCCCTCCATGACAGGTGCCTTACACAAAAACCAAAACAATAAACTGCCAAATTTTTTTTGTAAATTACTAATGTTGGCATTTCTGATATGTTGCCTGTCACAAGTGAAGAACATATTTTTCTAAGTGATTTTCTTGAGGGAAGAGTGGATTACTGTGGTGTGAAGGTTAAGATAACTGGATAAAACTGCTTCAGCTTAAAGATGAACTCTTCAGGACCATTTCAAAATGTTCCAAAGAGAATAAATATCCAGGTTTATAATGACCCTTCAGAGCAGCACTGCGGCTGCCAGGAATAGTTCAGAGCATGTTGAATCCTACAGTTTCCCTCTCTCTTGAGGCTCTGCATTACAGCCATTCACAACTGGAAGAGCACGATTTATTCAGCCCTCAAAATTATGAGAACCAAAATGGATTGAGCTCATTTGAAATGCAGATGTGACTGCACTCTAATTACAATTGCCCCTGTGATTTTTGCTGTGAAGCACAAGCCATCAAACAGAGATGAGAAAAATCTGGGCACAACAGTAAGGGAATATTTTGGTCCTGGATTGAAGTAAGTTTTAAAGTACATGTAAAGAAAAGGGAGAAATATCCCAGGGATAAACTTGGCTGACATCACATTTTTTTCTCTTCTTTGATAAATGTCTTGCTTTGGACCCCATCAAGGTACATCCCTCACTGCACACTGAAGAAGGAGAGGGGAAAGGTTAATTATCCTGTAGACGGTCTCCCACCAAAAAAAGTAAAGGAAACTGGTGAATATTTCTGAAGGATTCCTAGAGACACAAGGAAAAAAGCATTCGCTTAAGTGACAAAGCCACATCTCCTTTTTGGGAAACACGGTCTACTTAAATGAGGTGCCAAAGAGATGATGTCACACCGTCTTTTCCTAAATATACCCACACACATACTGCATCTCACCTTGCACACTCATTGGAGGTCATTTCTGAGATGCACACACATGCCCACACAATATTACTGTTAGAGATATATTCAGGAGGCAATTATAGCATCACTTTTCCTGGGCCTTTTCATAGCATAGTGGAAAGATGGAGTTCAAATTCTTGGGGTTGAAAATTTTGGGCTCACCTACCAGCTCTGATGTCTTGGACAAATTACTACTTAACTTTTCTCCTTGTCAGTTCACTTCTCTACATAACGGCCATAATGATTCCTGTATTATGAAATGTAAGGCAGCATGCATGTAAAAATAAGACACACTAATGTTGGTCAAGATTATCATTAGGCATAAAGCACTATCTATTGATTTATCTGTCATCTCTCATGGCTAAGTGAGTTTTAGAAATGGAATGTAGCATGCAGAATGGGAGAAATCCCATGCCTGGAATACATTGACCCAAAATGCACTATCCTCCTCTTTACTTTTTTTTTTTTTTTTTTTTTTTTAGAGACAGGATGTAGCTATGTTGCCCAGGCTGGAGGGCAATGGTGTGATCATGACTCACTGCAGCCTCAAACTCCTGGGCTCAAGTCATCCTCTTACCTCTGCTTCCTTAGTAACTGGGACTATAGGTGCATGCTACTGCACCCAGCTAATTTTTAAATTTTTCTGTAGAGACTAGTTCTCGCTATGTTGCCCAAGCTGATCTTAAACTCCTGACCTCAAGCCATCCTCCTGCCTTGGTCTCTCAAAGTGCTGAGATTACGGGCATGAGCCTCTGCACCTGGTCCTCTCTTCATCTTTATCCTACTGACACGTCCTGCAGTTACAACGCCCATGCTCTGACATGACAAAAGTGAGAAGACAAAAGTGTTAAGGTCTTTGCTCGGTAGGAGTATAGGATCCTGGAAGGGACTCTGGCATTTGAGGTGGAAACAGGTCCTCAAGCCAGAAACTCATTTAGATTCAATGCCCTTGTGCTTTAGGTATTTCCTCTATTTAAAGTTAGAGTATTCTTGGGTGGATATTTATTAGCAAGGATGATGATGAGGGAGGGTCACTAATGGGAGAAACCTTATGACCAACTTTGCCCAAGAAAAGCCTGAACTAGCCTGTACAAGCACTGTGCCCCTCTGACAGTCAGGGAGCACACCTTAAAGGCAAAGGCCTTACCCTTTGGACTCCATGCCTGACACATGCGACCCCCACCACCTGCTCACAGGTAATTGGACCACGGGTGGGTGTCTTTCCCAGAACTAGCTAATTTATAGGCTAGCTTGTCATCTATAAGGTCAGGAGAGTCAGGCAACTCAATGCCACTTGGATGATGGGCACAAAGTGTATCACTCATATCCTCTCTCAAGGGGTTTGAATGTGAAACAGACACAAGAAAAGTGTATTTATAGGCAGCAGCAGGAGCAATAGGACAATGAAAGAGAGGAGCTGATTCACAACATGAAGGAAACTGGGAGGAACAATGGAGGGCTGTGATGTCCCCGAGGCTGCTGGCAAGCTGCGAAAACTGTTGCTGATCCTGAATGGTGTATCTGCCTTGAACATTTTCAATTCCTTCTATTCCCATGTTGTTTTTAGAATCGTGTTTTAAAGAAAACCGGTCCCTGATCTTGGTGCTTACTATCAGAATGTGTGCTTTTGGTTGTAGCATTTGGTAATAGCAAAACTTTTGGTTGTAGCATTCCGCTTTTCCTAATAACTTAGTTCTTAATAATTTGCTGTGAGAGCTTGAAAATTTGAGAATATATGATGTGTGACATCAGCATGTGAATTACTGAGACTCACAATGTAACACCTTATCAACCTTTGAAGATATTGGTACTCAACATCTTTTTTGAATGTAAATTTTTTAGATTTAACTTTTCCTGGATTAATTTATTAGAAAGTCACCAAATTGATCATTTAGAAAAGAATTAAAAACTACACGGCTTCTTAAATTTTTGGTATGTGCATTAAGAATTGTGTAAGAATTGCTCATAATATCTGCATACCGACCTTCAAAATGACCAAAATCATCTGAATTATGGAAGAAAAAGATTGGACACAGTGGCTCATACCTGTCATCCTAGCACTTTTGGAGGCCGAGGTGGGAGGATTGCTGGAGTTCAAGACCAGCCTGGGCAACATGGTGAAACCCCATCTCTACCAAAAATAGAAAAAACCAGTTGGGCATGGTGGCATGTGCCTGTGGTCCCAGCTACTCAGGAGGCTGAGGTAGGAGGATCACTTGAGCCCAGGACAGAGGTTGCAGTGAGCTGAGATTGTGCCACTGCACTCCAGTCTGAGCAACAGAGTGAGACCTGGTCTAAAAAAATAAATGCATAAATAAATAAAAAAAAATAAATAAGACTTTAACAGACACTTCACCAAAGATGTACAAATGACAAAAAAGCACACAAAAAGATGTTCAGTATCCTATGTCATTACAGAAATGCAGATTAAGGCAATGAGATAACACCACACACCTATGTGAATGGCCTAAATCCAGAACATGGACAGCACCAAATGCTGGGAAGGATGTGGAGCAATAGCAACTCCCAGTCACTGCTAATGGGCATGCAAAATGATATAGTCACTTTGGAAGACCGTTTGGCAGTTTCTTACAAAGCTAAGTCATTTTACCATACAACTCAGAAATCTCACTCCTGAGTAACTGACTTGAAAACTTATGTCCACACAGAAACCTGTACGTGAGTGTTTATAGTAACTTTTTTCATAACCACTAAAAACTGGAAGCAACCAAGACCAAGATATCCTTCAAAACAGATGTACAAACCGTGGTACATCCAAACAATGGAATTATTCAATAATAAAAAAGGAATAAATGTCAATAATATGACTAAAAGAAATAAATGTCAACAATATGATGACTAAAAGTCATATTATGTATTTAGTCATAATATGATGACTAAGTGGTCAAAGGACATTGGGGAAAAAATTAGGAAAATCTGTATAAACGATGGACTTCAGTTAATAGCAATATATGATTGCCTTAGCAATTCTAAGAAATTTATCAAGCTAATATAAAATGTTAATAACAGGATGATGGGGCTCAGGACACACTACTGCGAAATATGGCACATTGGCATTTGAGAAAATGGCAGGAACTGAAAGGTCACACTCACCTTCCCTCCACCCTTCTCCCCGGAGCAAGCCATAAAATAGTGTCAGCAGAAAACACTCAAATTGTTTTTTTTTTTCTGTTTCCACATCACAACAATTAACATAGAAGACTTTTGTGATTCCCAAATATGTATGGATTTCTCCCCACCAGCAAGCAAGTGATTTTGCAGCAGACACCAGCGGGGT
This sequence comes from Sapajus apella, assembly GCF_009761245.1. NCBI lineage: Eukaryota > Metazoa > Chordata > Mammalia > Primates > Cebidae > Sapajus > Sapajus apella. The sequence continues at coordinate 16,526,348 of NW_022436989.1, read as the reverse complement.
GTCCTACAATTTAGTTCCAACACTATCTACCTGGAGATGGCAGCAGATCTAGCAGACTGAGGGCTCATTCCCATGAGACTGTCCCCCACTTTCGATGCCAATAGCAAGTTCAAGGTTGTTTTGCTTGCGCTTTTCAACTATTGGCTGCAAATCAGAGTTCCCAAGACCCCCTCCATGAGTTTGATTAATTTGTTAGGCTTACAGAACTCAGGAAACACTTACTTACATTTACTGGCTTATGATAAAGGATATTACAAAGATGAAGAGATGGATAGAGTGAGGTATGGGGAAAGGGGCACAGAGCTTCCATGCCCTCCCTGAGCATGCAACCCTCCAGGAACCTCCATGTGTTCAGGTATCTGGAAACTCTCCATACCCTGTTCCATGGGCTTTTTATGGAGACTTCATAGGATAGGCTTTACTGAAGTATAAACACCCATGCAGAAATGTGATTGGGGCCGGGCACGGTGGCTTACACCTGTAATCCTAGCACTTTGGAAGGCCTCGGCGGCTGGATCGCCTGAGATCAGGAGTTCAAGAGCAGCCTGGCCAACATGGTGAAACCCTGTCTTTACTAAAAATACAAAAATGAGCCAGGCGTGGTGGCGAGTACCTGTAGTCCCAGCTACTCAGGAAGCTGAGGCAGGAGAATTGCTTGAACCCAGGAGGCAGAGGTTGCAGTGAGCCCAGATGACACCACTCTACTCTAGGCTAGGCAGCAGAGAGAGACTCCCTCTCAAAATAAAAATAAAAAAAGAAATGTGATTGGCCAAAAAGGGTATGATCCAATACTAATAGATGGAGTGGCCAAACCCAACAAGGCCTGTCTGTTCTGACTCCTCTCAGCTTCTCTGTGCCGTGTTCCTTCCTCCGGATCATGGGGCAAGGTCCCTTTTAAAACCTGGGTCTTATGGCCTGCAGTCAGACAAGGTAGGTCTGAGAATTTCTTTATGGCCAGCTCTAAGACAGAGGTGGGGGGAAGATTAGAGATATTTTAGTTTCTATTACCTGTCTTGGGGAGAAATAGCAAGAGATATGGGAGTTCTGAGTCAGAATCACGGATGAAAACCAACATAAATATGTATTTAAAATAGTCTCGACTTTCACCCAAGATGGCCAACTAGGAACAGCTCAGGATTGCAGCTTCCAGTGAAAGCACAGAGGGTGAGTGGATGCCGCATTTCCAGACGGATTTTTATTGCCCACAGACCAGGAGATTCCCAGGCGGAAGAGCCCCATAGGTCACCAGCGCGGCTGTTTTGGCCAGCGCGGCTCTTTGGCCGGCACCCTGGCACAGGGGTTCTCTGTACAAAATACACTGGTCTGGATGTCCTTTTAGCTGGTGACCCTGGAAGGCAGATCACCCATTCATCTGATTTAAAAAGGAACTGAAACAGGGAGCCAGGCCAGGAGATTCCTGGGCAAAAAAAACGCCACAAATTACAGTACCACTGTTTCAGCCAGCACAGTGAGTCACCGGATGGGAAATCACACAGATCCTGGCACCTTTTCAACAGGCGACTAGAACACCTGGGAGAGAGTCGACCATTTAACTAAAAAAAAAAAAAAAAAAAAAAAAGACTCTGAGTCAGGGAGGCGGGTGATCAGGCTTGGCTGGACCCACCCCCACAAAAAAAAAAAAAAAAAACAGCAGTTGAAAACACTCTGGGTTGAGAGTTTCACAGCAAACACAGCTGAACCTGGGATGGTCCAGCTCTGTGGGGGAGGGGCATCTGCCAATACTGAGACACTCCACCACTATGGAGGTAGTCCGCCATGGCTGAGGCAGCCCGCCGTTGCCTAGGCAACCTGCCATTACAGAGAGAGTCTGCCATTACAGAGGTGGGCCACCATTGCCGAGGCAGTTCTAACTACACCCATATAAACAGGACCACAGGGAAGTTCACACAGCAACTGGGCAGAGCCCACAGCAGCTCAGCAAAACCTCTGCAGGCAGACAGTGACAAGGCTGCCTCCTCGCTGGGCAGGGCAGCTCTGAAAAAAAAAGGCAGCAGCACAACGGAAACTCATAAATAAAGCCATAACTCCCTGGGACAGAGCAGCTGGGACCAAAAAAAAAAAAAAAATGGAGTTTATGAGTTCTGCTGCAGCAGACCTAAACGTACCTGCCCAGCAACCCCTAATGAACAATGGAGCTCACAGCTCAGCACGAGCTCCAATAAAGGACAGACTGTCTCCTCAAGCAGCTCCCTGACTCCCATAAGTCCAAAGAGTCACCTCATAAAGGAGAAAACAGACAGACATTTGGCGAGTATCCTTCTGGGACAAAGATAGCAGCAGAAGAAACTGGTAGCAACCCTTACTGTTCTGCAGCTGCTGCGGTGATCCCCAGGCAAGCAGGGCCTGGAGTGGACCTCAGCAGACCTACAGCAGAGGGGCCAGACTGTTAGAAGGAAAACTAAGAAACATAAATAACTTCATCATCCACAAACTGGAAGTTCACCCAGAGACCCAATCTGAAAGTCAGCAACTACAAAGACAACAGGTAGATAAATCCACAAAGATGGGAAGAAACCAGTGCAAAAAGGATGAAAACACCCGAAACCAGAACACCTCTCCCCCTACAAGGGACCACAACTCCTCACCAGCAAGGGAACAAGGCTGGATAGAGAATGAGTGTGACAAAATGACAGAATCAGACTTCAGAAGGTGAGTAATAAGAAACTTCAGTGAGCTAAAAGAACATGTTCTAACCCAATGCAAAGAAACTAAGAACATTGAAAAAAGATTTGACAAAATGCTAACAAGAATGGACAACATAGAGAGGAATATAAGTGAATTGATGGAGCTGAAAAACACAACATGAAAACTTTGCGAAGCATGCACAAGTTTCAAAAGCCGAATTGACCAAGCAGAAGAAAGGATATCAGAGGTTAAAGATCAACTCAGTGAAATAAAACAAGAAGGCAAGAATAGAGAAAAAAGGGTAAAAGGGAATGAACAAAGTTTCCAAGAAATGTGGGACTATGTGAAAAGACCTAATCTACGTTTGATAGGTGTACCTGAATGTGACAAAGAGAATGAATCCAAGCCGGAAATATCTTCAGGATATTATCCAGGAAAACTTCCCCAACCTAGCAAGGCAGGCCAATATTCAAGTCCAGGAAATACAGAGAACACCACAAAGGTATTCCTCAAGAAGAGCAACCCCAAGGCACATAATCGTCAGATTCACCAGGGTGGAAATGAAGGAGAAAATGCTAAGGGGAGCCAGAGAGAAAGGTCAGGTTACCCACAAAGGGAAGCCCATCAGACTCACAGCAGATCTCTCAGCAGAAACCCTACAAACCAGAAGAGAGTGGGGGCCAATATTCAACATCCTTAAAGAAAAGAACTTTCAACCCAGAATCACATATCCAGCCAAATTAAGCTTCATAAGTGAAGGAAAAATAAAATCCTTTGCAAACAAGCAAGTACTCAGAGATTTCATCACCACCAGGCCTACTTTACAAGAGCTCCTGAAAGAGACTCTACACATATAAATGAATAACCAGTACCAGCCACTCCAAAAACATACCAAATGGTAAAGAGCATCAACACAATCAAGAATCTGCATCAACTAATGTGCAAAACAACCAGCTAGCATCAAAATGGCAGTATCAAATTCACACATAACAATATTAACCCTAAATGTAAATGGACTAAATATCCCAATCAAAAGACACAGACTGACAAATTGGATAAAAAGCCAAACCCATCAGTGTGCTGTATCCAGGAAACCCATCTCACATGCAAGGATACACAAAGGCTGAAAATAAAGGGATGGAGGAAGATTTACCAACCAATGAAGAGCAAAAAAAAGCAGGAGTTGCAATTCTCATCTCTGATAAAATAGACTTTAAAGCAACAGAGATCAAAGAGACAAAGAAGGACATTACATAATGGTAAAAGGATCAATGCAATAAGAAGAGCTAACGATCCTAAATATATACGCACCCAATACAGGAGCACCCAGATACATAAGGCAAGTTCTTAATGACTTACAAAGAGACTTAGACTCCCACACAATAATAGTGGGAGACTTTAACACCCCATTGTCAATAGTAGATCAACAAGTCAGAAAATTAACAAGGATATCCTTGTTAATTCAAACCATCATCAGAGATTATTACAAACAACTCTATGCACATAAACTAGTAAACCTGGAAGAAATGGATAAATTCCTGGACACTTGCCTCCTCCCAAGCCTAAACCAGGAAGAAGTCAAAACTCTGAATAGACCAATAACGAGGTCTGAAGTTGAGGCAGCAATTAAGAGCCTACCACCCAAAAAAAGCCCAGGTCCAGATGGGTTCACAGCCAAACTGTACCAGACATACAAAGAGGAGCTGGTACCATTCCTTCTGAAACTATTCCAAATAATCCAAAAAGAGGGAATCCTTCCCAAATCATTTTATGAGACCAACATCATCCTGATACCAAAACCCGGCAGAGACTCAACAAGAAAAGAAAACTTTAGGCCAATATCCATGATGAACGTAGATGCAAAAATCTTCAATAAAATACTGGCAAGCCAATAGCAACAGCACATCAAAAAGCTTATCCACCATGATCAAGTAGACTGCATCCCGGGGATGCAAGGCTGGTTCAACATATGCAAGTCTATAAATGTAATTCACCACATAAACAGAACCAAAGACAAAAACCACCTGATTATCTCAATTGATGCAGAGAAGGCCTTTGACAAAATTCAACAGCCCTTTATGCTAAAAACCCTCAATAAACTAGGTATTGAAGGAACGTATCTCAAAATAATAAAAGCTATTTATGACAAACCAACAGCAAATATCATACTGAATGGGCAAAAACTGGAAGCATTCCCTTTGAAATCTGGCACTAGACAAGGATGCCCTCTCTCACCACTCCTATTCAATATAGTACTGGAAGTTCTAGCCAGAGCAATCAGGCAAGAAAAAGAAATAAAGGATATTCAAATAGGAAAGGGGGAAGTCAAATTGTCTCTATTTGCAGATGACATGATTGTATATCTAGAAGACCCCATTGTCTCAGCCCAAAATCTCCTGAAACTGATAAGCAACTTCAGCAAAGTCTCAGGATACAAAATCAGCATGCAAAAATCACAAGCATTCCTATACACTAATAACAGACTTAAAGAGAGCCAAATCAAGAATGAGCTGCCATTCACTATTGCTACAAAGAGAATAAAATACCTAGGAATACAACTAACAAGGAACATAAAGGACCTCTTCAGGGAGAACTACAAGCCACTGCACAACGAAATAAGAGAGTACACAAACAGATGGAGAAACATTCCATGTTCATGGTTAGTAAAAATCAATATCGTGAAAATGGCCATACTGCCCAAAGTAATTTACAGATTCAATGCTATCCCCATCAAGCTACCAATGACCTTCTTCAAAGAACTGGAAAAAAACACCTTAAACTTCATGTGGAACCAAAAGAGAGCCTGCATAGCCAAGTCAATTCTAAGCAAAAAGAACAAAGTGGGAGGGATCACACTACCGGACTTCAAACTATACTACAAGCCTACAGTAATCAAAACAGCATGGTACTGGTACCAAAACAGAGATATAGACCAATGGAACAGAACAGAGGCCTCCGAGGCAACACAACATATCTACAACCATCTGATCTTTGACAAACCTGGCAAAAACAAGCAATGGGGAAAGGATTCCCTGTTTAATAAATGGTGTTGGGAAAACTGGCTAGCCATGTGCAGAAAGCAGAAACTGGATTCCTTCCTGACACCTTACACTAAAATTAACTCCAGATGGATTGAAGACTTAAATATAAGACCTAACATCATAAAAACCCTAGAAGAAAATCTAGGCAAAACCATCCAGGACATAGTCATAGGCAAGGATTTCATGACCAAAACACCAAAAGCATTGGCAACAAAAGCCAAAATAGACAAATGGGACCTAATCAAACTCCACAGCTTCTGCACGGCAAAAGAAACAGTCATTAGAGTGAATCGGCAACCAACAGAACGGGAAAAAATTTTTGCAGTCTACCCATCTGACAGCTGATATCCAGAATTTACAAAGAACTAAAACAGATTTACAAGAAAAAACAAACAAGCCCATTCAAAAATGGGCAAAGGATATGAACAGACACTTTACAAAAGAAGACATACATGAGGCCAACAAACACATGAATAAATGCTCATCATCACTGGTCATTAGAGAAATGCAAATCAAAACTACTTTGAGATACCATCTCACACCAGTTCGAATGACGATCATTAAAAAATCTAGAGACAACAGATGCTGGAGAGGATGTGGAGAAATAGGAACACTTTTACATGGTTGGTGGGAGTGTAAATTAGTTCAACCATTGTGGAAGACAGTGTGGCAATTCCTTAAGAACCTAGAAATAGAAATTCCATTTGACCCAGCAATCCATTACTGGGTATATAGCCGAAGGATTATAAATCATTTTACTATAAGGACACATGCACACGAATGTTCATCGCAGCACTGTTTACAATAGCAAAGACCTGGAACCAAACCAAATGCCCACTGATGATAGACTAGACAGGGAAAATGTGGCACATATACACCATGGAATATTATGCAGCCATTAAAAACAATGAGTTCGTGTCCTTTGCAGGGACATGGATGAACCTGGAAACCATCATTCTCAGCAAACTGACACAAGAGCAGAAAATCAAACACCGCATGTTCTCACTCATAGGCAGGTGTTGAACAATGAGAACACATAGACACAGGGAGGGGAGCATCACACACTGGGGTCTGTTGGGGGAAATAGGGGAGGGACAGTGGGGAGTAGGGAGTTGAGGAGAGATAGCATGGGGAGAAATGCCAGATATAGGTGAAGGGGAGGAAGGCAGCAAATCACACTGCCATGTGTGTACCTATGCAACTATCTTACATGTTCTTCAAATGTACCCCAAAACCTAAAATTCAATAAAAAATAAACTAAAATAAAATAGTATCACACCTAAGAAGGATTTTTTGACCTTCTCATAAAGTGGATCATAAGATCGTCATTAAATAGGCACCCTCCCTGTACTGGAGAAAAAGATATCCTTATCTCTCAAGATACAGGAACATGGAGAGGAATCTGAACAAACAGGCCTTGCTGATTTCCCCCGGTTTATTACCATTAGATCATACTTTTTCATCCCATCATACTTACAGTAATTATCTGTCTATCTTTTGTTATAGGGGCCTCAACTGTGAACCTAGCAATAGGTAAGGAAAACATTTTTTCCTTCCCTTACAAGGAGAGGCTGTGGACGGGAAGAGGGGGTGGTACATGGAAACTGTACTGTCTGCTTAATTTCTTTGTAAATTTAAAAGTGTTTTAAGAAATAAAATCTTTTCATTAAAAAAAAAAGAATAAGGTTCTTTTGGAGAGTTTAAGAAAAGAATGAGAAACATTTTAACTCAATTTTTAAAACTCACTGCTTTCTAATTCACTAGTTGTTTATTAATTTATAAAATTATGTTTATATTTAATTTATTAATTTATTTTAATCATAAATAATGTTAACTTATTTCATTGATATCTGATTATTCTGATACCTTTTTCCCTAGAGATCAGAAACTTTTATTGAGTTTCCTTACTCCCCATAACATTGTAGTTTCAATAAGAAACTGTTTCCTCTATTTCCTTCTCTTTTCTCGTTTTCTTAAGCAAGATACAGTTGGGAAAATTGATGGTGCGATTAGGGTCTCATCTAGAGTTGTCATGTTAGAGAAGGATTCTTATTGAATCCAGCGTGACAAGTCACTTTAGATAGCACAAGTTAAGTTTGTTTAGGGTGCCAATCAATACCTAGAAAGCTCTCCCAGGAAAACTGGCTGGTACCTGGATTACAGATGTGAAATGGACCAACACCCTGAACAAACTTGACATTACTGCAGAGGAAACCTGGGGGAAACAGTTTCTAAAACTTAGTTTCCTAGCCTCAGGATGGCAAGTAACAGAAAATATAAAAAAGTCTGAAATCACTTAAGAAAACTTTAAGGCAGACATTAATTTGTGGCCTCAGTAGTTATTCAGTAATATAAAGCTCTAAATATGCAAAAGCAAACTCAAGAAAGCATCTATGGTTAAGTAACAATTTTGCTGCCCCATCTAAGGCCAAATCTAAGGAGATCAGCCTTTTTGTGTGATCAAAAATACAGTTTTTTGAGATTACTATGATTACAGATTAAGGAGAGAAGAGAAATAGACAACCAGGAAAAATTGTGAATGACTTTGAAACATAGGAAAAATTAGTGCCCTATCTAGTATACCCTTCTTTAACTTTGATCATCTTGAGCTAGTTCACACTAGGTAGCTAGCTGGATTCCTTTTTTTTCTGAGATGGGATCTTGCTATGTTGCCCAGGCTGGACTTGCACTCCTGGGCTCAAGCAGTCTTTCCTCCTTAACCTCATGAATAGCTGGGACTACAGGCATACACCAGCTGGCCTAGTTGTCAATACAAATGACTCTTGACCACAGACGTGAAAATTAATTCTGTCCAACGGAAGTACAATTAATTTCTTTTCCTCACCACAAAAGAAGCCAGGTTTGCATCTATTGGACAAATTTATATTAACATTGCTGATTGCCTCTGCATGTGTCTGCTCTTGAGGTTTTCCTTTAATTGGTTGTAACGTGTTACTGTTTCTCAGATTAAATAGTGAGCAAAATAAACTCTTTGATACGTGCTCATTTATATTGGTATGAGAGTTATGATTTTACCCTTTAAAACAATGTGGCCTTTTACAATATTATTAAATGGTATGCTAAACAATTGATTTAATATAACCAAAATCGAAGGTTTATCAAACTCTTTATATGCTTAATGACAGAGTTTGGATTGTATTATGCAGAGGTCAGAGGCTAGATTCCAGTGTAGGAGATGAGGGGTGGAGATGAAAAGGGAGGGTGCAATTGCTCAGGGCAAAGGAAAACTGAGCCAAGCCATTTCTCTCTACAGACCAATGTTTGAGAGGCAGGTGGAGGAAGGGAAAGCCGTGAAAGAAACCAACAAGGAATAGTTGGAGAAGTAGGGGGAGAGAAGGAGAGGATTTCCATAAGACGCCAGCGGTCAGCAGAGTCAAATGCTGCAGAGAAAAGGCAGTGCAAAGACTAAACACACCTAAGCACACCCACTGGATTGGACCGTGTGTGGCTCTGGCCAGTGCAGTTCTTGTCAAGTGATGGAGGCAGCCAAGGAATCAGTGATGTGACTGAGAGGTGAGAATTTGAAGGATCAAGTGGGTACATCTTTGAAGAAGGCTTTAATTTGAGAGGAAGGACTTAGTTAAGAGGTGGCTGAAGATGGAGAGAGGGGATTATTAATGGGTGGAGAACCTAGTGGTTGTTGGAAAAAAGGATCTGGAACTCAGGAGCAGCCCACTGGTCTGGGGCAGGAGGAAGGACCCTAGTGCTCTGACCTGGGGGGAGGAGAGAGGGTGGACAGGGACAGACATAAGCTTGTCAGTCAGGATATGGGCAGCATAGAAGAAATTTAGAATCACTGGTCTCAACTTTCTGGATGAAGTCAGTGACAAATAGTAAGGTGAGAACTCACCAGGGAGCTTAAGGTGAGGGGGACATTCAGAGCTGTCATTGAGAGGGAACTGAGAAAGAATGGCTGAGAACAAATAGAGAGAGCACGGAGCAGCCCTGCGGGCCTCCCCGAGGATGCAATTTGCAATGGATCTGGTACGCATGGTCCTGAGATATTTTCCAGCAGAGACCAACCACTCAGGAGAGGGCCACAGATGACACACAATGGAATTGATTTTCCAGGGCTGAGGTTTACTGAGGCAAGGGCAGAAAAAAAACTTGCATGGCCAGAACAAACTGGAACTTTGAAAGATCCTGGAAGGGAAAGGTAAACTGTGGCAACTGCAGGTGTTCTGTAATGATTTGTGGCATCTGTCCTCTATGACAAAGAGTTCAGAGTGGACGAGTCCCCCTCAGAATGTGGGTTAGTTTGCTGAAGAGTAGAAACTAGGTCATGGGTCATCTGATCTGTGTAGCCTTAGGAAAATCACTTAACCTCTCTGATCAAAGTTGCCTCATCTGTCTAATGAGAGCACTGAGTCAGATCATTCCCTGGGTTTCCTCTAGCAAGTACCATAATGTTTGTGTCCAGTGGACTGTTTAGGGATGAGCTGTCAATATCTGAGGTCCTCTACCACCTTTCTTACTGGAAAACTACCATACTTCCTCAATAATCCTTGGTCTTTCCAGAAAGTTCTATCATCCATCCACCCATCCAGTTTTATATGGATTTAATAAACAAGTTGTGAATGCTCTAGGCTCCATCTACACTTCCAAGACCAGATTGTCCTAGTGGGTGGCAGTGGGGCCAATGGTCAGAGCAGAGGTTCCCTCCACCTTGTCTGCCTGGCTAATCATTTCACATCCTTGCAGAGGCTGGTGTGGATCAGCCAATTAGATGACCTCCTGCAGTGCAATCAGCTTTGTTTTCAATAAGCAAACACATTAATGCCTATTGATCTCATCTGCTCTTTCCCTTGTAATATTATAACTTAAAAAATTATGATTAAGTATACATAACATAAAACTGACCACACTGAATATTTTAATTGTACAGTTAGGTGGTATTAAGTACATTGACATTGTTGTGCAATCATCACCACCATCTATCTTCAGACCTTTTTAATTATCTTGAAATGAAACTCTACTAATGAAACAATAACTCCCAATGCCCTCTTCCCATAGCCCCAGCAACCACTATTTTACTTTCCACTTCTATGAATTTGAGGCTACTTGTCTACGCTATGAATTTGAATTCCACTTGTCTCAGATAACTAGGACCATATAATATTTGTCCCTTTGTGTCTGGCTTATTTCGTTTAGCATAATATCCTCAATAAATCCATATCATAACATGTGCCAAAATTTCCTTTCTTTTTAAAGTGAATAATATTTTATAATATGGAGAAATCTCAGTTCATTTATTCTTCTGTAGATAGACATCCGGGTTGATTCTAGCTTTTGGATATTGTGAGTAATGCTGCTGACACAGTTTGGCTCTGTGTCCCTACCCAAATCTCATGTCGAATTATAATCCCCATGTGTTGGAGGTGGGGCCTGGCAGGAGGTGATTGGATCATGGGGTGGTTTCTAGTGGTTTAGCACCATTCCCTAGTGCTGTCTCATGATAGAGTTCTCATGAGATCTGGTTGTTTAAATGGTGTGGCACTTCCCTCCTGTCCTCTCTCTCTCTCCTGCTCCTCCACGGTGAGATGTGCTTGTTTCTCCTTCGCCTTCCATCATGATTGTAAGTTTCCTGAGGCCTCCCAGTCATGCTTCTTGTTAAGCCTTTGGAACTGTGAGCCAATTAAACCTTTTCTCATAAATTACTCAGTCTTGGGTAAATCTTTATAGTAGTGTGAAAAGGGACTAATACAGCTGCTGTGAGCCTTAAACATTTTTAAATGGATACCCATGAAATAAAAAGGAGAGAAATGTAGAATCATGAGATTTGGATATCAGAGAGACAAGAACTGCTTGCATCTATGAATCAGTAGAAAGAGGGTGTCCAGGTCAGACTACATTGACTATTTGGCTAGAAGAGAGCTTGCTCCCTGGCTGTTTGGCTTAGGGAGAGTTTGTTTCCTCACCTTGGTCTTTCAGGGTTGGGAGAGTGAGCTGCAAGACTGCCCAGCTGGCACTCTTCCTGAATGTGCAAGAATGGATTTCTCTCTGCATTCAAGGAGGCTATGCAGAAATAGGGACCTCTCAATCCTTGTGCTTTGAGGGACCATATCTTCTTCCCTCCTCTAGAAACTCTGTGTCCACATAGGCAGCATTGTGTGCTGCGGGCGGTGAGAGGTTAGAAAGTCTGTCAACTGATTGACTGGATGACTGATGTGTTCACTCACTGACTAGAACTGATGCCCTTGGGGTTCTAAGGCACAGAGGTGCAAGGCAAGGTTCATACCTTGCCTTGCGCCTCTGTGGTTCATAGGAGGACAAGGTTCATAGGAGCACAAGGTTCATTGCACCTTGAGGGTTCATAGGAGCCCTCAGTTGATAGCCAGGAGAAGAAAAAGGAGGATCTGAGAGACAATTAAGCACTCAGGTGATGCCTCCTCTAATTATTGATATTTTCTATTTGCTACCTACATTCATTGCAATTGACTTTTGAGAAGGGGATGTCATATGTATTTGGGTTCTTAGTGTCTACAGATGATCATAAAATGCCTTCCATGAAATCTTTCTATGAAAGATTCTTTGCAAATTTGAGTTAATCATAGATGCTTGAGACAAGACACAGAAAGGACTAACCATAAAAGAAAAATAACTGGTAAATTGGACTTCACTACAATTAAAACTTTCTGCCTATTCAAATATGCCATTAAGAAAATTAATATAGAAACCACAAACAGGGAAAACTATTTGCAGAGCACATATCTGAAAAAAAGTTTATATTGGGAATATGTTATTAATAAAATAATAAAAAGATAATTCAATTTTTAAATGAACAAAAGACTTGAGCAGGTACTTCACAAAAGAACATGTGTAATGGACAACAAACACAAGAAAATATGCTCACATTATTAGTTATCAAGAAAATGCAAATTAAAGCCACCATGAGATTCTACTATTCACACACTAGAGGCTAAAATTAAAAAAAAAAAAAGACAATACTAAATTTTAGTCAGGATGTGGAACAACAGGAATTCTCATAGACGATGATAGAAAAGTCGAAAGGCATAACCACTTTGGGGAACTGTGTAGTGGTTTCTAGTAAATTTAACCAGACAACTTCCTTGTGCCCTAGCAATTCCACTCCTAGGTATTTGCCCAAGAGATATAAAAACAAAAAAGACTAGCACAAACATATTCATAAGAGCCTTATTGATGATAATCCCAAATTGGAAACAGACCAAATGTTCATCAACAGTAGAATAGATTTTTAAATTGTGGCATAGTCACACACTAGAATAAACAAATGAATACACAAATGAATACATTCTGTTTGATTCCATTTACGAAGTTTAAAATCAGACAAAACTAAACTATGGCAATTGATGTCAGAAAACGTTGCCTTTGGGTCAAAGGGTGGTAAATGGACTGAAAAGGTGAATGAGAGAACTTTCTAGAGTGGTGGAAATGTTCTGTGGTTTTTCCTTGCATACACAATTGTCAGAACGCATTGAACTGATCCCTTAAGATCTTTTTATGTTTTTGTATGCTAATCATGTTGAAAGGAAGAAAGGGAGGAGGGAAGGGAAAAGGGAGAGAGGGAGGGAGGAAAGGAGGAGGAAAGGAAAGAAGGGAAAAAGGAGAGAGGGAAGGAGGAAGAAAGGAAAGAATAAGGAAGGAAAGAAGGAAAAAGGAAGGAAGAGAAAGAATGAAAGAAGGAAGGCAGGCATATAGTCTGGTTAAAGAGTTTTGAGGAAATGCTTATGCCTAGAACATGGGTGCTGTGTGGGAAAGGGGTAGGAAAGGAGGCCAGCCCTTGCTTATACAGACCAAGCTGACAATTTTTTTTTTTTTTTCTGCAGGCAGAGAGGATACCTGAGTAATTCTGTGAAGGTGAATTACATTCGTGCCTTGGAAAGGCTACCTTGATGATAGATGAGATTTGGGGAGTTGGACATCTGCTGTGACCAGAGGGCTGTTACAGAAGGGAATTTGGAGATTCCAGTTGGTTACAGGGGCACATGCAATGTTATTTTTAACCTCCCTTACAGGAGGGACTGGCATTTCTCTGGTTGCTAGGGAAATTGTGTTCTGAACTGTTACACATTGGTTCCTAATTTTAAAAGTCTTAGGGAAAACTAGAAAACTTTATGAGCCAGTACCAGTGTGTTGTGCTAGGACTGTGCACCTGCTAAAACGTGGCTATTTTTCTCTTAATGTACTCATGGGCAACTGTCACCATAGCAACAACAATGCGGGACCTTGCTGGTTCATAGCGGAGGATTCCTGTTGGTTTAGTGATGGAGGCCAGTCCAGAAGCCTGTTCAGGATTGAAGGAAGGTGATGGATTAGGTGGGATACACTGGCAGCCACTGGATGTGCAAGGCACAGGGTGGGAAGGTGTGGGCAGAGGGTAATCCGGCAGGAGGAACATAGGATTTCTCACAGCCCACTGGGCTCATCATTACTATTGGGCAAATTCCCACATTCCTTCAGCATTAGGCTAAAGTTTAATGTGACATCCTACAAGTGGCACTAAGAGAAGAATCCCGAATTGCCCGCTGACTTTGGAGTCAGACCTTGGTCAAGTTAGCAGAGCACCAAGGTATAGCTTGGGGGGTCTGGCTTCCCCATCATCCATCAGCACTGTTTTCCAGCAAAAGGAACTCGCTGCCCAATGTGCTGGAAGCCAGTACTATGACACCAGGGTTTTAAGAAAACAAAAGCTTTATGTCAAAAGTCAACTCACAAGGAGGCAAGAGTCAAGCTCAAATCTGGTTCCCCAGGCTGACTTCAAGGCAGTATTTTATTAGAAAAGGTTCAGGGGGCAGATTCTGGGATTAGACAGGGATTGGTGGAAGGAAAGGGGAGGGCTGAAAAGTCTTGGGCATGCGCAGTAACGTCTCCCTGTTGCCTCATGGGTCCCACGTGCAAATTCAGAGCGAGTTAGAATAGAACATGCGGTGGAAATTCGGGCTCTGACGTCAGCAACCTCGTTTTGCAAAAGCTCCAGTTGGCCACCTTGGTTCCAACTGAGTTCAGCTGGCCTTTCTTAATCTCACAAGCAGAGGGAGTTTCAGTGTTTCAGCAAGTTAGTTTTTTTCTTATCTACTATCCTGCAAACACGAGAATTTCTGTAAGCTCCTGGTTTCTTACTCTTTGGGGCACAGTTTCCGTTTCAACTTTTCAGCAAGTTGTTTCCTGTCTGCTGCCCTGTAAGCCCAAGAATTTAGTCATTGGTTTCTTTAATGGTTTGGGGCAGGGTGTCAGCACCCACTAGTAGTGTGGACAACTGACGTTAATCTTACGTGAAGTGCCAATAAGACGCAGCTTAGCCGACTCGCTCCATAGACAATGGACTGCACTGTCTCTGGTACAGCCCAGGCCTGTGTCTTGGTATCCCTGACCATTTCAACCCCCATTTTAGTTTTCTTTCCTCCTCACTGCCAGAAAGCCATTTTAGGCAGCTTGTGGGTGCCTTTCAGAAGCAATGTGTGTGTGAGAGATGAAGGAGGGCTTCCCTTTGTTTTGGCTTTAAACCTGTCTGTGTAAGTGAGACTGAGTGGAAAACCCCTGCTCCTCTCTCCAGCACTCCCCAAGGCAGGCAGCCACAACCTCCTCAATTGCAGATCAGAAGGGGGCCTTTGGAAATTATCCAGACCAATGAATCTCTTCATTTTTCTCCCCTGCCACATCACACATGATGGATGAAGTCCACATGCTTGACAGATTCCATGTATGCACTTATTTCGATGGAACAGCCAAAAACATTGTGTGAGGAAATAATTGTCCTCAGAAAAGGAAATAACAGCCCCTCGGCATGGGGTGGAGGCCCCTGAGTGTACTCTGCCATGACAACCCTTCCTTCCCACTCAGGATGTATTTTGAATGCAGGTAAGTTAGCATGAATTTATCTTGTACTAATCTCCAATCAACTCAAGTTGTTTTGCAGCATGAACTCATCCATACATCTTCCCCAGGACGGATAAATCACGGTGCCCCAGCAGCTCCTCTTCACCTCCCGGCTAACACCTGCTGCTGGCCCTGCAATTCTTTGGAGCCCCGTGAGTTGACTGTTCCGTCCTCAGCTTCCATACCACAACTTAACGCTGTTGAAAGAGATGGACAAGGGGATCCTGGTAATCTCTAGATGTGTGCAGCATTGATTGGTAGGAATAAGAGGTTTCTGTTTCTGTGCTCCACCCCTTCCTTTAGAATGTTGACTTTTGGCACCTGCCTCAATATTTGTATCAGAAAAATCGAGGTGTGGACATCAGCTTCCTACACATTTCCCCCAGCATCCTAGAGAGCACAAGTGAGAAAGGTAGAGACATGCCCCTCAGCACAGGCACTCACATCCCCTTCAAAGCCCTCCATGGGCTCTCAACACACTCGGAGACAGGAGCTCTCCCTGGAACTACCCTCCACATGGTTATTCTCTCAGGAGGTGGGGGGGAGGGAGCTCTCCCTGGGAAAGGAGGATCAGAATCTTCTTCTAGCAAGAAGGTGGGGGAAGAGCATTATGTGTAATAGAGACTGCACAGTCCACTCCCCCCTGCCCCGTAATTATCAGAGTCCTGCTCTACGGACTAGCAGGGGTCAGCTCCAGAGTGACATTTTTTTTCCACCTGTGCTACTGTCTGGAAAACTGTGAAGTCCAGGACTATGCGGAGAATGTCAGCCAGGATAGTGCCCAGTGTAGAGTGTTTCTTTACAGAAGTTCAAGACTGCTAGGCTGGGTGCAGGGGCTAATGCCTGTAATCCCAGTACTTTGAGAGGCAGGCAGATCACATAAGGCCAGGAGTTTGAGACCAGCCTGGCCAACATGGTGAAACCCCGTCTCTACTAAAAATACAAAAAAAAAAAAAAATTAGCTGTGGGTGATGGTGGCACCAGTAGTCCCAGCTACTGGGAGGCTAAGGCAGAATTACTTGAATCCGGGAGGTGGAGGTTGCAGTGAGCGAAGATCACGCCACTGTACTCAAGCCTGGGCAACAGAGCGAGACTCCATCTCACATTACAGAAAAAAAAAAAAAAAAGACTGTTAGCCATCTAGGAGGAGGTGGAAGGGATCACTGCAATCTGCCCAAGGTGACCATGTGTTAGTTGTGACCCTGGAGGGATAATTCCATCAATTTGAATAGGACTAGTATATGTCCATTATCACCACCATCATCATCCTCCCAATTCTTCCTGGGAAGATCATCCCTATGATCCCACAAACCTGTCGGTGAAGGTTCCTGGCAGTGGGGTTGGTCCAGAACAGAATTAAACTTGAATTTGATGGATTTAAGCCAATTTCTCTCAAGTCTCATGCAGAAAACAAGCCTTCATGTATTGTTTTGTATTTTGCTTTTTGTTGTCCTCATCTTTCCAGAGTTGAAATATCATGGAGACCCTCTTCCCAGGGAAAGAAAGGGGGAAATTTGACCGCTGGAAAGAGTGAGAGTGAGATCTCCCGACTTTGCATTCCTGAAGACTGCTTGGGCCTGGTGAGACAGGCATGTTTTGTTTGGATGCTAAATTAAGTGGAGAGGAGACCTTATGATGTGAATTTGGCAGAGGAATAAATCAAATAAAACAATAAGGCAAGCAGTTATCCAAACAAAATGGGCTTACAACCCTGGATATTAATGAGGCTTTTACTTTAAACAGATATGTTTAACCAAGCAGCATGAATCCATATTGGGAACTGGAGGAATTATGCAGATTGTGTTGGAATCCTGCCCAAAAGAGGTTTGACTATGTTATCTTGTGCTAACAGGAGCGCCCAGGGAGCAAGAGAAGCCCTGAGACAGTGGCAAGGGACACTGTGGGGCCGCAGTGTAAGTAACCTGTGTCCTCCCTCCCTCTTCAAATGAGAGCTGGGGTCCTGGAATTGGATCCCAGACATCAGCACCCTGAAATCCATGAGGTAAGATGAGGTGGGCTGGAAAGGCCTCAAGGGAGGAGAGGAGGCGGGACAGGAGGGATAGGGATGCAGGCTCTAGGAGGAGGGAGATGCTTCAGCATCATCCAGCCCATAGCTGTCTATCTCCTTCTCAAAATGAGATGCTAATGGCAGGGTAAGAGGATCGCTGAGAGAGAGGAAAAAGAGTACAAAGCTGTATAAGCCATAATGCCTGGCCCTCCCCAGACCTATTCTCAGAGGACAACATGGGATTCTCAGTGACAGCACTTAGGATGCAGGGAGGGTCTTTGTGCTTGTCATAAAGTGCTTATAGGCAGTGCTGTTTCAGGGGGAAAACATGCTTGAACAACTTCCTGGAATTTCCTGGAATTTCCTTCTCAGAATAAGTATGACAGATTGGCATTTTAGAATCTTGTGTTTGACAGTATGACACAAACAGATAAAACACAATGATGGAATCAAATAATAAAATAGGCTATGACTATGCATTTTCCCTCACCTATGTAGTAATAGAAACTATATTATCTCAGGTGCTTTTTAAGAACATTGCTAAATTGCCTTCCATTTTTCCTGGGGTGGCACTTGGTGGTTAGTACTGGGAGGAGCACAGGGAGGGTGGGCAGAGGTGGGAGCAGAGTCTAGCACCTATAGCTCTGACACCTGTCACTCACTTGCTATGGGGGTGAGGAGGTTGGGAGAGTAGGTTTTACCACCAAAAAAGCTTTTTTAAAAAGTGTATAATCCATTGAGTTTTAGTATAGTCACAGAGTTGTTCAATTATCACCAAAACCAATTTTAGAACATTTTCACAATCTTCCGGAGAAATCCAATATTCTAGAGCAACAACTCCCCATTTTCCCTGAACACTGCCATCTCCACCCCAGCCTAACCCTAGGCAACCACTAATTGACTTTTTTGTCTCTATAGATTTCTGGACATTTTGTATAAATGGCATCATACAATAAGTGCCCTTTCGTGTGACTATCTTCTTTTACTCAGCATGTTTCCAAGCTTCCTATAATATCTTTTTGTTTAGATGCATCCAGGAGGGATGGTCATGGTGGACCTGAAAGACCTGAACAGAGAGCCTTTGTGAGGAGCTGAGCTGAGCTGAACTGGCATTTGGAAGCAGAGCCTCAGGGAGACCCAGTTCTGATGGAATTGAGAGAGGGCGACGTGGGAGTTGGTATAAGGAAAGTCTTGTAGCAGAGGGCACTGTGACAGGTGCTCTCAAAAGGACCTTCAGCCTGAGAAGTTTAAGAGTTAAAGAAAGGAAAGAAACATGAAATGTGGCTTGACAGTTAAAGACAGATTTATTTTAGAGAAAATAAACCTGAGAGGGGCTTCTGGCTGATTTCAGTCAGGAGTGCTTGCTATTACAGACTAAGAGTACATGTTAGTTTTAGGGTGAGGGGGCTTATTGCAAGCTTGGAATATTTCTGTGTGAGGGAGAAGTTTTATGGTGGGATTGGAACGTCTCCAGGAGGAGGGGAGGTTATCTTGGGGATGACATCTTTCCAGCTGGAGGGGTGTTATCTTAGAGATGGCGTTTTCCCAGCTGGAGTGGGGTTATCTCAGGGCTAGCATGTCTCTGGTCGGGGAGGAGTTTGAAATGTTTCTGGTTGGAGATGTTATTTGTGGTTTAAGGTCATGCAGACCTTAGCCATTAGGCTGATGCCCTTTGGATTTGGGCGGTTTTTGATTAAGGTAAACCTTAGAATGAGGAGCTTGTCCAAGATGGTGATGCTTCTGCTCTGCTGAGAAGCAGCCTGGAGGCAGGTGGGAGCACTGTGGGTCCAGTTCTGGTGGTCTTTAAGAACAATCCACTAGGGATTTTCATTGGACAAATCACAGGGATGTGGGCTCGTTGGAACCTTAGATTTAAAAAGTCTAAGTAGACTTTAAAAGATCATCCATTCCAACTCCTTCATTTTACAGAGGGGGAAACGGAGACCCAGAACGATGAGGATTCCTGCCTATGTTTAGAAGGAATAAAATATATATTTAGTTCCCAATCAAACGGGGCAAAAATTGTTAACATCCATGTGTTCTCCTTTCCCCCTCCCTAAGACAGAGAAGGTAGCAGGTCAGCCCTCCCTGTTTCCTGGCCCATAACTGCTTCATCCACCAAAGGGGCTTGCGGTGCTTTATTAAAATGGCTACAAGTCCTCTGGCACTCCTTCATGGAGAAGCAGCCTGGGAGGCAGGTGGGAGCACTGTGGGTCCAGTTCTGGTGGTCTTTAAGAACAATCCACTAGGGATTTTCATTGGACAAATCACAGAGATGTGGGCTCGGTGGAACCTTAGATTTAAAAAGTCTAAGTAGACTTTTTTTTACAAGTCCTCTGGCACTCCTTCATGGAGAAGTGGGGTGTATGTGCCTTCTCTAGGCATTGGATGGGCTTGTGCTGGTTTTCACCTGTGATCAGAGCATGGCTTGGAAGCCCAGGCCCTCCAGGAAGTCCCTGTCTAGGTGCCCCTGTCAACAGCCCTCACTGAGCTGGGCTTTTCAGTCTACCCAGCCTGGGTACCAGATGTGGGGAAGTTTCCGGCAGGGAAGCCTTCAGCCCATGCCAATGAATTCTTCCCAGCTGAGGCCCAGACATCAGGAGCAGAGACAAGCCATCCTCATGCCCTGTGTCAGCCTGAAATAAGCGAAAGGATTGGAATCCGCTTTAGAGGTTTTATTCAAGCAAAAAGCTGGAAAAATGTTTTCCATTCAGAAAACAAGGATTCCACAGAAATGGAGCTAGTGCTTTGAAGTCCAAAGTTAAGATCCTGCTTATGTAGGAGGAAAACAAAGAAATTTAACAGGATTATGACATTTTCTATACAAGCCTGGTTTATGAGTTCTAACAATTTATAGTTTTTTTTTCTTTTCCGTATGGCTTGCTTTCATTTATTTTCTAACTTAAAGGAATATATTTAACATAGTCACGAAGTCTGAATTATTTATTTTCTCACCTATTTACATTCCAAACTCACAGCATCAGTGAGCATTAGGAACTGGTGTTTGGCAATGCTATATTTTGGGATGACCGGCTACATAGCAATAATAACTGGGATAGGTCTCAAGGTGCAGCTGCTTGGGCAATAATAGTATAAATTGACTCAGTGTTTTTGGAGATAGAGGGAATTTTGGTGGTACTCTGAAGAATCATAGATAAATTCTACACACAAAGGTGTTAATGAACAAGAACATGGGAAAATTGCATGATGCTGAGGTTTGGAGTGTAGATCCCGTCACCCCAGTAATAAGTATGGTACCTGATAGGCAGTTTCATTAGCCCATCCCCGCTCCCTCCACTCTCTGGTAGTCCACAGTGTCTATTTTTCCTATATTGTCCATGATATACCACTTGTCTGATACAAGGCAGCTGTGCTGTGAAAGATAAATATGGAGACCTTGATGCAAAAAAAAAAAAAAAAAGGTGGGGGGAATACAGAAGAGTGTTGATGGAAAAACCAGAACACAGAATTCTACATAGGCCTATGTCTATACAGAAAGAGAAACACATGAATCATTGCTTTTGTGTGAACAGTAGCTTTTGGTTGGCGTTTTGGGCTCAACTGCATTCCTCAAAAATACGTATGCTGAGGCCCTGACCTCCAGCTCCTCGAGTATTTGAAGATAGGGTCTTTAAAGAGAAAATTAAGTTAAAAATGAGGTCACTAGGGTGGGCCCTAATCCAATATGACTGGTAGCCTTACAAGAAGAGATTAGGACACAGACACGCACAGAAGGAGCCATGTGAAGACACAGAGAGAAGACGGCCATCTGCAAGCCTAGGAGAAAGACCCTGGAGGAAGCCAACCCTGCCAACACCTTGATCATGAACCTCCAGCCTCCAAGACTGAGAAAATAAAGTCTGCTGTTTAAGCCACCAGTCCGTGATACTTGGTTATAGCAGCCCTAGCAATCTAATACAGCTTGTATTGTAGAATTGTTTTAATTATTGAGATTTAAATTGAGCCAGGAATCCTTAAGGCCCGCAACCTCAGTGATGAGCACTTTTTGTAACCTTACTGCAAAGAGTGGTCAATGGCCTCTTAAGGCATTAGAATAATATTATTGTTTATGAACTTACTTGGGCAGCTTACAAGCCATAGGGGGTTAAATCTAGCAGTCTTTGAAAAATAATACAAGAAAGGCTATGTGCTATCACAAGTACTTTATTATTTCATCTTCTGAAAATCTGCAGAGCATATGTGTGAAATTTTATCTCTATTTAGGGTGTTGTTGCTTCCAAAGGCTCAGCTGCTCTCCTTTAGCTGGTGGGGAGGCAGGGAGGAGGAGGGAATCCACGCAGCTCAACTGTGTTGTGATTTACTTCTCTTCGAATCACATTCCCCCATGGCCTCAGGCTGTGTGTGTGGCATAAAATTAGCCTTATAAGAGGTCCCAATTTTAGGTTTTCTTCGCCTGGGGGGATGTAAACTTTTGATTAATTTTACTCTCCCATTCAATCTGGGCTTCATTCCTCCAAGCACCCAGTTTCCTGTGTGACACAGGGGCACAGAGGGGACTGGAGTTGCCCTGTGGTGTGGAGAGAACAAATATTACTGCATAGATGCCTTAATGCCCACCTACCTATTGAAATGGTCTCAACTGGTAAGTTGACATAAGACAAAACACAAAATCTTCGCAAAAAATGAACTTAGAGGAATCCTGGAAAGGGAAAGACTATTGGGCCTCCAGGAAGTCACTGTAGCCCTGACCATTCACTTTGATCCCTGTTCTGGAGGGTCACTTCCTTTCAGGGCGTAAAATGGATGGTTATCCTTCCCAGGTGTCACTATAGATGTCTGCCACCCCTACTCACTATCGCCTAGGGGGAGGAAGGCTGTGGTGTCATTTTGTGTCCTCGGCATGCTGCTGGCAACACAGCATTCATTGAATGAGTGAATGTGTTTTTGAACTGAACTGGAGTCCACTTGCTCAGAACAGCAAAGCCAAACACTGACATTGAGATTACAGTCAGAGAAGGGGAGGCATTTTTTGCAGGGTGCCAAGCAAGGAGAATCAGGGAGCTGGCACTTAAAACCCAAACTCCCAGATGGCTTACAAGTAAGGGCTTTTAATGGCAAGGAGGCAGAGGTTACAGGCAAAGTCATAAATCTATACATCACTCTGACCTAAAAAAGCAGGACATCTCGAAGTGGGGACCCACAGGTCAAAGGTGGATTGAAAGATTTTTTGATTTGCGATTAGTTAAGGAAGCAAAGCATTGTCTAAAAATTTGGGATTAGCCTGGGTGCAGTGGCTCACTCCTATAATCCCAGCATGTTGGGAGGCCAAGGTGGGGGATCACTTGAGGCCAGGAGTTCAAGACCAGCCTGGGCAATATAGTGAGACGCCATCTCTATGGAAAATATTTTAACTAATTAGCCAGGCATGGTGGTACATGCCTGCAGTCCTAACTACTTGGGAGGCTGAAGCAGGAAGATTGCTTGAACCCAGGAGTTTGAGGCTGCAGTGAGGTGTGATTGCATCACTGCACTCCAGCCTGGACAACAGAACAAGACTCTGTCTCTTATAAAAAACTTTTTTTTTTTTTTAAATCAGCAGAAAAGAACGTTAGCTCTGGCTTGTAGGTGTGACATCCTCCAGAGCCCTCAGGAAGAAATTTAGAAAAAAGAAAAGCCGGCCGGGCGCGGTGGCTCAAGCCTGTAATCCCAGCACTTTGGGAGGCCGAGGCGGGTGGATCACGAGGTCAAGAGATCGAGACCATCCTGGTCAACATGGTGAAACCCCGTCTCTACTAAAAATACAAAAAAAAATTAGCTGGGCATGGTGGTGCGTGCCTGTAATCCCGGCTACTCAGGAGGCTGAGGCAGGAGAATTGCCTGAACCCAGGGGGCGGAGGTTGCGGTGAGCCGAGATCGTGCCATTGCACTCCAGCCTGGGTAACATGAGTGAAACTCCGTCTCAAAAAAAAAAAAAAAAAAAGAAAAAAGAAAAGCCCTCAGAGTTCAATCCTCTATTTTCTCTTATCTGAGGTCTACATGCCAGCAGATCCATTTGTTTGGGGTCTGGGTTTTTAAAAAGCAATTCAGGGACATATGATCTCTAAGAGGGGTCCCTGCTGTGTCTCAAATGAGTGAATGAACAAATGATTTACTCTATAAGCCCTTACCCAGAGAAACAACAGATATACTCTAAGAATACCTACATGGAATGGGACGAGAGGTATTTTCTCATCCAACTTGGCTGCCGAGCTTAAGTTTGCTTTGTGTATTCACTGTATGGTCTTCCCCAAAAGTCTGCGCTTCCATGAGTGAACGCTTTGTAAATGACACCCCTGCTGCCTGAGCCCACATCTCCATCCTTCGACCCCCAATCATATTTTTCTGTGCTCCACTTCTTTCCTACCCCCAAACCACCTGGGTTGCGCCTCTATCCTCTCAGAGCATGGCAACCTAGTGCAGGATCCACTGTGGCATGGAAATGGGTTTAGGGACAGAAATTTCCAGAGTCAGAGAAGTAACGAAAAGAAAAAGGACAGAAAGGCAGAGCTAGAACTTTGTGAAGAAGCCATAAATGAGCTTGTTTTCATTTCAACGTGTTATAATGGCTACTTTAATTCATTGGATAATGAATACTCAACTGAGAATGCTTTCTAAATTTAATTTTCTGAGCCTCAGTTTCCTCATTAATAAAATAGGGATAAAGCATCAATCTTTCATTAGCTTTGTAGTGATAATTAAATAAGAGAATAGACTCAGAAATATTTTATAAACTATAACTCATTATGTGGCCGGGAACCGTGGCTCACGCCTGTAATCCCAGCACTTTGGGAGGCTGAGGCGGGTAGATCACTTGAGTCCAGGAGTTTGAGACCAGCCTGGCTAACAAGGTGAAAACCTCGTCTCTACTAAAAAATATGAAAATTAGCTGGGTGTGGTGGCATACGCCTGTCATCCCAGCTACCTGGGAGGATGACGCAGGAGGTAGAGGCTACAATGAGCTGGGATCGCACCACTGCAATATAGCCTGGGCAGCAGAGTGAGCCTCCTGTTTCAAAACAAAACAAAACAAAACAAAAAACTATAACTCATTATATAATAATTATTATTCTATAAATATCTCACTACTCTTGATCTTGAGAAAAAAAAAACCTTTATATTATGAATTAACTGGTTGTTTAAAACAAATTGAACTCTTTTCTCCTCCTTCTCTTCCTCATTCTTTTCCCCCAATTGATCTAGAAAACTAACTTTATAATTGTATTATCTACCATCGCTTTGTATTACTGCCCACCTGTTCTCCGGCTGTTTCGCATAGTTGAAATAAGACAGTATATAGGTGAGGCCTGCAAACTGTAAAAGGCTGTACACATTAAGGTGGAATTTTAGCGGCTCTGTGCATTGACTCCAGGAACTAGGAAAAAGCCACTTCAACTGCAGTGCAGCATCACCCAGGGGTGAGCTAGAGACTGACTTAGGACTCAAAGTGAGTGTCGATGTTTTTGGCCATGGAAATGGAGAGCAAGTCCTGAAATTGTTGGGGGTTTAGTAATCCAGCACCTGTGCTTGGTGCTGAGTTTCTGGTAGGAGTATTCACCCATCAGTGGCCTAGCAGATTGAGTCCATAGTCTTGCTGGTCTTGAGATGGCGGGGGACTCACCGCACCTGTGGGGCTTTTCCACTTTACCACTCTGGGTGCCAGATGCTGTCTGCCAGACCATGGAGCAGATGGCCAGGGCTGCGAGGAAGCAGGATATGGGCCTGTGAGAGGGGTGTGTGTGGAGATTTGCAGCTCACACGGGAAGTCCAGACCTGCAAACCCAAGAGGCCAAGTGCAGATGTGAAGAGGGTGGAGGAGTCGCCTCATCCCTTCAAGACACGAGTGGCAAAATTCTACCCAAAAATCAAAAAAGAGCTTTGACCTTTTTGCACAGGCAAAAATGATGTCATTCAATTCCAGGAGAGGATGAGTATGTGGCAAGGAAGAGGAGCTGGGCAGCAGGAAACAGATGGTGGGTTAGGCAATCCTCCCTTCAAGGCCTGAGTGGCAAAATTCTACCCAAGAATCAAAAAGGAGCTCTGACCTTTCTGCATAAGCAGAAGTGATGGAATTCAATTGCAGGAAGAGATGAGTATGTGGGTTGATGGCCACTGCCACTCAGGATGGTAGTTGCAAAGTTGTAGCCAATCTGAGTTCACGGCTTCAGTAGCCCCTGCAGACATAATGAGAAGTGTCATCGTCAGAGCCAGAAGAGATGTGGGGACGAAGCAAACCTTTGGTGTCCATCTGTCATAGGCCAATCTGGGGACAGAAAGGAAGTAGCATGCAAAGGCAGTTCATGGTGCCATGAAAGGCGGCACAAAGAGCTTGGGGCCAAAGTTGGAGACAGCGTTCAGGGAATTAGTGCACTGTAGGTTTTTAAATATAGGTTTCATTATTATTATTTAAATATAGTAAAGCCAACAGATTGGAAAATATCTGCTATTGAAAAGATAGTTTGTTTCTCATAGATCCAGGAAGAGAGAGCATTCTGTGCCGTGCCACCTGGGGAAGCACTGGGGTTGGTCAGGAGCAGAGGGAGGGGAGGGCCTGTGAGCAAGAACCTTTATTGTGGTTTCTATAGGAAGGAACTGGCAAGGGCAAACAAGGTTAGGCTTGGCTGGTTTGAATAATTTCAGCATGCTCTGGGGCATGGAGAGGCAGGTGGATAGTGGCCAGATCATGACAGCTCTCAGGGGAGACGGGTTGGTGGGGGCTCTGGATGGGTTGGTTTGCATATGAAAGACACTTGCAGTTGGTCCTGTACTCTCTCTAGGAATTGGTTAATCTGGGAAGAGCAGTCGCTCTAGGGTCCACAAGGTCCTAAAATGTCAAAGCCTCAGAATAAAGAAAATAAAAGATGCAGTTACTACAGTGAGACTACAAAATTTTGTTTAGGGGCAATAAGGAGAAATCCTGGAGAAAGCTGGCAGGGAGGAAATAACAGAAAGAGTGTGGCCAGAGTGAAGTCGTGGCTCAGCCGCTGTGTCTGCCTCCCTACCCAACAAGGGTGGCCCCTCTCATGAGGCCTGCATGCCCTCTCAGCCAGCCACGTGCAGCGCAGCCGGCTGTGATTCGTCCGGGACTGCTGTTCAGATGCAGAATGGGTGGAGGCAGGACATTTTTATGCAGCCATTTGATTAAATGACCATTACTGAATATAAACACATTTTTTGTTGTTGTTAGTAAGATTCCAAACTCATGTGAAGGTCATTTTGTGTATAAGTGAATCATCAGTTTCTGCAATAATTTTTTAATTTTTTAAAACTAGAATCAGTATATAATTTATGAAATTTTATAGTTAGCAGTACCCTAAACTTTACATCATCCAAGCCTGTCTTTTTATGTATGAGGAAGCTAAAGCTCAGAGAGATCATGTGTAGTGCTGTTAACAGGAAAAACAAACTCTGTGAAGTGTTTGATTCTGAGCCAATATGAGTGACCATGACCCAGTGAAAATACAATCCCGAGAAGCCTTCAGTAAGTGGTTCTTGTGGTGGTCAGATTACAGTTGATTTTACACATTTTAGGGAGGCAGAAGTCAGGCAAAATCATAAATCAGTATATGGAGGGTGGCCAGGCGCAGTGGCACATGCCTGTAATCCCAGCACTTTGGGAGGCCAAGGCAGGTGGATCCAGTTTCATGTATTCTTATATAAGAAACAGAATATAGACTAATACAACTGGTTACTAAAGCTGAATTTCTACATCTCTATGAGCCAGAAGTTCCATTTGTAGGTACAGACCCAATAGAAATGCATACAAATGTGCATCAAAATGCATGTAAAAGAATGTTCAAAGCAACATGTTTCATAACGGTGCAGACCTGAAAACTACTTAAATGTGCATCCACAATAGAATAGATAAGTCCCCTGTGGTGCAGTCCCCCAGTGCACTACCCAGCATCAAGGACAACAAACTGCACCCACCGACAGCAGGACTGACCCTCACAAACACAATATTGAGCCAACAAGCCACACACGAGAGTCATATAAAGAACAAAAGCAGGTGAGACCAACCCAGGGTGTTGGAAAGCAGGATGAAGCAAGGCTACCCTTGCTGGGAAAGGCGCCGGTGACTGTGGGCTGGGGGGCACCCGGGTGGACTTCTGCTTCTTGGTTTCTTGACGTAGGTGCTAGCAACTACACAGGCAACTCTGTTGATGAAATTTACCAAGCTGTATGCTTACGCTCTATGTAAATTTCTATATGTATATTGTAATTCAATAGATGTTTTTAAAAAGAAGATACGGTTTTAAAATGATATAGGATGTTCTGATGCTGCTGCTGCTGAGGCATGAGATTCTGATGCAGTTTAGTAAGCAAAGAGTGAACTTTTGTGTTTTAGCTGGATGAAAGTTTACGAAAAATTGTGGGGCGTGGTGGTATGCCTGCAGTCCCAGCTACTTGGGAGGCTGAGGCAGGAGGACAGCTTGAATCCTGGAGTTTGAGGCTGTAGTATGCTATGATCAATCACTCCGGCCTGAGAAACACAGTAAGACTCTATTTCTAAAAACAAAACAATTCTTTAGCTATTTTTAGTATCTCTCTCAGTATCACCCTCTTCAGGGGAAGACAGCAGGTTTGTATGTGTGAATGCATCCTCTTTGCAAATTCATTCAGCTCAGTTACACAGAACCTGTGACACTTTCTCAAGATGACTAGCTGCTTTGGGGTGATGCGTACAGGTTATCTGGGGGACACAGAAATCTGTCACATTTGACCACCTCACCCCTGTAGCCGAAAGAATTTAGAATCCCAGCTTGGTCTGGGCTGCACTCTCTAGGGACAGAGCTTGGAGAGGTAGGAGCTGCGTGCTCAGGCGACACCTCCTCCCTGGACTCCGTCCAGCTGCAGTACCTGCTGCCTGCAGCAGACCAGGCTGAGCTGTTCCCATTGGACACACCCTTAGAGCCCTGGGCTCCTCAGCGGGTGCTCCACAAGGGGCCTCCAAAATGCAGGATCTCACTAAAGTCAAAGAAAACCAGGAATTTCAGAGACTAAGAAAAAAGAGGAATGCTCCTCTGAAGTGAATCGGTCCCTGAAATCCAGCCCATATTCAACGAGGTATGTACGCAAGCATGCTTTGTTTGAAGGATCCTACTTTAAAAAGGCCAATTTGTATAAGGACAGAGAAATCTTCCACTTTACAGAACTACTCCCTTCTCCTTCCCCCTGCTTTCCCTCTCATAGCTGGTTAAATAAAGGGCCAGAAGATTTTCAAAGTGTGTTAAAAGCCAGTGTTCTAAATAAGCCACTTTTTCCCTTTAAAATGTTCATTTTTGATATTTATTTGGCATGCTGTAGTCCTTGGTAAAATTCTTTTGGAAAATTTCAGGAGATTTCAATCTACTAAAGGGAAAGAGAACCTATTGGCCCGTGTCTTCATAATAGTAGAATTCAAAGTAAGAGAAATGGTGGCTTGGAAAATCTAAGGGAAACGCTGGGGACATTTTCCTATAAACACTTTTAAAGTCAAGAATAACATGCTCACAGAAAATTGCACAAGACAAAAGTCTATGGTTTGAGAAATGTTTATGTAACCACCATCCAAATAGACCATGGCCCTCCTCCCAGTCATGTCCATACCCTTCCAGCATTACAGATTAATTGTGCCTTGTTTTGAAGTATCGACTAAAAGTGGAATCACACCAAATGTATATTGTGTGATGGCTTCCTTTGCTCAATGTTATCCTGGTGGGATTCACCACATTGTTAAGTACAGCAGCAATTCACTTTTATTGCTGTCAAAAGAATGCATTTTTTCCTTTCAAAGTGTTAATACTGGTTATCTCTAGGTGTTGGAAGTCCCTTTTATTGACACATAATAGTTTTACCAATTTTGGGGGTACATGTGACTTTTTGGATACCTGCGTGCAATGTGTAATGATCAAATCAAGGCAATTGGGATATTCATCACTGCAAACACTTATCTTCTCTTTATATGGGGAACATTCGCAATGCATTTCTGACACGCCTCTGTGGCGATCCCGAGGCAGGCAGCCCAGGCCTCTCTGTGAGACAATACTGCCCTGGACCGAGGTGGCACAGCTCACACCTGCCCTGCCCTGTTCTTCAGGATCTTAGACTCACAACAGCAGAAAACATAAAAATAGCCTGTCAAGAACCAGAGCTAGGTTCTGAGTTTAGCAGAGGTCAGGAGAAATTTTGCAACCCCCTGGGTATACACTAAAGTAATGCTGCAGAGAAGCTGGAGGTTGGAAATTGCTTTTTTCCCCAGGGGGTCAGCGCGCGCGCGCGCGTGTGTGTGTGTGTGTGTGTGTGTGTGTGTGTGTGTGTGTGTTTGAAAGTGAATGTGTATGTGTGTGAGTGTGTGAGCATGTGTATGTGTGTGTGTGACAGGCTGAATAAAATTCATATGTTGAAGTCCTAACTCCTAGTACTGGCGAGTGTGACTGTATTCACAGATAATGTCCTTCTAGTGGTAATTAAGTTAAAATGAGGTCATTTGGATAGGCCCTCATCCAATATGACTGGTATTCTTATAAGATGAACTGTGGACACAGACGCACACAAAGGGAAGACCGTGTGAGGACACAGGGAGGAGCTGGCCATCTACCAGACAAGCACAAAGGCCTCAGGGGAAGCCAGTCCTGTGACACCTTGACCTCAGACTTCCAGCCTCCAGAATCTGAGAGTCAATTCTCGTAGTCTAAGCCACACAGCCCGCTGGGCTTCATTATGGCAGCCCTAGCACACTAATACAGTGTGGGTGCATGTATGTGTTTAATCTTTTCTTACCAGACCTAAAATGTGCTTTGCAGGTAGCAGGGGCTTGGCACACCTGCGGAACGGAAGTGCCGTGTGCAACTGGTAACTCAGGTGGGAGCAGGTGCGCACGATAGACATTCCCAGGCCCTCTTTTCCCACCTTGGTTTGGAGGCCTCCCCCAACCTGCACCTCACCCCCTCCTCTCTTGGCTGACTGCCAGCTGCCTGGACCAAGCTGGCTGAGCTGTGCCAAATTGAGTGGCAGCTCTGAACAGACGCAGGCCTGGCAGGCTCCCTGGGGGCATCTGGAGGGGAAAGAGAACTGCTGTGAAATGGCAGGAAAAACACTTCTCCCTGGCAGCGCAGAGCAGATGGGGGTGGGGCAATTGCCAAACAGGCTTAAGGGAAACAAAAGATGCTTCGTGCAATATGACTCAACTCAAAAAATGGAACCAAAACAAATTCATTTTCCTCCCATCAAAACTCTTTTGACAAGTTGAGTCAACTGATAGGGTCTTTTCTCTTTTTTTTTTTTTTCTTCGCCTATGCTGGCCTCAAACATTTGGCCTCAAGAGGTCCTCCTACTGAAGCCTCCCATGTAGCTGGGGCTGCAGGTACAAGCCACCACACCTGGCTTCCACTAATAGAAACTTTATCCTAATTTCAGGTCCCTTTAAGAAAAGCCAGTGAGAAAGGTAAGCAGGAGACTCACACTAGATGTGGTTGACATCTTGGATCAGTAAGGAGAGAGTAGCCAGAAGCTAGGGGAAAAGCATATCCTTCCTCCTTTCGATGGCTTAGTTCTAATATGTATTTTGACAAACAACCTGAGTCGTTTAAGTGAATTTGTGGCTGTATGGGAGGTTTTGTATAAGAGTTCTGGCCCTCAGCTGACAGGTAGCCCTGAGGTCACTCTATCAGCCCGTTGTCTTAATAAGCAGCAGTGGCTTCTGTGTGAAGAAAAGCCCAACCTTGGCTTAGCCACTTGGGTTCTACAAACACATAATCACTGCCTTTGTTTTCTACAAGAAGGCTGGCTTTAGGTTAGATCAAAATTCCTGGGAATTTAGGAATTTTTCCATCCAAGTTAATCCTTACAAAGTGTGTTACCATCCTCTGTACTTCTACAACCTCAGGATAACCTATCCCTCTGAGACAGGAGTTCAGGTTCTGTCTGGCTTCACAAAGACACAGATCACAAAGATCCTGCTGATAAAACAGGATGTGGTAAAGAAGCTGCCAAAACCGAGGAATCCAAGATGGTGACAAAAGCAACCTCTGGTCATCCTCACTGTTCATTATGTGCTAATTATAATACGTTAGCATAGTAAAACTCCCACCTGCTCAGCTCATGACAATTTATAAATGCCATGGTAACATGGAAGATTACCCTATATGGTCTGAAAATGTGAGGACCCCTCAGTTCTGGGGAATTTCCCACTGCGTTCCTGGAAAACTCATGAATAATCTACCTCTTGTATAATATATGCTCAAGAAATAACTATAAAAATAGCCAACCAGCAGCCTGTGAGGCTGCTCTGCCTATGGGGTAGCCACTCTTTTATTCCTTTACTTTCTTAATAAACTTTTTTTTCCTTTACTCTGTTGGCTCACTCTTGAACTCCTTCCCATGTAAAGCCGAGAACCCAGATGGCCTCTCAGGCCGAACCCCAGTTTTGGGGTTTGCCCCATGACACCTCCACATCTAATGCCCAAGACAATTTTCGACATGTCTGTATGTGTTTCTTCTGTGAGAGTTCAAGAAATGGGAAGGCTTTCTAAAAGCAGTTACATATTTTGAATTGGTGCCCAGTCCAAAATGCTGACACCACCAAATGACGGTGAGGATTGAAACTGCCCTTGCAAAATTATGACAGTGAGAAAAATCTAACATAATAGACCCTATCTTGCTTCTAACCTTCAAATTATACTTAGTCATTCCTGAGTGTGGGTCAAACTAACCTTGGGAGAAATTCAGTTTATAGATTAAATGAAAATAGCCCTTCCCTAAAAAAAAAACACTGATGAAAGACCTCTAGATTAGAAAGATGAGAGGGACCTGAATTCTACTAAGATGTAGGCATAGTTTAAAAATTACCAGCTATTATTCTGGAGGTCACAAGATTTGTAGCTCCCCCAATTGCTCCTGTACATACATGGCTATTGTGGAACCTAAGACTGGCCTTTTGCGATGTCTTTGCAGACATTTGCGTTTCTGATGACTGAATGGCCCCACTGAGCCCAGTGACTCCTTTGTGGTCCTCACCCAAAAGCGGACTCAATACTTGAGGACCATTTTCCACACGCCTATGACTGCGTCCCCAGCCAATCAGCAGCTCCCATACCCTAGTTCGCTGCCTGCCAAACTATCTTTGAAAAACCTTAGCCTCCAAATTTTTAAGAAGATTGATTTGAGTAATAACTCTGTCTCTTGTGTAGTGTGGCCAGCCCTGTATCAATTAAACTCTTTGCTGCAAAACCATGGTCTCAGTGAATTGATTTTGTCTGTGCAGAATTCAGGAAGACCTCGTTGGGTGATTATAGGATGTGGAGCAATAGGAATTCTAGAAAATTCAATATGTTCTTACCATAGGATCTAGCAGTTGGCTCCTTGGTGTTTACCTAAATGGGTGGAAAACTGTGTCCACACAAAAACCTGCACACAGATGTGTTGATGAAAAAAGTCAAACTCTGTAAAATATTTGAAAAAGGCTTATTCTGAGCCAAATATGAGGACCATGGCCCATGACAGCCTCAGGAGATCCTGAGAACATGTGCCCAAGACGGTTGAGTTACAGTTTGATTTTATACATTTTAGGGAGACAGAAGTTACAGACAAATACATAATATATTATGTACATGTAAGTTATACACTGGTTCAGTCAAGAAAAATGGGACATCTCAAAGCAGGGGCTTCCAGACCATAGGGGGAATTTAAAGATTTCCTGATTGCTAATTAATTGAAAGAGTTAAGCTTTGTCTGAAGAGTTGAAGTAAGCATAAAGAAATGCTTGAGTTACACTAAGAGGGGTTGTGGAAGCCAAAGTTCTCGTTATGTAGATGAAGCCTCCAGGTAGCAGGCTTCGGGTAGAATAAATGATAAATGTCTCATTGGATCTTAAAAGGTGTCAGACTCTTCAGAAAGACCTAGTAAGGGAAGGAGCTTCTCTACAGAATGCAAATTTCCCCCCCAAGAGATGGCTTTGCAGGGCCATCTCAAAATATGTCAAAGAAAATACATTTTTGGGATAAAATACTTTTATTGTCTTCAGAGCCTTCTATCTGCCTTGTGATATTATACCAGAGTCAGGTTGGAATTGGGTGTCTTATTGCTACAAAGGGTCTGTTTTGTCAGTCTTATTTCTATCTTAATGTTCTTTTGGATCCCTTGGCCAGGGGATAGTCCATTCAGTTGATTGAAGAGCTTGAACTTTTATTTTTGGTTTACATATTTTATGGCAGCTTTCTTCATAATTGCCCAAATTTCTTGGAAGCAACCAAAAAATCCTTAAATAGGTAAATTGATAAACAGTGGCCCATCCATATAGTGAAATATTATTCAGTACTAAAAAGAAATGAACTATCAAGATGAAAAAAGATATTCACAGAAAATCTGCACACAGGTTTTGGAGGAGGAGGAGGAGGGGTTATATGAGAAATCTCTGTCATTTCCTTTTTTTTTTTTTTTTTTTTGAGACAGAGTTTTGCTCTTGTTGCCTAGGCTGGGGTCAGCCTGATCAACATGGATGATCAACATGCATGATTACATGCATGCCTGTAATCCCAGCTACTCAAGAAGCTGAGGCAGGAGAATCGCTTGAACCCAGAAGGTGGAGGTTGCACTGAGAAATCTCTGTCATTTCTACTCAATTTTGCTGTGAAACTAAAACTGCTCTATAAAATATATTTTAAAAATTAAAAATAAATTGAGGGAAAGTGGCAGAAGAAACCATGGGTACAGAAAAAATTATAGCCTAGTTATAGTGGGGCTGGAGATAAGCCAAGGATTCAAGAGCTGGAGCAGCAGAGAGACAGCAGGTGCCCCTGCCCAATGGTGAGGGCTGAGAGGAGGCTGGTGGCCTGCCATTGGAGGGACAGGATCCCTGGCAGTAAAGCGATGTTAGAGTGACTTGTTTAGAGGATCACAAAAGGAGAACATGGGGATCTACCCCTAAGTGGATGTGGCACCTTGAAACTCCCTGGGGGTTTTGAGGAGGTAGATGTCCCTGTATGAACAAGGGGGTGCTTGAGCTAGTCAAATACAGGTATTGGAGGAAATGCGACCTTATTCTAAAGTCAGAGATGGCTGGGGCTTGACATACCACAGATCCTTCTCATCAAAAGAGGGAAAAGAGACAGCGAAGGAAAGAGGAAGAGAATACAGGAACATAAAAATGAATGCAATTACACCCTTAGAATTACAACGGGAAGCAGAGCAGAAGACAAGTAAGAAAAAGTGAGTGAAAAGGCAAGAGAATAACACCAGAAAAAAATTTCTTTTCTGAGACAGAGTCTCACTCTGTTGCTCAGGCCGGGGTGGAGTGGCACAGTGGCACTATCATGGCCCACTGCAGCCTTGACCTCCTGGGCTCAAGCTAGGACCACAGGTGTGCACCACACCCAGCTAATTTTAAAAATATTTTTGTAGAGACTAGGTCTCCCTTTGCTGTCCTGGCTGGTCTTGAACTTCTGGGCTCAAGCGATCCTCCTATCTTGGCTTCCCAAATTCCTGGGATTACAAGCATGAGGCACTGTGCCCAGCCCAGGGGAAATATTTTTTAAGTTGACAGTGCTAGTCTTAGAACTTTTGAAAATAATAGATTCTATTAGTATAGAGATTTAATTCTCAAAGCAACCCTATGAAATAAGAAAGTTATTACTGCATTTCATCAAATATAAAATGCCAATAATTAAAAATGCACATTATTCTTTTGTGTCATAAGGACAGAAAAGTTTGCCAATTAAACTATGCCACTGTTCTGCTTATCTATTGCTGCAAAGCAAACTATGCCAAAATGTAGTGGTGTAATGCAATCACCATGTGATGGCACCTCCTGGTTCTGCGGGTGAACTAGACTCATCTGCGTGGCTCTCACTTGGGTCTCTCCTCTGGTTACAGTCAGATGTTAGCTGGGGCTGTGAGCATCTGAAGGATTGATGGGCTGCACACTCCCCTCACATGCCTGGAACTGATGCAGGTTGTCCATGGGCAGCTCAGGTAGGGTTGCTGACCAGAGCGACTACAGATAGTCTCCATGGGTAGATTGGGCTTCCTCATAGCATGGTGGCTGTGTTCCCAGAGGAAGTGACCAGAGAGTGTTTATTTGGAAAGACCCTGGAAGAAGCTATACGTGTTTTTGTTTTTTGTTTTTTGGGTTTGAGATGGAATCTCGCCCTGTCCCCAGGTTGGAGTGCAGTGGTGTGATCTCGGCTCCCTGCAACCTCTACCACCTGGGTTCAAGCAATCAAGCACTTCTCCTGCCTCAGCCTCCCAAGTAGCTGAGACTACAGGCACCTGTCACCATGCCCAGCTAATTTTTGTATTTTTAGTAGAGACGGGGTTTCACCATGTTGGCCAGGATGGGCTCCATCTCTTGACCTCCCAAAGTGCTGGGATTACAGGTACAGGTTTATTATAATGTAGCCTCAAATGTCCCAGAGCAATACTTTTGCTGCCTTTTATTGGTAAAGCTCAAACTCAAAGACAGGAAAGTTAGATTCTACCTCTTGATATGAGAAGCAGTACACACTCTTAGGGAAGAAGGGCTTAGCCATCTCGGACTACCATAATTACTACCTTAAAAGACTGAGCCATAAAATACATCCATCTATCATACCACCTCTTATTGCTTCAAGACAGTTTTCATCTGTTCAGAGGCATTTGGTAATTTCTCCTAATTTCCACTGCATTTTTTGATATATGAAAGGCAATACTTTTGTATAAGTCTAAGTACCAAATATGAGACAGCTTTATTTGCTGTGTGTATCTTCCTTTCTTAGGATCTGTAAAGTACCCTGCTGTTGCTTTGCAAGAAAATACGGAATTGTGAATAGTCCTCCACTGACGAATATTTGCTACACAGTATTAGTCAGTGTCCAATGAGGGAAGCAGAGCCATTAAGTACAGAAGGACACCTCACATGATTCTGGGAGGAGCTCAGGAAGTAAGGGATCAGAAAAAGGAACTGAGGAATCAGAGGAAATTCACTAAGCAGTCCACCTGAAATGCTAGTGCAGGGGACAAGTTGGAGCTTTTAAGGTGATTATAGACGGGAGCTGGTAGAGAAGCCTGTGGAAGCTATCACCTCTGCACAGGTATTGCTTCCGCAGGCCTGCAGCTAAGTGACCGGTGGTGGACTGGGCTGTTGTCAGTCAGAAATGGGAACAGAAAGAAATTACAGATCCTTTGAATGAAGTGGCAGGCTGCTGTAAATTCCACAAGACAGGCAAAAAACTCTGAGTATCTAAAACGTGAGAACAGGAATACCTACCTCTGAACACACATTAGCAGTGGGGAACCTGAAAAATCCAGATTATAGGAGAAGAATTTAACCTTACATAGAGCTGAAATAGATTTAGCATGAAATATAAAAGTAGAAGTAGCAGCAGGAAGAGCCCTGTAGGTACTCCCATTCTCCAGTTTGAGCCCAGGGAAGCCATCCCTGACAATCTCACAGGGGCCCTTAGGAAAGTCAGCTGGTAGAATTTGAGAGGGGCTGTAGGGTGAAAAAAGCTTCCAACTGAACTTTGTAATAGTTTTGACTGGGCAAAAACTCTCTTGAGCAGAATCTGGGGGTAAATGGGAGCTGCTACAGAAAAGAGAGCAGGAGTTGTGCCAACAGTTTGGCAGATGGGGAGGGGCATGGCCCGAAAGCCATGCTTGCTTCCTCAGTGGGGAAACTTAATAGTCTGGGGCTAAGTCTGAGTCCATTGCTCAGGTTGTCTGGGGATAAACTCAGTGTTGGGGCACAGTAGAAGCAAGACCGGCTACACCAACTGTGTGGAAGCTGGGTGAGGCCTATTGCTACTGGTTCCCCCCACTTTCCTGGTGGCAGAGGCAGCCATAATTCTCTCTGGAACATAACCCCATTGGCCTGAGAACCACCCTCCTAGCCCCCACATTGGCAGCAGCAAGCTCCATCTAAGGAGAGTCTGAGCTCAGACCTGTCTAACTCTGTCCCCACCTGATGGTATTTCTCTACCTGCCCCAGTCACCAATCACAAAAGACATAAATTCTTTGGAGCTGTATGACCCCACCTATCACCTGAGAAACCCAAGTACTTATCCTGGCCAACTTAGGGCAGACTTATAGCCCCTTTCTGCTATCACAATTGGTGCCCTCTTGAAAGTGCTACCTCCTGGCTGGAAGCCAACCAACTCAGGACATTACAGCAACTCATGGCAGAACAACCCTGCTCCAAGGAAGGAGAAAACATCAGCTAATTCCACTGCCTGTCACATCCTGGTTAACCAGAGTACCTGAGTCTGTCCACAAGACAACTTCACTGCTAGCATCACCAACATTCAAAAAGCCAGCACACTAAACATATCTATAATCAAGGACTCTCACAAGCTACTTCAATCCCCTGCCACCTCCACCAGAGTGGGTGCCAGTATCCACAGCTGGGAGATCTGAAGATGTATCGTATTACAGGACTTTTTGCAGACATTCCCCAGCACCAACCTAGAGCTTGGTAGCCCTGTTGGGTGGCTAGACCCAGAAGAGCAATTACAATTACTCCAGTCTGGCTTGCAGGAAGCCTTGTTTCTAGGGGAAGGGTCAGTGCACTGTATCAAGGGATCATGGGACAAAAACAATCTGAATAGCAGGACTTGAGTTCCAGATCTTTCTGCTGAAATAATTTACACAAATGAGAAAGAATAAGAACATAATTCTGGTAATATGGCAAAACAAGGTGTTATAATACCCCAAAAGACCACACTAGCTCCCCAGCAATAAATCCAAATCAAGAAGAATCTCTGAATTGCTAGATAAAGAATTCAGAAAGTTGATTATTAAGCTACTCAAGGAGATACCAGAGAAAGGTGAAAACCAACTTAAAGATATTTGAAAAATACAAGATACGGATGAAAAATGCTCCAGAGAAATAGATATCATAAAGAAAAAACAATTACAACTTCAAGAAATGAAAGACACACATAGAGAAACAAAATATACTGGAAAGTGTCAACAATAGAATTGAACACGTAGAAGAAAGAACTTCAGAGCTCAAAGATAAGGCTTTCAAATTAACTAAATCAGGCAAAAAAAAAAAAAAAGAAAGAAAGAAAGAAAAAAGAATAAAAACAAATGAACAAATCCTGGATGAAATCTGGGATTATGTTAAATGGCCAAATCTAAGAATAATTAGTGTTCCTGAGGAAGAAGAGAAATCTGAAAGTTTGGAAAACATATTCGAGGACATAATCAAGGACAACATCCCTGACCTCACCAGAGATCTATACATTCAAATAGAAGAAGCTTAAAGAACACTTAGGAAATACATTGCAAAAAGATCATCAACCAGGCACATAGTTATCAAGTTACCTAAAGTCAAGACAAAGGAAAGAATATCAAGAGTTGTAAAGCAAAAGCTTCAGGTAACCTATTAAGGAAAATCTGGCAGATTAACAGCAGATTTATCAGCAGAAACCCTACAAGTTAGAAACAATGGGAGACTTATCTTTAGCCTCCTCAAGCAAACTAATTGCCAGCCAAGAATTTTGTATCCAGTAAAACTAAGCTTCATAAATGAACAGGAGATGAAATCTTTTCAGACAAACAAATCTGAGAGAATTCACCTATTCCAAGCCAGCACTACAAGAAATGCTAAAAGGAGTTCTAAATCTTAAAGCAAGGTGTCAAAATACACCAAAATAGAACCTCCTTAAGGCATAAATCTCACAGGACCTATAAAACAATGACACAATGAAAAAAAACAACAACAAAGTATTGAGGCAACAACAGGCATGATGAATACAACACTACCTCACATCTCAATACTAATGTTGAATGTAAATGGCCTAAATGTTTCACTTAAAAGATACAGAATTCCAGAAGGAATAAAAGTCCTCCAACCAAGTGTCTGCTATCTTCAAAAGACTCACCTAACACATAAGAATTCACATAAACTTAAGGTCAAGAGGTGGACAAAGATATTCCATGCAAAAGGAAACCAAAAGTGAGCAGGAATAGCTATTCTCACAACAGAAAAACAGACTTTAAAGCAACAACAGTTTAAAAAGACAAAGAAGGACATTATACAATGATAAAAGGATTAGTCCAACAGGAAAATAACACAATCCTAAATGTTATGCACCTAACACTGGAGCTCTTAAATTTATAAAACAATTATTACCAGACCTAAGAAATGAGATAGGCAGCAACATAATAATTTTGGGGAATTTCAATACTCCACTGACAGCACTAGGCAGGTCATCAAGACAGAAAGTCAACAAATAGTGGACTTAAACTATACCCTAGAACAAATGGACTTAACACATATTTACAGAACAGTCTACCAGCAACTGCAGAATATACATTCTTTTCATCAGCACATGAAAAATTATCCAAAATAGATCATGTGATAGGCCATTAAAAAGTCTCAATAAATTCACAAAAATTGAAATTATATCAAGTATCCTCTCAGACCACAGTGGAATAAAATTGGAAATTAACTGTGAAAAGAACCCTCAAAACTACACAAATACTTGGAAATTAAATAATCTGCCCCTGAATGATCTTTGGGTCAACAATAAAATCAAGATGGAAATTAAAAAATTCTTTGAACT
This sequence comes from Sapajus apella, assembly GCF_009761245.1. Classification (NCBI taxonomy): domain Eukaryota; kingdom Metazoa; phylum Chordata; class Mammalia; order Primates; family Cebidae; genus Sapajus; species Sapajus apella. The sequence continues at coordinate 16,486,253 of NW_022436989.1, read as the reverse complement.
GAACAATAATAGTGACACAACTTATCAAAACCTCTGGGACACAGCAAAAGTGGCACTAAAAGGAAAGTTTATGGCATTAAATGCCTACATCAATAAGTCTGAAAGAACACAAATAGACAACCTAAGCTCACATCTCAAGGAACTAGAGAAACAAAAACAAACCAAACCCAATCCCAGCAGAAGAAAAGAAATAATAAAGATCAGAGCAAAACTAAATGAAATTGAAACAAAACAAAATTATAAAAGATAAATGAAACAAAAAGCTGGTTCTTTGAAAAGATAAACAAAATTGATAGACCATTAGTGAGATTAGCCACAGAAAGAAGAGAGAAGATCTGAATAAGCCCGTTTAGAAATGAAATGGGAAATATTACAACCAATACCACAGAAATACAAAAAATTATTCAAGGCTACTGTGAACACCTTTATGCACATTAATTGAAAAATCTAGAGGAGATGGATAAATCTTGGAAATATACAAACCACCTAGATTAAATCAGGAAGAAATAGAAACTTTGAACAGACCCATACAAATAGTGAGACTGAAACAGTAATAAAAAAATTGCCAACAAAAAAATCAGTCCAGGACCAGATGGATTAACAGCTGAACTCTATCAGGCATTCAAAGAAGAATTGGTACCAATCTTAATGAAACTATACCAAAAGATAGAGAAAGAGGGATTCTTCCCTAAATTATTCTATGAAATTAATATCACCCTAATACTAAAATCAGGAAAGGACATAACAAAAAAAGAAAATGATAGATCAATATCCCTGATGAACACAGATGTAAAAATCCTCAACAAAATACTAGCCAACCAAATCCAACAGCATACCAAAAAGATAATACTCCATGATCAATTGGGTTTCACACCTGGCATACAGGGATGGTATAACATATACAAGTCAATAAATGTGATACATCACATAAACAGAATTAAAAAAAAAAAAAAAACTATGATCATCTCAATAGTTGCAGAAAAAGCATTTGACAAAATCCAGCATGCCTTTATGACTAAAACCACCAGCAAAATAGGCATAGAAGGGACATAACTCAAGATAATAAAAGCTATTTATGAAAAACACACAGCAAATATTACACTGAATGGCGAAAAGTTGAAAGCATTCCCCCTAGAATAAGAACAAGACTCTTTTACCATTTCTGTTCAACATAGTACTGGAAGCCCTAACCAGAGCAATCAGACAAGAGAAAGAAATAAAAGGTATCTAAATTGGTAAAGAGGAAGCCAAACTGTTGCTCTTTGCCAATGATATCATTATATACCTAGAAAACCCTAAAGACTCATCCAAAAAGCTCCTAGATCTGATAAATGAATTCAGTGAAGTTTCGGGATACAAAATCAATGTACACAAATCAGTGGCACTGCATTACACCAACAATGACCAAGCTGAGAATCAAATAAAAAACTCAACTCCTTCTACAATAGCTGCAAAACAAACAAACAAAAACAAACAAAAAAAAACAAGCCAAAAATTTAGCAATATGCCTAACCAAGGAGTTGAAACAACACAAATGGAAACACATTCCATGCTCATGGATAAGTAGAATCAATATTGTGAACATGACTCTACTGCCAAAAGCAATCTACAAACCCAATGCAATTTCTATCAAAATATCATCATCATTTGTCACAGAACTAGAAAAAAAATCCTATAATTAATATGGAACCAAAAAAAGAGCCCACATAGCCAAAGCAATACTAAGCAAAAAGAACCAATCTAGAGGCATCACATTACCTGACTTCAAACTATACTACAAGACTATAATTACCTAAACAGCATGGTACTAGTATAAAAATAGGCATGTAGGCCAATGAAACAGAATAGACAACCCAGAAATAAAGCCAAACACAGCCAAGTGATCTTCAACGAA